>NW_004955410.1:8143009-8176376 GCF_000276665.1 Chinchilla lanigera
AAAAAAAAAAAAAAAAAAAAAAAAAGAAAGAAAGTAAAAAGAAAAAGAAAAGAAAGAATCAGAAATATTAGGAATAGACACAGGACCAATGGTATAGAATAACTGCAGAAAATTTCCCACATCCTGGGAATGATATGGACTTTTGGATGCTGATGGCATTTAGAACTCCAAATAGACATGACCAGAGAAGAGCATCTCCCCTACAGATGGTGGTTAAAATGCCAAAAGCACAGAACAAAGAAAAAACATTTAAAGCTATAATAAAAATACCAGTCACTTATAATGGCTGTTATCAGAATAATGGCAGATTTATCAGCAGAAACTGTAAAGGCCAGGAAAGGCATGGAATGATTTATTTCAAGCCAGGAAGAAATAACTGCCAACCTAGATTATTGTATCCAGCAAGTTTACCGTTCAGAATCAAAGAAGAAATAAAGATTTTCCAAGATAAGAATAAACTAAAAGAATTCATGACTACTAAACAAGCCCTACAGAAGAAGGAATCCTATACCCAGATGAGGAACTAAGGTAAACACAAACACAAGAGCACAGGAAAAAAATAAATCTTAGAAAGAAAATAAAGAAATGAGAAGTAGGTAATCATTACACAAGGCTACTTGAGTAAACCATCAAAGCTCTAAGATTAATGAGGAAGAAATAGACACAGTGTTACGGCTCAGATCTAAAATGTCTCCCACAAGCTGCATGTGTGTGAGATGGGACTTCTGGAAGCTGATTAGACCATGGGTGCTATGCTCATCTGTATATTAACGGACTGATGAGTCCATAACTGAATGCGCTGTTAGAATGTGAGACCTGGCCAGAAGTGGACACTTAGGGCATGATCTAGAAAGATATATCCTTGTCCCCAACTCTTCCTCTCATTTTGTTTTCTGGCTGCCATTGGTTGAGCAACTTTTCTCCACCCTGCCCTTCCATCAAAAATCTCAGCCAAATGAACTTCCCGTCCTTTAAGTTGCAAGTGTCAGATATTTTGTCCTAGCAATAAAAAAGCAGGTTAATATACATAGGTACTCAAAACAACCAAAAGGAAAACAACAAAAAGACAGGATGTAGCACATAGCATTTAATAATATCCCTAAATGTAAATGGTCTGAATTATTCAGTTAAAAGACACAGACTAGCTGAATAGATTAAAGAAATAAGACCCAACTATTTTCTGTCTGCAAAAAAACCTCACCTCATTGGCAAAGACATAAACAGATCAAAAATGAAAAGATACAGAACATTATTTCAATCAAATAAAATGTAAAAACAAATACTCATACCCAACAAAATTTACATCAAAACAAAATCAGTTAGAAAAAGGCAAAGAAGACAGCTACATATCAAGAAAAAAGATATAGTGATTGCAAATATATATGCACCAAATGACAAAGCATCCAATTTTATAAAACAAACACCAGAGGATCTAAAGAAAGAGACAGGTCTGGATACAATAAGAGTGAGTGACTTCAGTACTCTACTCTCACCAATAGATCATCCAGACGCCCCCAAAAAAAATCAGCAAAAAAATAACAGAGTCAAATTACACTATACTGTAAATCAATGGACTTAGACGTTTACAGAATTTTCTACCACATTCCTTCCACTAGCACATGAAACATTTCCAAAATACATCATAGTTTAGGTCCTAAAGCAACTCTTAACAAATATAAAAATGACTGAACTATTTTCTTGCATCTCATCAGGCCATAATGGTGTGAAACTAGAAAACAACAGTACAAACTATACAAACACCTGGAGATCAAACAATATATTTCTGAATGAGCAGTGTGTCATTGAAGAAATTGGGAGAAATTTAAAAAGTCCTAGAATCAAATGAAAATACAACCTATTACAAGCTGTGGAACAAAGCAAAAGCAGTTATGAGAAGGAAGTTTGATTTGTTTTTGAGACAGGGTTTTGCTTTGTAGTTCAGGCTGGCCCTGAACTTTCTATGTAGTCTAGGCTGGCCTCGAACTCATGGTGATCCTCCTGACTCAGCCCCCCTGAGTGTTGGGATTACAGGTGTGCACCACTACACCTGGAAAGAGGGAAATTTATAGCTATGAGTACATCAAAAAATTATAAAGAAAGTACAAATTTCTCTTTTGTCTATATATACTACAGAAGGAAAGAATATGCTACCAATTAAATCAGTCACTGAAATGGCCAAGAAGCCTTGGAAAGGTATTATGGTAAGTCAGGTGGCCTGAAAACTGTATTTGTAGTTTTCTATGTATACTGTGTTTATACAGCATTTTTTGAGAAAGTATTACAAGTCAGCCCACATTCAGAGAGGTAAAAGCCTAGAAAAGATAAGTGACAGCATTCTTACTGTAGGGCCAAATTTCTGAGCTTTCAGAGAATAGATCAAATGGCTTGCTTCAGAGTTGTGTAAGAAAGAACAATTTAGAGAAAGAATGAGGCAGAAAGCAAAGCCTCCAAGGACAGAAAATCATGGTACAACTAATGAAGACAATGAGCTCCTGAAGGGAGCACCTACAAGTCCCCTGACGCACAAAGGAGACGAGATGAGCTTGGCACAGCTACTCATGGTGGATGCAGCCCTTACTTACACAGCTTTACTAGAGTTGCCACTGCTCCTGGGAAGGTAACCGCATCAGTTTCCAGGAGCTGCCATGCTAAATCATCACAAACTGGGTGGCTTAAAACAACAGAAGTGTATTCTCTCTGTTCTAGGCTAGGAGTGAAGTCGGGGTTTGGGAGGGCAGTGCCCTTCTGAGGGTCCTAGGGAACAGCCCCTTCCTTGCCCGTCCCTAGCGTCTGGTGGCTGCCAGCACTCCTTTGCCTTCCTTGTCACTCCAGCCTCTGCATCTGTTATCACATGGCCTTCTTTCCTCCTGTTTGTATCTGTTTCTTTCTTTTCTCTTCCAAAGAAGCCATTCATTGCATTTTGAGCCTAATATAAAACGTCCTCTAATATAAAATGTCCTCTTCTTAAGTAAGCACATCTGCAAAAATCTTATCTCCAACAAGGTCATATTGTGAGGTTCTGACTGTACATGGGTTTTGAGGGGACACTACTCAACCAGTGCAGTTTCTACCCTCTTTGCTTCCTCGTATGTAAAATGAAGGTCTCTAATGACATAATTTCCAAAGGCCTCATCCATACCTAAAATTTTGTGATTATTTTTGCAATTTATGGCCAGAAATTTACAAATAAGCTCCTCAGTGTATTGCCATTGTGTCACTTTTAACATAAGTGTAAGGGGTTTATTTTTTTCTATATTATATGACTATGTTATTCTCAATTATGAATTCTAAGGAGATGTTAAAATTGGGGTGAATCTTTAAAGGGATCCTACCCACCATCTAGATGTTTGATTCTTGTAAAAAATATATTCAGATTTTCATCTGGAAGGTATACTTGCACTTTCATCTATATAGAAGAGAAAGCAGAGGCTACTAGAATAAGATTATAAAATGTCTTTCCCAATATGTGGGGATTTTGATGCCTTTTCCAATATGTAGAGAGTTACTGATTTATTCACTGGTTGCTTTAACACTTATTTATTAAGCACCTACTTTACATTAACTCCATATAACACAGCCCAGAAATATTTAAAAAGTAGATTGTCTACATTTCAATGTGGAATAAACTGTTTCAAAGAATTTATGTGCAATTATTATGAACTTACACTCTCTCCTAAGGAATAGGGCCATTGTTATGGAACACATTCTGAGAGTTTTCAAATGTTCGTATGTGATTACACTTGGAAATATTAAAAATTAGTTCCACATGGAACACTGGCTGTTGCCAACATAGAAATCTGGGAAGAACATCAGGGCAGAGGAGTGTGACTCCAGATTCAATTCCAAAGATAATCACCAGGTGGTTATTTTGTGCAACACATCCTAACCTATAAAAATGATAAGATTAATCCAGAAAAAAGGGGGGGCATTTTAAGAGAAGTCTGTAAGTATAAAATCTGAGGGCACTCAATCATATCACTATGTTTTAACACCTGCTCTGTGGCAGAGGATTTTATGGAGTGAGAAAGAAGAACAAAAACCCACATCTCCAGAGAAATGGAGTGATGTACCAGAGAACAAAAGAGAAGAGAAGCACTGCTAAGCTCCTAGTAGGGACAGAGCACTAGGAGGAAAAGAATCCACAACTGCAAAGAAGCCAACTCTGCCCCCAAAGAAACTGAAATAGATCCTGATGGTGTAGGATTCTAGTGAAGATTACAGAGCCAGCTGCAGCCCACTTTCCACTTCTCCTGACTCATGAGGAGACAACTGAGGCTCTTAGAAATGATCAGGGGTGGCTCTTGAGATGAGGAGCCCAGGAAATGTTGGAAATATACTGAAACACCAGAAGTCAAGCAGATATTTCCATCTGGACCTTAAAAGACACAGTCTGGGTACCAGGGAGGAAATCAGCAGGGATAGATGTCAGCTTTACGTAAGGAAAGACCTCTTCTCTTGTAGCACAAAACCTCTATGGTTTTAAGATTTTGTAATTCTCTGCCATCCAAAAGAAGTCCCCCATCACCAAAGACAATTTACAGTGGGTATGGTGAGAGCTAACTCTTCCCTCTAACACTCCGTGGTGCTATAGTGGCTCTGGGGGCGCGCACACGTATTTCATCAGAGATCAGCAAGAGGGACGAAGGAGAAGCTGGCAGCAAGAGCTCCTATCCTGTGACTAGGAGGGAGTGTAGATGTGACAGACAGCAGTGACTTTGGGTGGAGGAACCTGTTGAAGATGTGAACTCTAAGTCTCTTCTAACACCAAGAGTGTATGACTCTAAGATTTTATAGTTCCCTGGTCCATCCCTCAAAGAGAACTTTGTGAGAACTAAATACATTCTCTGGTAGTGCTAGCACTCTCTACTTGTTAGGCCTCCGGGGCAGTAATGCATTTCATGTGGAAATTCTTGGTGTAAACACAATAGAGAGCAAACAAAAATAAATCTAGGCATAAGTGGCAGGGACGAAAAACATTTACAATATAAATCTTCTAAATTTGACAGAATTTATGCATCACAGAATTATGTGACTGGCACACAATTATGTGACTACCAAATAACAATAACAATACCTCCTAAGGAACTGTGCAGCACTTAGCATACAAATGTGCACAGGCCGTGTCAAGCTGCTGAAGAAAGGGTTTCCAACCGGTCGGCCTCTCTGTATTTCTTGAGGCTTGTAAAATAAGAAAATGAAGAAATGAGAAGAACATTCCCGTGAAAGGCTGATTTTCTTTTGGCTAAATCAGGAACTTCGCTCTGGTACATCCAGCCTGTGGCTGAATAGGTGGGTCTGTTCATGAGTTCTGAAACCTGCAGACCACACCCTAACGTTGCAGAAATGGAAAAGATGCTTTTTTTCTGGGTGGAAATGATGTGTGATAAAAATTAAAAGCTCAACTTTGGCCCATTACACCTCAGGTGCCAAAGCTTACATCTCAGCCTTCAGATGGGCCTGGTCTTCTGCCAGGAAGAAAGGAATGATGGAGGGAGAACCTGGAATCTGCCCCCTCCTAGAGCCATTAGGTGGTGTTGAGCAAAGAAGGTACTGCAAGGATGTGGGTAATGGACCAGAGAAGGGTGTTAGAGCCCAAGTAAAGCGAGGAGTGGGTCCTCAGGAGGCTGCACAGGGCACATGTTCCAGTTTCCGTGGGAGGGAGTATGCACCCAGGTGCGGACTGGAGGAGCCCAAACTGCATGAAGAGGCTGGTCTGGCATGCGGGTTAGAGCCAAAGCAAACTGAGAAGTGGTCTAACGCAAAAACCCAGACAGGGGAGCAGGCACCTTAGTGGGTGAGGAGTGAATTGACCTGTAAGATGAGGGGCTGGGTTCCGCACTGTCAAAAAGAGGAGGATTTAGGGGCATTACGTAGGTCGCAATCCCTTGTTGGGCTGAGGGCAGGGTTCTCCCAAAGGTTGTATGTGCTCTGAATCAGCATCTAACACTGTATATGATGCAGTTTCTCTCAAAGCCAGGATACACTGATTCAGGAATTAAGGGTTGGATATGGGAATGGCGGGTTCATAATTACCCTTTGCAGTCCACTAGCAGAAATTATTCCCCGTTTCTAGGCCTTATGCTACTGGCCTACTATTTCAAGTAACACTTCTGAAAATATTGGCCTCAAGGCCTTAGTTTAAAACATAGGATTGTTTTACCGGAAGTTAAAACAATGATGTCATTGAACTGGAAGATAAGATTGCCATGTGGCCACTCTGGTCTCCTCACGTCTCTGAATTGGCAGGCAAAGAAGGGGGCTGTTGTGCTGGCTGGACTATTTCTGGGTGGGATGAACATTTTCATTGGTAGACTAGGGAAAAACGAGTGCCTTCCCGAGTGTGAGTGAGCCTTCTCTAACCCACCAAAGTTTTGAATAACATAAAAGACAACCAAGAAATAATTGATTGTCTGACCTTTGTCTTCAAGCTGGAACAACAATCTTCTTCCGCCTTTGGATTCATGTTTGGTCTGGACTTTACATTATGGGTGTCTTGCTTCTTCAGCTTCAGGCTTAGACTGGAACTACACTGTTGATTCTCTTGAATCTCCAGCTTACTCACTGAGGGTCATGGATTTATTAGCCTTCATAATCACATGAACCAAGTCCGTACAGTACACACACACACACACACACCCATTGGTTCTAATTCTCTGAAAAACCCAGGTATAGGAACACAGTGTAGGGAAGGAAGCACAAGCAGTGGAGGATCGGGAAAATCCAGGATGACCAAGGCAGCATCTTTAAACATGCGAAAATAATTTCCAGGAGATTTAAAAAGGAGGTCTAGAGTAAAAGGTTAATGCCACTGCCTTTCTGAGGATTAAAGAAGCCCCAAAGAAGTAGCTTGCAAATATAATTTCTAAGGGTAATATTTGTTAAATCTGATTGATACATATGCACGTATTATTAATTTCTATCCTTTCCTGCATGTTTTATCATATTTTTCCCTGTGTTTTGACCAGAATTTCCCAAACTTGTTTGGTCCTATTATCATTCTCTTTGACTGCAAAATATTGTTTTAATAATTTAAGGAACACTTCTGGAAATATTGGTCTATATGTCTCAGGAGTCCAGTGCTTGAAAGCTGCATTATAATCACACCATGGTTCATATTTTTACTTTTAATGGCATTTGGGAAACACAATGTTTATAGACCAAATGTCCTCCAGACTCTTACTTTAAAACCGAATCCCCAAGTGATGATATTTAGAAGTGTTGCTTTTAGGAGGTAACTAGGTGATGAGGGCCGAGCCCTCATGAGAGACTCCCAAGAATCTCCCTTGTCCTTTTAATCATGTGTACACAAGGGAGAACACGGGTGAACCAGAAACTGAGCCCACACCAGACTCTGAACCTTTCCCACCTTGATTTTGGACTTTGCAGCCTTCAGAACCATGAGAAATACATTTTTGTTGTTCAGAAGCCTAGTCTATGGTACCAGTGCAATGGCCCAATTGGGCAGACACTAGAACGTCTTTAGGATACTGTCTTCTACAGAGAGTATGTATACTCTGAGAGCAGCCTAAGTTAAAGATGAAAAAAGAGACAAGTACAGAACAGAAACTTAGAGATTAATTAATTTAATTTTTCCTTAAGATCATATAATGAAAAACTCACATCAGTTACATTGTTAGAATACCTGGTATTTTATGCAACAGAAATACTGCATATTAAACAAGAATAATCTGTATAGAAGTCCCTCGTTCAAGTATGTAGAACAAGATAATAGCTAAGAATAGTCCAGGTGTTGTATCAATAGTTAAAACTTTTAATGATTAAGCTTAAACAGAATGCATAATTTAGCCACAAGAGCAGATTGTTAAGTGTGTTACTCTTCAAAGGTTTATTTCTAATGAGGTGTGGTTAAATTCCTCTCTGAGTGTTTGGAATTGAAGGTGTTGTTACAGATTTTGACATTTGATGTTGTGCAAAAAGAAATGGCTAGTTCAAAAAAGAAACAGAAAACTTTTGACCTCATGCTGGCCAACAGTCACTTTAATTTTAGGTGAAAAGGATGATTTTAATAAGCAACGGAGGTTTAGTCTTGAGCAAATTTTGTCTTCAAGTTAATAAGTGTTTGCACAGTTCTGACACAAATATCTCCGAAAAGATTTTGCCAGCAAAAGTAAAGGTAAACATCATTACATACTTTCAAGTAAGTGATGATAAAAAAGATCAAATAATCATCATTATAAGCATTTGGAAAAATGCTCAGGATATGGTTTGTATGGTGAGGATTAAATTTTATGCTGAGAGTTGTATTATAAACAAATAGACATGTTCTAGTCTAGGCAGGAAGGCAGACAGGCAGAACAGTCTCTCACTGTATCCTGGAATGGAGCAGTGTTTCTGTGAGAAGGATGTAGAAAATAATTCCTGAATGATGTGGAAAATAAGAATACGAATTCCAGTTCTAAATCATTGTGCACTATAGATTAAATTGTCTCATTCCTCCCCAAATGCACAGGTAGAAGGAAAGCGTAAGGACATCCTTTGCATAAGGTCACCAGGGTAGAAGCGGTGTCTTATAAGAATATGAAAGTGTCGTCAGATATTTGTCTTCTCTGGCATGTGAGCACATGGGGAGATGCCCGCCATTTGCAAGCCAGGAATGGGACCTCCCCAAGAACACAGCCTGCCAGCACTTTGATCTTGGAGTTCCCAACCTTCAGGACACTGTGAAATAAATGTTTGTTCTTTAAGTCTCCTAGTCTATGATTTACATGCCCCTGCAGCCCAAGATGACTAAGACACTGTGTAACCTGCAACGTATAATTTAATCTCTCTGATTTCCAGTTTTCTGAATTGTACAGTGTGGATAAAGTTGGTGAATGATAATATTTTCAAATAAGCCTCCCTATGAAAGACAGCCAGACCAATTCTGAACAATCATGGGTAGCCAATGGTGGAATGAACCCAAGAGATTTGGTATGAAACCTAAAACACTTATGTCTAACCTGCCAAACAATGTCCTAAACTACTGAACATTTAAATACATTCACATTCTAATTGAACTCTTTGTGATCTCTGGGAGTTAGGAAAGCCAGCCCTTTTGAGATAAATGCAGACAAAAAGCCTTTTGGGGAATTTTTAAAATTTGGCTCAATTTACTTGTTCTGATGACACGGGCGGAGGCCAGGACAAGGACATGAAGAGCGTGCTTGCCTTGAGGGATCTTGCTGATGCCACAGACGTAGCAGGTGGGGTTCTGGAAGGGTTGCCAAGCTGTGCCCATCATGGGCTTATGGGGGTTTGTGTGATCTAGCACCACGCAGCTGATGGTGTGTCCCTAGAGTCAAAATGACTGTAAAAGGTCAACATTTTGAATTAATTCAGGACACTGAGGCATCCACAAGAGCGCAACTAAAGAGGACTTCCAGAACTGCCTCAGAAAGTGGCAAGAATGATGGGATAAGTGTGTTCAAAGTGAGGAGTGTTTTGAGGGGGATTCATGACAATGTGTCTTTTACTATAATGAAGTTTTAAAACATAAGCACCCACCACATATTTTGATCTCCCCTTGTATCAAGCAGATGTCAATTTAAGTTCTGTTCTGGGCCTATGGAAACTTGCTCCCTACTTTGAGGATCTATTGGGCAGTGCACCGGAAAGATGTTGACTAATAGTCAATCCTGCCCTTCTTCCTTGACTTGGTCTGGACACTACTGTCCATGGGCTTGTTGTTTTCCCACCACAAGCCCCATCTCCCTATCTACCTGTATGAAAAAAATGACTTCCCATTGATACCCCAATTTCCATCTCACAGGGTTCATTCTAATGCTCTGCCTTTCCATGCTTGTAATTAATTTCTAGAGCAGGAAACCTGGCTATTCATTTCATAATGCTTTTATTTATTTGATCTAATCCCATAGACACCAGGCCTCCATTGCGGTGACTATGTTTCCTACACAAATGCCCCTGAATCCTCATCTTTGTGACATTCCAGAGGCCAGTCCCTCATCTTGTAAGTCAATTCACTCCTCACTCACTGAACTCTGCCTGGCCTTCAGAGTGGCTACCTGCCTGCCCCCCTGCCTGGGGTCCTCACTCCGGCATTAGACAACATTTCTGTTTGCTTGGACTCTAACTCGCAGACCAGATCAGCCTCCTACATTCCACACCTTGCTCCTCCCTCCCATTCTGGATAGATACTCATTTCTTCTCACGGAGACTCTGACCTCTGCACTCTCTTTGCTTGGGCTCCAACACCCTTTTCTGTCCATTACCTACATCCCTTTCAGGTACCTGCCTCATTCAGCTCCACCTAATGGCTCGAGGAAGGAGCAGGGATCCAGGTTCTTTCACCATCATTATTTAGCTCCTGGCATAAGACCAGACCTACCTGAAGGTTGTGATGTAGGTTTTGGCACCTAACACATAATGGGCAACATTGCATTTTAAGCTTCTATTCACTTTCACTTTTCATAAGAAAAAGGATCTTTTCTACCTTTGCAACTTTGAAATGTGGTCTCCTGGTTGCAGAACCCACTCACAGGCCCACCTACTCAGCTGCTGGAGAGAGAGACCAGAGGAAAGTGCCTGATTTAGCTAAAATCAAATCAGCCTTTCACGGAATGTTCTTCACATCTCCTCATTTTCTTATTTTACAAGCCTCAAGAAATACAGATAGGGGGCTGGGGATTTAGCTCAGTGGCAAAGTGCCTGCCTGGCAAGCGCAAGGTCGTGAGTTCGGTTCCCAGTACCAGAGAAAAACCAAAAAAAAAAAAAAAGAAATACAGATATACTGACTTGTTTGAGAACCTTTCTCCAGCAGCTTGATTGAGTAACTTTAGCATTTAGTCCTTGCACAATGACCTGGCCTGTACACATGCAATGTAATCTCAATGCAATATAATAATAAGGGAGATATTACTATTATTTGGTAATGCCCACATTCACGTAACTCTGTAATACATAAATTTGTCTAATGTAGAAAGTGTACGCTGAGAGCTGGGCCCCTCACAAATTTATTTTTCACAGTAGTAATCAGAGGTGCCCTCCAGACATTCCCAGTGGGGGCGAGTAGGCCAAAATGACAAATCTTCTAACATTCTAATCTCCATAAGCTTTTAAACCCCTTCCTCACCATTATCCTGGGGTATATCCTGCATTTCTAATTTATTCAGTGTTGTACATCTTTTAGTTTGTTTGTTTGCTTCAACCAACCAAGAAAATAAACTGTTAGAGTCCTTTCTGTCTGAGCTGCAGTGTTAAATACAGAATCTCTGTGTGATGAGCCCATGTGAATAGATTCAGCCCGTTCCAACTTTATATTGCTTCTGCCCCCAATATCCACTTTCATATATGTTTCTCGGATTTCCATCTGGATAAATTAGGAAAATCATTCTTTTACAATACAGAGTCCCTTCTTATGGGCTACACTCTATCCCTCACCGTTAGGGGCCTGCTGGGACTTGAGTCTCGTTATATATCTAGAAGCAAACAGAAGTAGGAGTAAGTGATAGAGAAAGTCAGCATTGTCTTCACAGCAACTATCTCAGAAAAACCTATTACAGTTTCTCATCCAGTGTAGGATTAATCATGTTAAACTGAGGTGACGAGGCCCGGGGAGACAAATTTTCCACTACATATCCAGAGGCTCAGTGTGCCCAGGTTTCACTCTACCCACACAACCCCATTCCAATGTGCAGGAACCCATTCTTTTCCAATTAATACTTTCACTTAGACACCTGAGAAGCTGGGGTTCTAATATGCATTGTAAGGCCATCTATAGGACGAGATTCTGCATTTGATTTTTAAGCTCAATCCTGTAGCTACCTTGGATGAGTTTTTTTTCAGGGTAACAATTATTTAGGTCGTTTAATGGTGTTTAAACTGAGAATGTTAATCCCTGAGCTCTTCCTTTTCTGTCAGTACTCTGCCCAGTGACCCTAAAGGAACCAGTCAACATTAGTGCATTAGTAAGGTTTCAAAAAATGTTGGAAAGTATCACATGCCTACCTGCCCAGATC
Organism: Chinchilla lanigera; assembly: GCF_000276665.1. Taxonomy (NCBI): domain Eukaryota; kingdom Metazoa; phylum Chordata; class Mammalia; order Rodentia; family Chinchillidae; genus Chinchilla; species Chinchilla lanigera. Next base: position 8,154,985 of record NW_004955410.1, read on the forward strand.
TTTCCTTCTCATATGTAGTTGATTAGGAGTATCCAGTCAAGATATTTGCTTATCTTTATTAACAGACCATACCTTGGACTATCAGTGCTCTTCCAGTAACAGAAGTAGAGTCATTAGAATCGTTAATCATATTATAAAGGCTATTCCACAAACTCCAGAAGCAATTTAGAAAACTCATCCTTCAAGATGGAGCCCTATGGAACCCTCTTGGTACCAAAAATCTGTATTAATGTGGGTTCTCCAAAGAAACAGAAGTAATAGGACCTGCATCTTCATCAATCAATCTGTCTACAACTACAGGTAGAAACGTAAATTTTAAGAGATTGATTGGTTGATTGACTTACTTCAAGAAATGGACTCATCCAATTATGGAAGCTGAGAAGTCCAAGATCTTCAGTGAGCAAGCCAGAAATTCAAAAAAGGTGATAGCACAATTCTAGCTCAAACCTGAGTTCAAAAGTAAAAGATTGATGTCCTAGCTCAAAGACAAGTCACTCATCCTTAGGGCTCATGTGATATTCTATTATTATAACTGCCTACTCATTTTAAAATGTATTTTTAAAATGAAGCAATAAAAAGTGGTGTGGAAGTAGCAGGTGATTTATGTTTCCGGTGAACTTCTTGTGTGCTAGCTATTTTAATTCTTAGAAGAACCCTGTCAGTGTCAATTATCGTCTACATTTCAAGTAGGGGAATGTAACTTCACAACATTCTCCAGGTCTACTGCATAAGGGTTGCCAAACAAAAGCCAAGATGGACAAGCTAAATTCCTGATAAATGATGAATATATTTTTCATATAAGTATACAGATACTGCACAGAACACACTTATACTAAACAACAACAAATTTTTTTATCTAAAATTCAAATTGAACTGAAAAGCCTGCATTTTTATCTGCTAATTCGGGTAATCTTAACCTCAACTGAACTCCTGCATTACTTGTGCTGGCCCTCTCTCTCCCATAGTTCTACGGACAGACTCTCACCGCCTGGGACGTGATGACCCAATCCTTGATCACTTGCCTGTCACCAAAATCACATGTTACAGCATCCCCACCCACATCACTGCACTATATCCACCTGCGGGACTCCCACAAGGTTGGAACTCTCTTGTGGCGCCCTGAGCTAGAATCACATCCTCTGAAGGCCAAGCCCTATCACACCCAGTTTAGGGCCTGTCTGTCCCTACAGGTGCCTGGAGCCTGTACCACCTTACTGGCCACACTCAACTGGACACCCCACCACCACACAAACCACCCCACATTCCATACAATACAAGGATGTGTGCGAAGGTACACAATGTGGATGGATAGGTAATAACAACAACAAAGAAGGCATGTCACAGCAGTAGAAAGCGCCCATAAGCAGGAGTAGATAGGATTTATGTTCAAGTATCACATTTTATCAAAGCAGTGAATTCCTCAGGGCTAACTCACTGAATACCAGAATCAGAACCAAATTCAACAAAATTAAACAGGAACAACAGAAACTGTTTTGCTTAGATTGAGAATAATGTAGAATTGCCAACATAAGGTTGAATTGCCGGCCAGCAATTCAGAGAAAAACCTCAATGTTTTGATTCAAACACAAGCTCAAGGATAAGCATTGTCATGCACCAGGGGGAAAAATGAGACTTAGTTTCAAACAAACTCTACCTCAAACGCTGACTTCACCCTCCAATTACTATGAACTAAACCTGTCTCCTCAAAATAAAATGGATATAACACTAAATCTACTGAATTAGGCAGATTAAGAAGATAACACACGCTGAGCCTGTCTAAACGATGCCCAGAACATGGGAGACATTCAGTTAACACAGTTCCACATCCCACGTCACTAGCACCTGGCACATGCCCAGCCATCAATACGTTTAGGAAGAAACATCACAGCATCTGACAATGGTGGACAATCTATTGAAACATTTATTTCTGTTTGGTTATCTTTACTTTAGGATGCCAAAAGAAATGAAAAGATGGGACTTAAGGTTTGTGTGCTGATATCTGAATCCTTTAATGCCATTTACATGGCAGGGCCAAAAGCAGAAGTTGCCAACCACCTCAGAACCCAAAGTGTTCCCACAAAACTACCCGGCCTTCAATAGAGAAACTGGAAGGTGCTGGGGCAAGGTTTGAAGGGCTCCTGAGAAGTGGGGAAGGAATGGAGGCTTATTACAGACACTAGTGCTACATTTCCACACAGACCCTCTTAAGAGGTAACAGGTCCTCTACCAGGTCCTAACAGAGAGAGACAGCAAGGGACCGCCAAGAGGCCCGCTTTGAGGAACAGGGTCAAGCTGACCTGGAACTGAGGAGTTTTCTGCATTCCAGGCACTGAGTCAAGTCAGGCAGCAAGCACAGCCACATAGCCAGTGTGGACTTGGGTCCAGTGCTCACCTTGGATACATGTGCTGGGAGAGACCTCTAAGACTCTGGTACAACCAAGGAGCAGGGGCAGGAGGGTGAACTTGATGGTGGAGATTGAACTTACTGCAGGACTAATAAGTGAAGACATAACAGATAGACAATGTAAAAGAATAAACATGACATTTATTCCAATCCCAATATTAGGAAGCATAGTTGATACTATGATGAAGAAAGAACTTCCAAATCATCATTTCTTTCATTTGCAAAACAATTTAATTCACAAAGGTTTGGGGAGGATTTAATAAAGATAACATATAAAAGGCCAGACATAGTTCTTGGGATAGCATGGATATGTTTTATACAAATATGAATTCTGTGGACTAAAAATAGGCAAATTAAGATATAAAACCTTATGATATGAAAAATTGACATACTATAAATCCCACTTTGTATATATCCCTATGTAAAAAGGTATCTTCAGTGGGTATCATTTGCTAATCAATAACAGGATGTAAAGAAGAATAAAAAGAACTCTAGGATGATTGCCACAGTTCCAATTTGAGTGACAAATGATGGATCCATTTACCAAGAAAGACTGGGAATCTGGAGGGGCACAGTAGCATTGCAAAATTGGTGGGGGAAAAAAACAGGTTGTATTACATACATGCATCTGCTCCCTGAGATGACTATACAAGTGCATGTACTGCAAATATATACTAATAAAAAAAGCGATGGGTAAGTGATGTCTTCAAATTGGACACACTAGGTGGTGGATGCCGTAGAACATGCGAGTGAAGTTACCCAGCAGGCCCTGATTGCTCTATCTGTAGAATTCTGTAATTGACTTTTCTGATACTTCTAGGACTTTCTAACTTAATGCCCTGTTGATATTTCAAAGTCAGTGGTTCCAAAATTAAATTTTTTCTTTCCCCCAAGCCAGCTGACACTCTCCACATTGCTGTCCATCACAAGAATCACTGACCCCACATTCACTGAGCTCTAAAAGGGTAAAGTTCCTAAATGGGAGAGAGGTTAGAACTATCCCTGTCGGGATTCCAAATCAACGCCAGCACTCACGTGGTAGTTGAAAGCCCGGCTGTGGCTGTCAAGCCGTAGCACACAGACTGCAGAGAGAGGGCCAGTGTCAACATCTGAGGACAGTGGGAGAGCGTGGCAGTGGGGAAAACAGGCAAGAAACCCATCATGAGGATAGAGAAGTAGTTCCCAGGGAAATAAACAAGAAAAATGTCCAAGAATCAAGGCTAAAAAGGAAGTTTTCATGAAAGAGGAAGATGAGAGGGGGCATAGCAATGAGCCTGTAAGAGCTGTAAATTGAAAGCAGGGTAAGACTATCCCTGTCCTCAAGGTACAAATAGTCAAAAAAAAACCTGAAAGTAGCCTGCTAGAACAGACACTCAGAAGTGTCTCAACACCGGGGACACACACAGGGCATCTAAGCAAGACTGACGGAGAAAACAGAACAAGGGCAGCCCTGCTGGAAGAGACGACCTCCACGCTGGGTCCAGGCAGGAGTGGGCCAAGCAAGGAGGCGGAAAGAGGCCCTCCACAGCAAGGGCTGGATGGACAGCGCCACATGGGGAGGGGGCTTACACTGAGGAACAGGGAGGAACTCAGTGTGACAAGAGCCACGGGGGCCTATGAGCAAATGACAAGAACAAAGCTGAGAGGAAGGAAGGGGCCAAAACATGAGCGGACTCATGCAGAACGTTAAGGCCAGTGAGGAGTCCAGGAGAAATTTTAACCAGAGAAGGGACAGGAACAAATGTGACACTAGAAGAAAAACTCTTGTAGATAAATGAAAAGTGAGATGGGATCTCAAAGTCAATCGTAGATGCTATAAGACCAACTAAACACTCAATAATAACATCACTCATAGACAATAAGTACAGAGCGAATGGAAAGAAGAAAGGGAGATTACTGCCAAAAAGAAAATGCAGTGGGAGACAAAAGGGAGAAGTCAAAGATAATTTCCAAATTCTGTTTAAGTCAACTGAGTAGATGAGGGATCAATTCATTGAGAAACAGGATTCAGGAGAAAGAGAGGGTTGGACAGGAGACAGAACAAAGGGAAGGCTGGCGAACACAATGATGGGTTCTATTTTGGAAATAATGAACCAGGTCACGATTTTGGACACCCAGGCAGAGACTGTTGAAAGGTTTCTGAGTGACTCCGTGGGTGGGTAGGTAGGAGGTAGTGTCAAGAAATTTGACATTTACGTATTAAGGGGAAAGTATAATACTAACTCCAGAGAGAAGCAGGTTAAGCAACTTTTTTTAAGGAAAAGAGTGAGTTGAACACATTTACAGATATGAAGGAATAAACGACTAGAAAAAAATTGAAGGTGGCAGGCCCAGGCAAGGAGCAGAATTGACAGCTCTGTCCCATTGAATGTTAACTTGGTTTTCTCCTGCACATAAAACATGGACTTGAGTTAATTGATAAATTGCTCAGTGCAGGTCACAGGCCACCTGACACAGATGGTAAACTGCTAAAATGAATTAGACTCCCTTGACCATTTAAATGGAACACCGTATGGAAAGGAAAGAAAATCATTTGGCAAGACAGGACGTATGAGTCAGGAACCAGTGTGGGGGGTGAGTCACGCATTTAAGATCCGTAAAGAAGCTGGCCGTGCTCCTGGCCTCACTCTTCCCGAGCCCCCCACGCGCTAGCTGACATTCTTGATGCTGCCTCGCCCACCCGCCCTCCCGTCTGTGCACCGTGGGGCCTGGAAGGCTGGCGGTGCTTTGCTTCCCGCTCAAGTCCTTTCCTGTTCATTCCCATGGATGTTAACCAAGGGCTCGTTCTTAGAGAAATCTCCTTTTGCTTCCAGACTTCACCCAACCCCTCAACTCACCCATGGCAGGGGAGGAGAAGGAGAAAGGGCGAAGGGGAAACAGAGCAGCTTTCAAAGTCTGTCATCCCCTTACTGACTTAGGATGGTTCCCTAAAGCTCATCTTCTGTGTGGGCGTTCAAGGCCTCACAACACAACTTTCCAAATTCATATCTCATTACTCCCGATACAAATTCTCCAATCCAGCCAAACTGAACTACCCTACCATCCCTAATTCATTTATCTCATTTTCTTGGCTTTGTTTTTCTTTAACTCTTTCAGCAAATACTCCCCAGAGAGAAGCTTTCGCTGACAGTAGTCTATGGCAGTGGTGACTCCAGTCACTCTCCGTTCTTTACCCAGATTTATTTTCTTCATAGCATTTAATTCTATACACCTTGGTGCTGTGTTCCACTATCTGACTCTTCAAGCCACAATAGAAACCTATAAGACAAGAGCTGTGCTTTGTCTTACCCGCTGCTATTTCCTAGTACCTGAAAAATAGCCTTGTATATTGTGGGAATCCAGTAGATTACATTAATTATTTAATCCATTTTACTTAAATTAATTTAGTTGATTGGAATGTTGATAGGTCTTTATACTGAGTTGGAAGAAGCTGAGACCTCCTCGGAGGTGAGTGGGCTGACAGAGACAGCAGAGCGGAGTTAGACTCCAGTCTTCCTGACTTCCCACCCAGGCCTTCTCCTCCAGTCGGCCTTGGATATTCAACACGTTAACAGCAGTAACTTCTGCTGAGAAAGTGCTGCATGGCAGGCCTTGTTCTAAGCACTCCATAAACATTTATTTAACTGAATAAGTACAAATGCAGGCGATATCATCATTGTCATCATCTTCACAATCACCCTCACTTTACAACCGAGACAATTTAGACACAAAAAGATGTAGCAGCACATCCAGGGGCACAGGGCTAGTGGGAGAATCAGCCACCCAGACTCCAGAACACACCCTTCCAATTTCCATCTGGCGGCCTCTTTCAGTGAGGCAGCTTTTCATCTTACATCTGCAAGCTTGGCTCCTGTTAAAATTAATAGAGCATCTACCATGTAAAAGTCATGGAAAGTTTATATTAAAAGCATTTTTAAATTCCTAAACTTAGCATTACTGATTAAGAATGGAGTGATGAAAATTAGGTCTAGGGGTAGAACAACATCTATCAGAGATAACTTGTTCTGAAAGCAATTTCTAGATGTTCCACGTCATCTGCCTTTCCACCCTCGCCACAGATCTAGCCAACACACACAGAGTTCCTTGATAGAGCAGTGCGGTTTTGGAACCTTCCCTTATCTGAAGTTCATGCAGGACATAGTTACAAAACCTGGAGTCACTTTCTGTTTTGGTGAATTAAGGTCAGACTGACCCCTGAGGTTATCAAAACATGGATTTGAGAAGTTGCTGAGAATACTCTTATTTTACAATTCCAAGTAATCTGATCAAACAAGCCTGAACTATTTGGTTCTTCTACAAAATGATAATAATTTTAATAGGAACCATGATTTTTTTTTCTCCCTCAAGTAAGAAGATGAGTCAACAGCATTGTAAAATCTGAAGGTGACTTTATAACTGTTTGTAAGCTTACATGCTTTATATCTTTTACAAATGAAGTCATAGTTACTCAAAATGAAAGACAACGCTAAGGCAACACTTACAAACTTATTAAACTAACGAAACCACTTTACATTTTAAGACATCTACATTACTTCACTGCATTATTTAGACTTTCCAAATTCACCAGCATAAGGCTTTTCCTTGTGTTGTGTGCCAAACTACATAGCAGGAAAGAAAAACAACTTGCATTTTCAGAGAAAATGGTCTTTGCAAACCCTTCCCCTAGCTGAGTTTGGCTAGGGCTTCAGCGATGGCGCATGAGCCCTCGCATCTGCTATGAAAGCGGCACTCCCCAATGGGTAAATGATACTAAAGAGAACTGCTGCAGAATGGAAGCTTACTTGTTCTCATGAGCTCACAAACAAGCCTACAGTTTTCTACAGATTTTCCAAGTAACTTCAAATTGCATTTCCAAGTTGCTATTTTCAATTATTCCTTCAAAAGATTAGGCAGTCAACATGCACAAATCTGAATTGATTTTTTTGTAATACTTCCAAGAATTACAAAGTTCAGACCCAGTTCACATTATATTTTTAGCTTCATACCTTTTTTCTCAAGTCCCTAAGAATTAGTCAACCAAAGAAGTCAAATAAATTCAATTCTATTCTTAAAATATGATTTTAAAAACTAACTTTGCATTTCTACTGTATTGATAAGTTTAACAAACCCAGTTGTTCAAGCTATTACTATTACAACAATTAATTTCCAGTTTCACACAATTATACAAACCTACTCCATCGTTACCTGTGCATTTTGAAAGGACACGCAGCATGTAATTTACTTGATACGAAAAATTTTGAGTATATTGCTAAAATAACATGGTACTTCAGTGTCACATTAAGATTAAGCAACTCTGAAAAGAAATAGATTATCCTTGTGCTTTCTAAAGGGAGTACAGCTAAAATCATATACTGTATAGTCGTTCTTAAATATTATTTTTTATCTTACCAATAAAATACTATTTTCATATATATATATATTCCATTTCTCTAGAATGCTCCAAAAGAGGAGAAACAAAGACACAGCACCTATAATCTTAGCTGAGGAAATAGGAAAATCAAGTGCTGGTCTCGGTTTTGTAGTTGTCTGACTGTGGGTATATCATATCATTTCTCAGATCCTCAGCTGGCCCTATCATATAAGGTAAAAGGTTACACAAAAAATTTTAAGTTCCCTTTTAGCTTGAGCATGTTACACTTTGAACACTCTGATCTATTTCCATAGATCTAAACCCCAAGAGAATCTTTACTTTCCATCATGGGGCTGGGGTGTTGGAGCCTGGGGTGAAAGAAAGTTATAACCCCAGACATGACCTTGATATTTTGGGAAAGAGAAACAAAATTAGCAAACTTTTAGCAAAGCTTACTAAGAAAGAAGAGAGAAAACCCAAATAAATATGATTTTAAAAGTAGACATTACCTCTAATATCACAGAAATACAAAGAATCATTAGGAATTGTCGGAAAAAAAACTATGTGCTAACAAGTTGGAAACCTAGAAGAAAAGGACAAACTTTTGGACACTAATGACCATCAAAACTGAACCATGAGGACATTAAAAAAAAAAATCTCGGAGTAGACCAGTAGCGAGTCATGAGATTGAATCAGTAATAGTTTCCTAACAAAGAAAAGTTCAGGGCCAGATAGCTTCACTGCTGAATTTTATCAAACTTTATAGAAGAACAAACACCAGTTCTTCTCATAAAAGCCCAAAGAACTGAAAGGGTTCAGTTTTCAAAGGGTTATCCTGTTCTCAAAACCAGACAAAGACACAACAAGAACATAAACAAAAAAGAAAACTAGAGGCCAATATCCCTGATGAATATAGATGGAAAATTTCTCAACAAAATATTAGCATATGAAATTCATCACACATTAGAAAGATCATTTGTTGTGATTCAAGGTGATTTGATCCGAAAGATGCAAGGATGGTTCAACATAGGCAAATCAGTAAACAACACATCAACAAAGTGAAGGATAAAAATCATATGATCCTCTCAATAGATGTAGAAAAAGCATATGAAAAATTCAACATCATTTCATGACAAAAGTCCTGAACAAGTTAGGTACAGAAGGATCACTCCTCAATACAATAAAGGATGCATATAACAAACCCATAGCCAATATCATACGAAATGGAAAAACATTTCCTGTAAGATCAGAAATAAGACAAGAGTGTCTTGCCATAATTATGCAATACAGTATGAAAGTTCTAGCCAGAGCAATATAACAAAAGAAATAAAGGACACACAAATAGCAAGGGAAGAAATCAAACTATCCCTGTTTGCAGATGATATGATTCTATGTAAAGAATTCCATCTAAGACTAAAGATTCCACTCAGAAAACAATTAGAACTGATAAATATTCAGTAAAATAGTGGGATACAAAATCAATATATAAAAATCTTTAGCCTTTCTATACAACAATAACAAATTTGCTGAGAATAGTTGCCAAAAAAAAAAAAACTAGAAATAAGCTTAACTAAGAAAGTAAAAGACTTTACAATGAAAATGACAAAACACTGATAAAAGACATTGAAAAAGACACAAAAAGATGAAAAAGATCAGTGTTCATGGGTTAGAATTAGTATTGTTACAATGTCCATGCTATGCAAAGTGATTTACAAATTCAATGCAGTCCCCAAACAAAATACTATGATATTTTTCACAGAAATAGAAAAATAACTTTAAAAATCATATAGAAGTACAAAAGACCCTACTAGCTAAAGCAATCTTCACCAAAAATAACAAAGCTGGAGGCATCACAACACTTCATTTGAAGATATATCAGAACCAGTAATAAAACCATATAACATGGGCATAAAACACGTACAGAGACCAACAGAACAGAAGAGATATCCCGGAAATAATCTCACACTTCTACACCCAACTGATTCTGGACAAAGATACCAATGACATACATTGGAGAAAGGACAGCCTCTTCAATAAATAATTCTGGGAAAACCTGATAACGACAAGCAGAAGATTAAAACTTGATCCCTATCTCTCACCCTGTAAAAAAAAAAAATCAACTCAAGATGGATCAAAGACCTAAATATAAGACCTGAAATGAAATATTGAAAGTACTAGAAGGAACCATAGGGAAAATACTCGAGCACTGGTACATGCAAAATTTCCTGGATAGGACCTCAAAAGCTTAGGAAACAAGAGCAAGCACTGTCAAGTAGGATTACACCAAACTAAAAAGCTTCTACACCACAAAGGAAACAATCAACAGAGTAAAAAGGTAACCTACAGAATGGAAGAAAATATTTGCCAGCTGTTCATCTGACAGAGAATTAATATCTAGGATATATAAGGGACTCAAACAACTTAACAACAAACAATCCAATTTTAAAATGGGCAAAGGATCTACATAGGCACTTCTCAATAGAAGAAATACAAATGGCTAATATGTGAAAAAAAAATGCTCAATATCATTAGCCATTAGGGAAATGCAAATCAAAACAATAATGAAATACCATCTCATCCCAGTTAGAATGACTATTTTTTTTAAATAATAACTGTAATAATGAGTGCTGGCCAATATGTAGAGAAGAAACTCTTACACACTGTTGGTGCCTATGTAAATTAGTTCAGCCAGTATGGAAACTTCTCAAAAACTGAAAATAGATCTACCATGTGATCCAAGTTTCTCACCAAAGGAAATGATATGAGCACACAAAAGAGATACTCGTATTATCATGTTTATTGTGTTCACAGTAGCAAAGACATGGAATTATCCTAGATGCCCATAACCGGAGAAGTGAATAAAGAAAATGTGGTACATATACAGAATGGAATATCATTTGGATATAAAGAATTAAATGGCATCACTTTGCAAACATAGAAGCATAAGTACTGCATATTCTCTCTCATATGTGGAAAATAAGAAAAATTGGCATGAGCTGGCATGGAAATGCATACCCATAAACTCTGGGAGGCTGAGGCAGGATGACTGTATATTCAAGCCTCACCTTGGCAACTCAGCAATTTCAGGGACCCTGTCTAAAAACCCAGTTGGAAATACCATGCAGTGCAGAGACTCTGGGTTCATTCCCTAATACACAAAAATAGAGAGAGAGAGACAAGAGACACAGAGAGAGAGAGAGAGAGACCTCACTGTCACTGAGGATGGCTTTGGTACCTTTTGGGTGAGCTCTGGTTCTTACTTTGAGCATCACTTCCTGGCTTCAGTGCAGATCCCTCAGCTGCTAGCACAGATCCTTCATCCCACTGGCACAGACTTTCTAGCTTCCATTCTTCAGAGGAGCTCCAGTCTTCACCTTCAGCTTGAACAGCATCTCCTGGCTTGTAGCATAGACTCTTCGAATTCTGCCTTGGATCCTTCAGCCTTCCAGCATAGACTCGTCAGCCTTCCACCGCAGATCCATCGGCTTCCCGATACAGACTTGCATGGATCCTGCAGTGAGCTCCAGACCCTGGACTGAATCCTTCGGTCTCCAGTGTGCAGACACCTCAGCGCGCTTCCTCATCCAACTCTGTGGCTGACTGTCATAAGCCAATCTTGTAATTTCTTATACATTTGTACATTTTGGGTTATATCTGTTTCTCTAGTAAAACCCTGACTGATAACACCCTCTGCCCTTTTTCTTTATCACTTCATCATGGGTCCTATCTCCACATGCAGTCACATTTGCTACAAGGGCTTCAACCTAAGAATTTTAAAGAACACAAATAATGAGCCCACAGCAAGAGTTTAACCAGACTCTGAGAGAAATGGAAGGAAGAAGAGGCCCACCGAAGGACAGCCAGAAACTGTTTGGGCTGACATCTGCTGCCACTGCGGGTTCAGAAAGCCATCAACAGTTTCTATCTCTAACGAGGACAAAGTAACTGGTACTAGACTATCTTTCCCACCACAGAATGCTAGAAAATGGACAAAATATTTGAAAAAGCTGATTTTAGATGTTGAACAGCAGACAGCTTAATATTGTGATGTCTGAAAGAAGGTAAATAAATATGATGAACCCTATGCTAATCCAGGGTTCTACCTGGAAATATTTACTGGCTACTATGACAGAGGGATACTAAATAGATGTGCTAAGCTGAGGAGATAGATTTTTGAGTTCACGTAGTTAATTTTGGAATTTATGAGTAGAAAAGTTGGAGCTAGGCAGAAAAAGAGCTTTAGACATCTGCATATGAATCTTTACGTCTTTGATTATATTCTAAGCAGAGTGCTCCTATCAGAAAAGCCATTGCGACAAGCTTCTCCAGGAGACTGAGCAGTGCATCATCTTCCCCTCTGGAGCCAGGAAGTGATGCTCAAAGTGAGGGTCAGAGCTCCCCTAAGACATTCTCAGCAACAGTAAGGTCCTGAGCTCCTTCAATGACAAGAACAGCCGAGTTCAAAAGGAAAGCCAGCAGAGTGCCGAGTGAGAGTCGGTGAAGTCAGATAAAATATAACAACCAGAAATAATACATCTATCCAGGATGTATAAACTGAGCCACTACTAGAGTTCATATAGATGGGGAAATTTACAAGTTAAGACAAACTAGACTGGAGACATGCCACTGAACACTTGGAGCATTCAATAAAGACCCAGAAAGGTCTCATGATGGGAATAGGGACAAACTAGTTGCATTGGTCAGCCTTCCCACTGCAGGGACAAAATACCCAACACCTGCAACCCAAAGGAGGAGAGGTTGATTTTGACTTGCAGCTTCACTGGGTTCAGTTCATGGTTGGCCAGAAACCACATGGTAGAAAGGCCTGGCAAAGGAAAGTTGCTCAGAGATACAGAGCAGCTAGGGACAAGAATAAACCCTTCCATGTTGACCCACCCCCTCCAACCAGGCCACACCTCCAAGCATGTGAAACTTTGGGGGAACATTTTAGATCTAAACCATAACACTAGCCTTAGTGCAAAAGTCATTCTAGACTTTTCCTTTAAAGTAATAGGAACTCTCCTTTAAGAGAAACATCTAGACACTCAACAATGTAACTTATGAAATGCCCAGCATATAATAAAAATTACTAGATCTATAAAGAAGCAGGTAAATAGCTGGGCATGGTCGCTCATGCCTGCAACCCCAGCACTCTGGAGGCTGTGGCAGGAGGTTTACAAGTTTGAATGCATCCTGGGCAACTTAGCAAAACTCTGTCACAATAAAAAATACATGAGCTGGGGATATACTTCTATGTAAAAGCCTTGGGTTTAATGCCAACGACCACACAGACAGACAGACACAAACACACACACACACACACACACACACACAGCATGAAAAAAATACAAACACACAGAGAAATTGCAATGATAACAAAACTAGAAGACAAATTCTTGTGAAGAGCTATTATGAAAAATGCCTAAAGGACTTAAAGGAAAAATGAACTTAAAAGAAGTCATATTTTTAAAATGAACCCAATGAATCAGTATCTGTAATTTATAAATTCTCCAGAAGAGACTAACAGACTAGACAGTCCATTAAAAATTACTGAACTTGAAATAGTAATGACTACTATTCAAAATGAAGCACAAAAGAAAAAGCAAACAGCCAGAAACTCAGTGACCTGGGGGACAATATCAAGTTACCTAACAGAGGTATAATTAGGAGTTCCAGTTGCATAAAAGGAAGAAATAAGACATAAAAATATTTAAAGAAATAATGGCAGAAAATTTTCCAAGTTTGCTAAAAAACCCAAGAAAATAGTGAACGTCAGGAAGGACAAACAAAGAAAACTGTATCAGTGTACATCATAATCAAATTGCTTAAACTTTAGTGATAAAGACAAAAAAATCTTAAAATACTTTTGCTTCCTGTGGTTTTCTGTAAAAGAAAATTGAGCCACTGCCCCACACTTTCCTTTCTCTTTCCCATTCACTTCAGTCCCAAAGCCATCAGCCAAGCAGGGAAGGCATCTCTTACAGTTGGGATCTAAAATGCTCCAAAGCATATTGCTAAGGGCTTGGTTGGCAGCTGATGGGCTTTTAGGAAGGTGATCGGATCGTGAGGGCTTGACTTTCATCAGTAGGTTAATCCATTGATGGATTTATAATTTATTGGCCTATTAGGAGGTAGTGGAAATGTAGAAGGTGGGGCCTAGTTGAAGGGAGTGGGTCATAGTGATAAGCCCCTGGGAAGTGTACCTTGTACCCCAGCCCTTTTTCTAGGGCACTTTGTTTCTCTCTCAGCTTCCTGGCTACCATGAGGAGAGCAGCTTTCCTCAGACATGTGCTTCCACCAAGATGTTTCTGTCTTTCCACAAACCTCAAAGCACTGGAGCCAGTTAACCATGGACTGAAGCCTCTAAAACCCATGAGTCAAAATACACTTTTCCTCCTTTAAGTGGATTTTCTTAGGTATTTTGTTACAGTACCAGAAAACTGACTAACACACCACCCATGCCAAGGTAAGTGGCACAGAAGAAAAGACTTAGGACAGAGCAGCAGATCAAGTGTGGAAAGGAGAGTATATATTCAAAGGAGTGGTACAAACAAACAACAACAAAAAAAAAATCAAAGGAGTGGTACAGAATTTTGGAGCCCAAAGAGGGTAAGAAGGTGGTCCTCAAGGAGGAGTAGCCCAAAGTGGAATGTCAGAGCCCAGAGAAGGAAAATAAAGGCAAACTGAGGAAATGTAGCTTACTGGAGGGCCTTAGAGTGTGAGGCAAGTAGAGTCCAAAAAGAGGACATCTGCCAACTCCAAATCCTGTGCCCCTGAGGATGCAATGAGAACACAAAAGAATAATGTCTGTGTGCTTTAATAAAAATTCATAACATGAATAATCTACTAATGAAGGTCAGTAGATGAACATTAGTAGAAGAAGATTAGTAAAACAAGCTAAAATTGACGATAGCCTACAATAAAACTTGTCTAATCTTCCTTACAAGGTCATGAAAATTAAAGACTGAGGAACTGTTCCAGAGTAAAGGAGACCAAAAGTCATGACAACAATGTGGTCTGAAGAAACCTGAATTGAGTCTGAGGATCTTGATGACTGATGTTGAGAAAGAAAGCCCCTGTTTATACCAATAATATACAAGTATGACAAGGCATCACATTGGCAAATTATTCTCAGATTTTTCAGGAAAAAATTATTTGTACCATACTTGCAAATTTTCCATAAGTCTAAGGCTATTAAATTTTTATTTTTAAAAAAAATTTTTAAGAGGCACAGGAAGGGTTTATTAGGCAGAAATTAAAAGGCACACATTCAAAGAAGTGTATCTTGGGCCCCCAAGAAAGAGAGCCAGAAAAGTTTCTGTAATGGGAAACACTTGTGCTTCTCTTGAGGGAGTGGAAACCCCAGGAAAATAATGGGCTGCTCTCGAGAAGAAACCGGCCCATATTACATGTAAAAAAAAAAAAAAAAAAAAAAATTTAATGTTCTGGATAAAAGATAATTGTTTAAGTCAAATATAATAAATTATATAGTAGAATTTATAAATACATAGAAACAAAGTATATGATAATAATATCAAAAAGACACAGAAGGGGAGAAGAGTATTATACTGTTTTTAGGTTTTTACATTACACGTAAAGTAGCACAATATTATTTTAAGGTAATCCATGATATTTTTAAAATGTACAATGTAAACACTAGAACAATTACTGATGAAATAAAGAAATACACAAACTTTCATGTCAAAAAACATGCAAATTCACAGAAAAAAACTGAAGAACCATAAAAAAGAATATGATATGGCTGAGAAAAACAACTAACAACTAAAAAGAGAAATAATTAGGGCAAGAGCAATGACTTTATTACCTTAAACTTTACATTTTCTGTTATCAAAAGACTCTACAGACAAAAAATGAAAACCTCAGAAATGGGTAAAAAAATCTCCAAATATATTCCAGACAAAGCACTAATATTTCCAGTATACAAAGAGCTATTACAGACCAATATAAAAATCTTGGGAATTAAAATTGGGAAAAAAGTCAAGAGAGGAGCAGGTAATTTGTAAAGTAGGAAACAAGGAGCAAAATATACTTATCCTAACTCCAACTTATACATATATGGTAAGCTTATATATGTACAAGAATTAGGAGCTCCATAATGGCTGACCAGGGAGCAACAGCTGTAGTGAGTGTCTCCAGATAGACGTTGAAGAAAAGCAGTTACCCTGAGATGGGGTGAAAGATAAAGTATGATACTGGAGCATAAATTAAAAGATAAACCAGCTGGATTAAAATCCAGTGTCTAGAGGGTGGGACAGGGGAAACCGGTCTACTCCTAGATCACGGTACCCAACTTCCCACCCTAGACCCAACATACGCACCATCTTGGGAAAGAATAAGACCAAGGGAGGGACAAGCCAGCCCTTCAGTGACAGCCTGGCACGGTGACACACAGCATCACTATCCTCCCACTGGATGCAGTGAAGTGAAACATTTCCAACTGGAGTACTCAAAGCTGAAAACAGAAGTCCCATAGAATGTAATTGTCATGCACCCTCGTACTCTCTTGCAGGGCCAGCGGGCAAAACTCTAGTGCCAGCAGGTGGTGGGACACCAGGGAGAAAGGAGGTTTCTCCAGTGCAGCCAATCATCATCATCATCACCATAATCCCATCATCACCATCGATATAGCAGCAGCAGCAGCAGAGGCAGGCTACTCCTCCCACATACAGTGGGAATGCTGTACATGGAATATTCAGCATCATTCCTATGACTATCAGTAGGCTCCAGTGGGAGAGGGAACAACTACCAGCTCAGAACAGAAGGAAGGGAAAACTGGTTCTGCTGACACAGACATCTGTGGTCAGAGAGGCACTAAACAGCGCCTGGACCCGTGCCATATGAGAGGCAAGGAAAACCTGAGGAGGTAGGGCACAGAGATGCCTACGATATTTAACCACTTGGCAGTTAATCAAGGTAATTGGCTCCACAGAGGTTTGCAGTGGGGGGGCTCCTCGAGCCTGAAACCAGGACATGGGCTTGGAGCAAGCAGCAGCCCTCAGACAGGCAACCGTCAGGCAACGGTCTCACCCACAGGGGAAAACTGCATAGCTACTCGAAACCAGGCAGCGATGCCTGTGCAGGGAGGGCTCTGGGTTAAGGCCAAAACAACTATGCGAAGGTTTTTAATTCTTATTTGTATTATTATCTTGGTAACTGTAGTTATTGTGACCTTGCTATTTCGTCGCACTTGGGTCATCTTGGTTGGTTTTCTTTCTATTTTCATTTTTTCTCTTCTTTTTTGGGGGGATTTTTTCTGTATAGGTATTGGCTGATTATTATACTTTAAATTTCAAGGATTCTCCTTTGACCTGCTTTTTCTTTTAGTGTTTCTTCGCTCCTATCTTTTGACTTTCTCCCCACATCATTTTTGTGCTTCCCTGGTCATTATATTGCCTCCTTGTCTTCTCTACCTACTCTCCATCTACCTAACAACATGAATATAACAGGGAACTGTAAAAGTTCATTAGAGAATCAGAAGCAAGGAATGCCACTTAAGGGCATGTCAGGTAACCCTTAACAAAACTGGGCTTACAGGATCAAACACAGTTACTTGCAAACATATTAACAGGCACCAAAACATCACAACCTCCTTCGATCTCTAAATACACTCCACCCATTGGCATACATACATCTTCCCACCTACACAAATACTTTCTCAAACCTCCTCAACAACAGCCCTTTAACCCAGTTATAAAATAACCCCAACAGAGTCTGATTTCCCATCTATTTTTACCTACTGACATTTGTCTTCCCTTCTCTTCCCACTGATATACGCTCTTCCCTTTACCCTTCTTCTCTAATCCCCCTGACACACACATCCTGGATGAAGCACACAGCAGTGCAGTATGGTCTATAAGGAGTATTGACAAAAGGGTGAAATTATTAAAATGAGTTTTAATGTTTATGTTTGCTGTATGTTTGGTATTGTTAAAACCAGATATGTGGAGCAGTGGAACAGAGTAGAGGATGGTGAAATAGCTTCCTGATTTAGCTACCTGATCTTTGACAAAGGGGCCAAAACATGCAGTAGGGAACACCTCTTTAATAAACGGTGCTGGGAAAACTGGCTATGCACAAGCAGAAGATTGACTCTAGACCCATATCTCTCACCATGTACTAAAACTAAAATCATAATAGATCAAGATCTAAATGTTAAAACAAAAACAATCTACTGGGAGATAAATAGATAAAACTCCTGACATAGGTATAGGCAAGAACTTTCTGTACAGAACCCCAATTCCACAGGAATTGTTAATACCAAGAATTAACAGATGAGTTTATATCAAATATAACTAAAAAGCTTTGGCACCACAAAAGAAATAACCAACAGAGTGAAGAGACAACCTACTGAATGGGAAAAATTTTTTGCCAACTACACCTTGGACAGAGGATTAAGATATAAAATATACAAAGAACTAAAAATAAAAAACACTCCTCTGATTAAAAGAGCCAATCCAACAATGGGCAACTGAAATGAATAGATGCTTCGCAGAAGAAGTACAAATGGCCAGTGCATACATGAAAAAATATTCAACATCACTGGCAATTGGAGAAATTCAATTAAAACAACACTGATATCCCATTTTACTCCAGAAAAAAATGGCTATCATCAGTAAGTCAAATAATAACAAATGTTGGCAAAGCTGCAGGGAAATAGGAATCCTTCTACACTGCTGGTGGTAATGTAACTGGAACAGCTATGGAAATCAGCATAGAGATTCCTCAAAAAGCTTAAAACAGAAATTTCATTTGACCCAGTTATTTCCCTTGTAGGTATCTTCAAGAAAGAGTTGGACAGCGTATTACAGTGATACATACATATTCATGTCTATAGCAAGCTAAATTGTGGAAGTGACCTATATGTCCATTAGCAAATGAATGGATAAAGAAAATGTGCCATTTCTACACAATGGAGTACTACTCTGCTATAAAGGAAGATAAGTTTGAGTCATTTATAGGAAAATGGATGCACCTTGAGATCATAAAGTTAAGTGAAATAAATCAGGCACCCAGGTTTAAACATTGCATGGTTTCTCTTATATGAGAAGCCTAAAGTATGAATAAATCAAAGAGCAAAATAAAAGATAAAGATGAGGAAATAGGGAGATAGATCTTTGGCAAGTGGGAAGGAGGCTAAGAAGTACTGACAAGGGAGGAAGAAGGGCAAGTGTGTAAAAAATTAAGATGTGTTATGTATACGTTCCAACTACCCAGAATGAATGTCTTCACTACATACCGCAAACATGTACTAATAACAACTTTTAATTTAAAAATATGTAATAAATTCATACAAACCTGTACTATTGCTCTTTCAGGTAATAGTGAAATGTCACATTGTGTAGTGTCATCCGCAAGATGGACTTCAGATGAACTTTGCTTAAGATAAATAGGTTCTTCTGCAGTTTCCTCAGTTATTTTCAATTCTGACTTACTTTTCCATTTTTTCAATTCAAGTTCATGTTGTAATATCTGCAGCAAAATAATTTATAATTTCCAGGGAATTACTCTGCAGTGTCAAATGAGAAGATGGATATGTGTGCAATGTTTCAAGCATAATCCTTTAAACAATAAGAGCACCAATTAAACCTTATTAACTGTCATCATTACAAAAAGCACTATTTTCCATATGCATCCTTAATATTCCCTGAACCACCAAAGCTTTACAGATCATTTCCATTTGCTGTCATACAACCGAGGCAGCTGTCTTAGTGAGCTAGTCTTGTCTCCTCTTTCGTACATGAGGAAACTGAGGCCCAAACGTGATCTTTCCGGTAATAACAGAACTGGTACTTAGGGTATGGAAGGTAGGTAATTAGCACAGACCTAGCCAAAAAGGAAGAGAGTTGAAAGGAAATTATTTGGAAATTTGCCTGATTTATCATTACAGGAAGTTCCCATCTTAACTTTGATACACTCCTGGAAACTGTAAAAGTAAAATGCCTGTTATGGCTTGTGTCTAGATGTACCCCGAAAGCCTCATGCAGTCGTAGGTGGGCTTTTCAGAGGTGGCTCAATCTAGAGTGTGTGGTGCTGGGATTAAGGGTGTGTGGTGACTAAATCAGTCCACTGACTGCTTTGGCACAGTTCCGGCTCAGGGTAAGTGCTACACCTGCCCTAGGGCAGGTAACCTTCAAAAAATATAAGGGGCAGGAAGAGGGGTGGTATGCTCTCATCTGCCTTCTTTCCAGGTACTGTTTCTCCTCTGTGATGTCTCTCTGCCACACCACCTTGCCTTTGGGCCAGCCAACTATGGACTGAAATCTCTGCAAACTGTGAGCTAAATAAACCTTCCCTACTTTAACTTTAGGTGTTGAGTATTTTGTCTCAGCAACAAGAAAAGCACATAAGATGATGCCATAAAGAAAAACAAGTATTTCTCTCTCGCCTTCTCTCTGTCATCTCTGTCTCTGCCTCTCTCTGTCTCACACACACACACACACACACACACACACACACACAATTTCACTGTAATACACATACTAGAGGCTAAGGAAGAGCACACACTAGAGAATCAGCACACACACAACACACGGGTGTCCCTGGTCCTTGCTCCCTGCACACAGCTGCCATCTTCACTCCACCAGGAAATTGTGCAACTAGAAGAAAAGATTTTCTCTGAACACTCAACTGTATAACTCATATATGTATTAAGGATAATATGCCTTATATATAATACATAGCCTACCAACAAATGTGTACAAAACATCATGATCAGTATACGTGTTAGATTAAAAGAACACTGCTTGTTGCAGGATTATTTTAAGGGACTTGTAAAAGGGGCTATTTCGCCCTTCAACATCTAATCAGTGATTAGGAATGAAGGACAGTGATCAAAACAATAACTTACTACACAAGTGGTAGAAAGCACAGAATGAGCAGATGCACACAGTGGTACCTAAAACAGAACTGTTTACCTGGCAATGTTGGAAAGGTGGTTCATGAAAGGGAAGGGCCAGAGGGCAGCCTACCAGAACATCAGCTCAGTATCCATAGATTATACATATCTGGGAGTAAGAACTACACTTTTGCTTCCCAGTATCCTCCACAGAGTCTAGTGCTATCTTAAGCATTCTATAGAAAGTCTTCTTACTCTTCCTGCCTGTGTGGTACCACCAGCGTCAACATCTGGGCCAGTCTGGGTTTGCTGTCCAGACCCTGCCCTCCACGAGGCAACCACAAAAGAAAGGGATTTAATTTCATCCTTTTTCCTGTTTACCAAGACTGTGTATTTCAAAGAATATTAATAAATTATTGCCCACTAAATAATGTAACTATAAAAGAATTCCAGTATGTTTCTATGTTTGATCCTAGTAGTCACTCTGAATATTCTAAAACAACATACAGTAATAATAGATAGATAACAAGCAAATGGTATTTTTGTAGGGAATTACTTAGGGTCTGTGTTTCAGTTGTTTCATTCCTAGTGCATGTCCTAGTGAAGACTCGAAATTTATCAATAAAAAAATCACTTAATGTTGAAATCACAGTTTATTAAATTGAATGCTGAAAAAGAATAAATAGTGGGCTGGGGATTTAGCTCAGCGGCAAAGCGCCTGCCTGGCAAGTGCAAGGTCGTGAGTTCGGTTCCCGGTACCGGAGAAAAACCAAAAAAAAAAA
>NW_004955410.1:8176476-8178305 GCF_000276665.1 Chinchilla lanigera
AAAAAAAAAAAAAAAAAAAAAAAAAAAAAAAAAGAATAAATAGCAATTTAAACTTACCTCGAAAGGGAATAAATTCATTCAGTCTTTATTATTTTTCTATTTTAATCATATCAAGTAGTTTCTCTTCCACTTGAGACATCTATCTACCCTTCTAAACATTTACTTAAAATTCTTAGTGTCTACATCAATAAATTTTTTAAATCTTAAAAGATTTTCCCTTGACATTCATAGTTCAATAGAAATTCTTAGGAAATATTTGGGTTAACTGAAGTAAAAATTAAATTAGTAAGTTATTAAAAGAACAAGGATCCCACAAAAAATATATAATATACAGGATTTTAATATTTTCCACATATAGTGTCATTCTGAAACACCATGATGAAGTGAATCACATTCTTTTAAAAAATTAAGTTTGAAATGTACCATACCATGTCATCCTCTCTCTTTTGATGTACATATTTTGCTTGATCTTTCCATTTTCTTAGCGAAGATTTTAGCTTGTGGTGATGGAATATGCTTTGCATCTCCTGTACTGCATCTAAAGAAAATTTACGAGGTTACTTATACAGTTAAAGCTATTTCTAAAATCACTAAAGTGAATTCATATTCTATTGTGCACATAACACATATCGAAGTTGTATCTGATAATATTTATTTCATTTTAATGTATTATGATGCCCTTAAATAGCACTCATGTTATCGACTAGTAGGCATCACCTTTGCTCTTAGAAATTAAAATGCAACAGAAATATTAAGATAAGGATCATTTCTTTAAAAAAAAAAAAATCTGTTCTTTGTAAAACCAGAATTTCTAGCTGGGCATGGTGGTACATGCCTATAATCCCGGCACTTGGGAGGCTGAGGCAGGAGGATCACTGTGAGTTTGAGACCAGCATGGGCTATAAAGTGATTCAAGGCCAGCCTGAACTGCATAGCAAGACCCTGTCTCAAAAAACAAAAAACAAAAAACAAAAACAAAACAAAAAAAATGGAACTTCTAAACTTATTCACAATTAAGTCAATCATGAGGTAATGTTCACATCCCTTGCCTTGGAGTTCAATGAGACACCCTATAGTTGAACAGATACCCTTCTATCTGGGACGAAGGATGCCAAAGCAGACCTGGGATGTTGCCCTCAGCTCCTGAGGTGCAGCCAACCTGTATTCTCTCAGAAGTAGAGGCTTGGTAGTTTGGGGTCTTTTCTTTCCAAAAGAAACTGGATATTTGGATTTTATATGACTACTTCTAATGTTTCAGTTTTGGCAACAAATTTTTAAGATTTGTTGACTGTTACACAAATAGAGCAAGATATGTCTGTACCAGTTTTCAACAGCAGGGCTGGAACATTGCAGCCTGCATCTCTCTTAAGGCCATCGTCCAACTGAACTTTACAATTTTGTCTAAAATCTAACCTCTTCGGAAGTCTGGAACTCAGTTAGTTTTGTTAATTAATAGTTCTCCAACTGGGCTGTTCTTATGTAACCAAGAAATGATAAGCACTTGTCACTGCGCATCTACGCAGTTCAGCTAACTCATTCACCGAACTACTATTGTTTCTTCATTGTGCTTAAAGGTTTTTGATTCAGTCAGGAGAGCTGAGCAATTTTAGTTTTAAATTCAGCTCCCAAATAGAGCAACTAACAAAACCAGAGCTATCTACTCAATTACTACAGTAATCTTTCCAAGGACAATAATCTTAGAAATTTCAATGCTTTTAAATGCACATGAAAAATAGTGGCTTGGGGCTGGGGATTTAGCTCCGCGGCAAAAGTGCCTGCCTGGCAAGCGCAAGGTCGTGAGTTCGGTTCCCGGTACCGGAGAAAAACCA
>NW_004955410.1:8178405-8202979 GCF_000276665.1 Chinchilla lanigera
AAAAAAAAAAAATAGTGGCTCAAAAATTAAAGATTTTAATGGAGTACTACTCTGCCGTAAAGAAGAATAAACTTGAATCATTTGTAGAAAATGAATGCCCCTTGAGACCATAACATTAAGTGAAATAAATCAGATACACGTTTACATATTGCATGGTTCCTCTTGTATGAGAAACCTAAAGTGTAAGTAAAAAGCAAAGTAAAAGATAGATAACAGGGAGTAAGGAGATCTTTTCAAATGGAACAAGATATGGAAGGAGGGATTAGAGATGGAAGGGAAAAAGAATAAAAAGTGAGAACTGAAGCAAAATGGAAATAGAGCTTTGGCAAAAGTGAAGGGGAACAACTGTTGAAGGGTGCAGGGAAGGATGGGAGGGGAAAGGGACAAAAAAAGAATTAAGACGTGACACGAACATGTACAAACTCCCCATGATAAGTGTAATCATTATGCAGTGCAGACAAGTACAAACAAAAAATAAAAAGGAAAAAAGTTATTGATTGAAAACAGTAAGTTTTTCTATTCATTTTCAGGTAAATGCCCTTTGCTTGAATTGCTTTCCACCAAAATACACTTCCATATAGATAAATGTTCAGATTGATTTTAATTTTTGTTATTTAAGTTATAACTCCAAAGTAAAAGCATCTTGTGGGAAATTATTATTTTATCAGACATTCTATTTGCTAGCACTTAACATGCTAGAAGCTTGTTTATATATACTCTAAATTACATCTGCTTATAGTAATATTTCTTAGACTTTTAGGGTTATATCAACATATAAATGTATAATAAAATATTTCAATACTGGTTATGTTTTATTAATTTTTATTTATTTGAATGGTTTCACTTGAAAATCATAATGTGGGCCTATTATTTGAAATTTCTGACAGTTAAATCTCAAACAAAATTTTAACTTTTTTCATGATCACAAATTATGTAGAACATTGCCTTCCCCAGGAAAAGAGGACCAGCCCCCAAGAAGTGCCATAATATGAAGGTGACTCAGATATTTTTAAGAGATTATGTCATTTTGAGAAGGTGTTAAAAACAGGAATATGAATGTTTACTGCATAAATATAATAAATACTTTTAAAATATATGCCTCTGTGTGGTATGATGGTTAGATAAGACAGAAAAATGGCAAGAGGTAAGAGGGAAAATATTGAGAAAAAAACGTCGGTAGGAGAAAAAAATTAGGAGAGAAGAATGAGAGAAGAGTAGGAAAGAACACGGACACTTTCACATGGTTCACCCTAATGGTGAGAAAGAGACTGGAGGTGAAGGAGACAAAGGCAAAGTGAACAAGACATGGGATTAGAGAGAATAAGAGAAGGTGCAGAACTAGGAGGAGGCCAGAAGGAGGGAAAGAATATTAAAAAGAGAAACACAACGAAGGTGCAAGAAACCAGCAGAAAGAGAGTGCTGAGAGGCAAAAGGAGTAACTGAAGCAGACAGGGTGGGGTTTCAATTTGATTGGCTCTGGGATCCACCCCAGAGGTTGGCAGAGCACACTTTTAGGGTGTCAGGGTGGGTCACAGAGTCATGGCCTTGGGATCTACATCTGGTCCCTAGCTCCGGCTCTGGCTCTGTTCTCCTGCAGTGCTTCCTGGCCACACAAACTAAGCAGCATTGTTCCCCCACACCCTTCTGCCTCGAGGCCTTTGCCTTGGAGCCCGCTGATCAGGGACTAAAACCGTGAGCAAAGTAAACTCCACCTTTAAATTGTGGATGTGGGGTATCGTGTCTCAGTAACAGAAAGCTTACTAATATCCTCTGGTAGAGAGGAGAAGAATTTGGTAGGAAGGCTATTCTAATCTACAAATTAATCTGCTTTCACTACAGAGTTTGCAGTTCATCCATGATAGGGATTTTTAAAATAGTATCACCTACTATTACAACCCTGTGAAATGCAAGTTAGCCAATTAGCCAGTTCCTAACTCTTCATTACATTTACATTCACAATTACATTTACATTTACATTTACATTTACATTTAAACCTTATAAGCATCCGCTCTGAATGAAGCACAGATAATAGCCTGGTCAAAAGGAATTGATTGTCTGGTTTACCCCAGCTGTGAGTGAGTCTGCAAAAAATCTAAGCAAAAGGCAGGAGTCTTCTATCCTGACTCCTAAATTCACACATGCACACTATCCTCTTATAAAGATTAAGTCTCAAGTAAGAGAAAATAAGCTTCCTCACATGTACTTTAAATCAAAGATTTGTAACAAATGTAACTCTCTCTGCAAAAATAGTGACTTTTTTGGTACCTACCCAAAATATATCAGCTCTCTCTTACATAAAAAATAGTAGATCCCTATTTATTTTTAGATACACACATACACAAATACACAGAGTGTTTGGTTTAAAATATGCCAGTTTCAATAAAATCTTTACAAGTAAATCCTCATTAAATATTTTAAATGAGTGGTTCTGCCTTCATTTCATAACAATGTTCTAAACATAACAATTTTCTAAACATAAAAGCAGGTTCAGGGCTGGGGATATAGCTCAGTGGTACAGCATTTTCCTGGCAAGTGCAAGGTCCTGAGTTTGATTCCTAGTACCAAAAGCAAAAAACAAACAAAAACCATTCATTTGAATATACAAAAGTAATTGCTATCATGTTAGGATTTACCTTCAATTTCTTCTCTGTTCCTTTCTACATAAGAGCACCACTGACGAAATGAAGATTTTTGAAGGCTAAAATTATAATGTCTTATTGCCCTTTCCATTTTTGCAGCCAGGATTTCTTCTTCATTTACTTGAGGTATTGCCATTTCTTTCCACGCACTACAGGTAAAAAAAAAAAAAAAAAAAAAAAAGAAAAAGAAAAAAATAACATTTTGATGTTACAGGAACACATTAATAAATAAACTGAGAAGATCAAGAAGTGATGCTTCCCTTATCCCCACCCCCATTCTTATCAGGAAAATCACATTCTCACCAAAAATGGGTCTTTACTAAACGTCCAGTGTAAAAAGTGCATGCTTTTATCATCAATTCTGGAGTCATCTGAAATAAATAATTAAAGTAAATTATTTATTAAATAAACAATTAGAATTAAGTGACCTACATAGGCTACCTCTTTCAAGATAAACAAGGAAATGAGAGATACTTGGTGAAGAGATACGTTTGGTTCAAATCTATACCATTCAGCGGGAATTTAGAATTCTATTTTTCTAAGGTCAATATTTTCCTCCATTGCACAGAGGTAAAACGCTTTGTTAAATTGTTACAGCACACACATGTTAATCATGGATTTATTTTAGGCATACAAGAAAGGTCTGCAGGCGCCCGATAGTCTATCTCATGCTCAATGTCATTTTAAAAGTCTTACTTTTGATGAACATTAAATGTACATTGTGTTTATGGCGAGGAAAATCACAAAAGACTAAATGCATCCATTATATGCAGACTTTTAAAGGGAATCTTGTTGGATAAAGAAGTACTGAAGTATCAAACAGAGAGTGTGAAGGAGGAAAGGGATGATGAGGCAGTAGTAAAGTATAATTTCTTTACTCTAACATAGGGCCCTAAATTCCCTAAGCTTAATTCTCTTCAGAAGATTATTACCTGCAAAGTACTCTATAAATAACTACAGTAAATGGTATAGGAAAATGACCATCTAATTAGGTACCATCTGTATTATGCACTCATTGGTTTACAGAATTACAAAATGTCCAGTCACACGCCAATTCTCTGCCATCAAACTACTGCAAATCAAGGGTAAAGAATTCTGGGATAACTGTATGACGAAGTTGTGGGATAGAATAGCAGCTTAGCAACAGAAGGCTAAGAGAATCACTTAGAGAATCATTGTGGTACACTCTGAAGTGTAGGGATTTTCACAGTGAGTCACTTTTCTCTGCAGTTACTGAAAGGCTCATTAATACCCAAAAGGTTGTTGTGCATGGAGAGAAAGACTATTATTTGTATTTTAATACTCTATTTAATAAACACATTTTTAAATAAACACAACTTTGGAGAATCAATCTTTTAAACATGTAAATATTTATTACTAACTTTATTAAGAAGACTCCCTGAAACAATTTGTGTAAGTATCATATTATTCACTGATTACTCTGTTTTTAAACTTATCTTAAAATAAACAACACAAATCTAAATCATATCATTCTTATAGTGGACCCCCAAAATTCTCAGGAGTTATGTTCCTAGAGCACTTGTGAATTGTGAAAAAACACAGTTTCAGATACAGTCAGAAAAATGCCTAGAAATGCCTATTTTTATAGTTTAAACCCCAAATATGCCACATCTTCTGCAGTTACACAATTTAATTTAATACTGTGTTAACAAAGCCTTAAAAGATGCAGGGCATTTTGGAGACCTCTTAGGGATTTTAGGGCTTTAAGAACAAAATCAAGAACACTCGAGATAGCTAGGGTACAGCAAACTGTTATGACACCGGAATATTGGTACATCAGCTGGGTATGGGTTACAGGGCAGCAGCCAATCAGCAGCAAGGAGAACTAACTAACACTCTGATTGGCTACTTGCAAACCTCCCACCAAAAAAACAACTGCGGAGGATATTTATGGTTTCCGCAAAATTGCACAGGTTTCCCTGAACAATGATTAATTACGTTCTAAGGAAAACTGCGAATGACTGAGGCCACAAACTCTGAACCATGGCTTCTTGGGGGTATATTTTACTACACTTATATTTTTTTCATTCCAGATTATAGTGATACTCAATTTTGATGCCTTTTCAGGAAATCATCTAATCATTCTTAGAAGAAAAATATCACTGGCGAGCAGCAGGGGTCAGAATCTGTTACAACCAATTTAGTCATGTTAGGGGGAGAGGATCCATCAATCTCTCTCAAATGACTAAAACCCAGGCCTCTAGGGAGTCCAAAGGTTAAGTTTCCTTTTCATAATAAACTTTGTATCTGTAAGCCTACTCAAGTCTACATCTTTCAGTAGAGTTTAGGTTAAACTGCATATGGGACTATTTATTGGACATTCAGAGAAAAGCAAGATGAGGAAAATTATCCATAATCTCCTACTCCCTTATAAGAAGTCACACCGGAAGGGAATATGATGTTCGCTCATATATTTCTATAAGAAACAGTGGAAAAGCAAACTAGTAAAATTGGTATCTAAAGGGAAAGATGAACTAGGAGAAGAGGCAAGAATGGAAGCAATACTTCCCTGAAAGCTCTCTACTGTTTTATAATGGTAGACATAACTGAAAAACAATTTGATCAAAGAAAAAACAGATGACAACACTAAAAAAGAATTATTATAGGTAATAAAGTGTAAACTTTTACTAAGAATGTATGGTAGAACACATCTTGAGGCAAAAGGAATTGCATAACTGCCCTAAACTGAGTTCTGTATCTTTTTGTTGGTGGCTCTGTGGTACTGTTACTCTGAAATCTTTATATGTGCATTGTAGATACAATTAACAATTATGGTAAGGCTTGTAGAACATTTAATGATTCAAGTGATTACATGATTAATGATTATGACCATTAGTGATTAACATTTCTGTTAAAATCTATAGTGATTGAAGATTCTATTAAAATCTATAGTGACTCAAGATTCACTTAAAGCGGGTCAACCAGATCATGTGGACATTTCTGATGTGACATACTGGGAAGAATGCAACATTCCTATGAAATAGACTTGTCACCAAAAGAGAAAGGGGAGGGGAAGACCTCATAGAATCAAGGCTTTCTGTCAATAAGTTTGTGGTGCCTGATACTCCTTGTTTTACTGCTGATGATGGCATTTGAAGGCTCAGGAAAATGTAAATACTGAAACCTACTCTTCCTTACTGGGAGAGTCTAGAAAATGCACCCTTCATTACCACCTTAAGAAACAGATTTATGAGGGGAACACCAGCATCCTTGAAGAGCTGTGTCATTGCTCTTCTCTGAATGCCAGACCTTACATTAGGGACTGCAGTCAATTGGGAAACTTAAAGGATATGGGTTTAATTGGATTCCAGAGTGACAGGGGCCAAGTAGCAGTGCTCAATCACCAAAGACAAGGTAGGCCTACTTACCATAATGGAGAGCAGAAGCAAAGCAACGGTCTGACTCACATAGATCTATGGGGTTGGCTGATTAGTCATGGTGTTCCCAAAGATGAAGAGATAGAGTTGTTATGGTTTGTGTCTAGATGTCCCCTCAAAACCTCATGCAGTCACAGGGCTTTTTTAGATTTGGCTGAATCTAGAGTGTGTGATGATGGGATTAAGGGTGTGTGATTACTGAATCAGTCCACTAATTGGCTTGGCATAGTTTGGGCTAGGATTAAAAATGTGAGTGCTATACCTGCCCTAGTGCAGGTACCCTGCACAAATATAAGGGACAGAAAGAGTCTTGTCTTCCTTGCTTGCTTGTTTGCTTTTGCTGGCTTGTACCACCATAAGCTGCTTCTCCCCTGGGATGCCCCTCTGCCAAGCCACTCTGCCTTGGAGCCAGCCAATTATGGACTGAAATCTCCACAAACTGTGAGCTAAATAAACCTTCCCCCCTTTAACTTTGAGTGTTAGGTATTTTGTCTCAACAATGAGAGAGAAGTAATTAAGACAAAAGCCTACTAAGTTTTTACTAGATTTATATGCCGAAAAAGGTTTGGGAGCAAATGCACAAAAATCCACCTAGAACACAGTGACAGAAAATTATGGACCCTCAACCAGTTGCCTGATGAGCCAGTTTCCAGACTCAGAACCCCTGTAATCAAGGGGAGTCCTGGCTGCCTTATGGACAGACCCTGGTGCACTACCAAAAAGTTATACTGTCAAACTTTCTCCCATCCTTCCCCAAAGGGACCCAAGGCCTTTTTCCTAGGTAACTGTACAATGGAGAAAGGGAAATGATCAGACACTTCAGAGACTACTGGACACTGGTTCTGAACTAATGCTGACACCAAGGGGTCCAAAACATAATTATGGCCCTCCAGTGAGAGTATAGGGTCAATTGAATTCAGGTGATTAATGGAGTTTTAGCCCAGGACTCACTTACAGTGGATCTAGTAAGCTCCTGAACCCATCTGGAGGTCATTTTTCCCATTCCAGAGTGCATAATGGTGATGGATATATTTAGCAGTTGGCATAACCCTCATATTGGTTCCCTAACTTGTACTGTGAAGGCTACTATGGTGGGAAAGGCAAAATGAAATGTCTGGATACACTCATAGGTAGAACTTTGAAGGATGATTAAATAATAGGGCAATATGTGCTGAATGTGATGTTAGGATGTAGGGTTTGGCCAGAAGAGGTGGGTCCCAAGGGGCATGACCCAGTAGGATTATCTCCCTTCCTAGCAGAGAAGTCATACAATGGTGTAAGCCAAGTTTCACGGGAGGCTCTGATCAGAGCTCAAAAGACCAAAATGCTGACAGAAATGCAAACATGTAAGGAATTAGCAACATCCCATTCTTTGAAGGCTCAAGAGTACAAAAGTACAAAAAACTTAGCTTTAAGAATGGGAGCCCCAAAAGAACACTACTCCAGAAAGATTGCTTGGGAACTGGTTCCCCAGGATTCAATTCACAGTGCTCAGCCATCCAGGCACTCAAGAGGCCTCTGCAACCATGATCCAAAAAGGACTAGATGGATTTGTCAGATCATGCAAACAAATCTTGGCATTATCCACATGGTACTGGTTTTACATGCAGAATTTAAGAGCTGTAAGGTCAGGAATTCTCCCACACAAACCAAAGAAGGCATGGGAGGCCAGGCAGTGTGCCCCAGAGAGGGCACTGCTCAAAGAAGTGAGAGTGAAGCCAAGAGTGAAGTGGAGACCCCAGGAAGTTGGAGAAGACAGGAACATGAAACATCTGAGGAAAGCCACAGGCAGTAAAAAAAGCGACCCCAAGAGAGAGGCCATGGAGTCTGTGCAGGCAGTGTCATAGAAGCAGGGCCACTAAAGTCATTTGGAGTTTGAATCTTATTATCATGTGGTAATGCTCCAGGTTCTAGACATGGAGCTACAGGATTTAATGTTTGCACTGCTAGGTTTCAGTCTTCCTTTCAGTCTTGCTTTGGTCCTGTTTTTCTGTCCCTTTTTTCCTCCCTTTTGGAATGCAACTGCTTATCCTGTTCCATCGTAGTTCAGCAATGTTAACCCTGTTTTTTTTTATTTTTACAGAGGCTCAGAGCTAGAGTTTACCTTAGGTCTCAGAGGAGACTCTAGATTTGAATTTTCAGCAATGCTGAAAAATTTTAGAAATTCTTAGAAATGGAAAAAAGTATTTCTCATAGAGATGTGCATGAGCTTCTTGGGGGCCCAAGGGCAGAATTCTATGGTTTGTATCTAGATGTCCACTCAAATCCTTATGCATTCATAGGTGGAGTTTTGGAAGGTGACTGAATTATGGGGATGCTATAGCTAAATGTGCCATTAGTAGGTAAGGCCTGGTTGGAAGAGGCGGGTCACTGGCTCATGACCTGGAAGGGAGTATCTCCCTCTCTGGTTCCTCCCTTCACTCTGTGCTTCCTGGCTGCCATGATGTGACCAGCTTTTCTCTATCAAGTCCTCTGTCCTGCCTTCCTGCCTTGGAGGTGGCCAACTATGGAGTAAAAATGTGAGCCAAAATAAACCTGTTCTCCTTTAATTTTCAGGTGTTGAGTATTTTGTTCCAGCAACAAGAAAAGTGACAGAAGCCATTAGTTGCCTCTACCTGGGAAAACTAAAAACAATACTGCAACTCTGGAGGGACCACAGAGATTGATGCCACCATCAAGGACTTGAGAGACGCAGGGGTAATGGTTCGTCAGACTCTTCAGCCTTGCAATACAGACCCTTCAGCTTTCCACAAGACTCGTACCAGATTCCACAGTGGGCTTCCAGGGCTTTGACCTGTGACTTGATCCTCTGGCTGATCAGTGCACAGATGGCCATTTTGTGTTCTTCCACCTCTAATCTAGCCAGTGGCTACTGGGACTCTTTCATTCCTGAACCCGGCAGGTAACCTAGTAAAACCTTTGTATAAGCATATGCATATATTTCATGTCAAACTTGTTCCTCTAGTGAATCCTACAAGCTTCTAGTTCTGACAACCAGCTTATAGGAAACAGAGCAAGTAAAATGACATGAAACAGTGAAAATGTGGAGCATTTTACAAGACATGTTACAGTACTATGTCCTTCAATAAATAAGTGGTATGGAAAATAACAAAAAAGGACAACTTTTGCCAATTACCAGAGAATTAGGTATGTAATAATCAAGTACAGTGTAGACTATATGAATTCTGGTATGAACAAAGCCATATGTAAAAAGACATTATTGAGAAAATTTGGGAAACCCAGATGGGACATATACTAAATATAATCAGCACTAGGTGATCTTCAGCAATTACTATTATTTATTATGCAAAACAATGGCACTTTTTTAAAAAAAATTATTTTAACATACATAAAAACATAAATGTACATATTACCATGTTGTTTTGACACATGTATTTACTGTATGTTTAAATCTACTTAAGCATATTTATCTCATATACCATATTTCTTTATGGTGAAAGCTTTGAAAATCCTTTTTTCTAGCCTTTTGAATGTACAGCACATTATCTACAGTGATCCTATTGTGCAATCACACACCAGAACTTCTTGCTCCTGTCTAAAACCTTAGTACCTCTCCCTCCCATGCTCACGCACCTCTGGTATCCACTATTCCGTTCTCAATTCATGTGCGAACAACTCTTCTAGATTCCACATGAGTGAGATCAAGCAGTTATTTATCCTTCTGCACTTGGCTTACTTCCCTCAACATAATATTCTCCAGTTCCAGTCATATAATCACAAATGACAAGAGTTCATTCCTTTTTATGGCTGAATCCCACTGGGTAAATGTACCATTCTTTACTCATTCATCTGTTGATGGATGCTTAGCTTGCTTGCATTTCTTGGCTATTGCAAATAGTACAGCAATGAACACAGGAGTACAAATGTCACTGATTTCATTTCTTTGGATACTTATCCAGGAGTGAGATTGCTGAAACATATGGTAGCTCTAGTTTAAATTATTTTATGAATGTCCATATTGTTCCAATTTTCCATAATGGCTGTACTGACTTACATTCCATAATGGCTATGTTCATTTACATTTCACTGTCAGTGTACAAGGGTTGCCTTTCCCTCACATTCTTGCCAGCATCATCTTTAATCTTTTAGCTAATAGACATTCTTATCAAAGTAAGATGATATCTCATTACATTTCCCTAAAGAGCACATGAGAGTTTGGGGGGGGTCATTCTTCAGCTAAACTGAAATATATGTCTTCTTTTAAAAAATGACTTTAGATCTATTAGCCATTTTTTAATCAGTTAGTCTGTTTTGCTATTGAGTTTGGGGTGTTCTCTATATATTATCTGTATATTCTAGATATCAACCTCTTATCAGATGCATAGTTTGAAAATACTTTCTCCTGTTCTGTAGGCTCTCTTCACTCTACCGACTTGTTTCTTTCACTTGCAACTTTTTAGCTTGATACATTTCCCATCTATTTTGACTGTTGTTTACTTTTTTTTTTTTTTTGTTTTTTTTTTTTTTTTTTTGTTTTTCTCCGGTACTGGGAACCGAACTCACGACCTTGCGCTTGCCAGGCAGGCGCTTTTGCCGCTGAGCTAAATCCCCAGCCCCGACTGTTGTTTACTTTGATTTTGGGGTTTTGTAAAAAAACAAAACAAAATTTGCCCATTCCAATGTCCTGAAGCATTTCTCCTATGCTTTCTTCCATTAGTTTCATAGTTTCCAGTCTTACAATTAGATCTTTAATCCATTTTGTTTTGACTTTTGTATTTGGTTAGTGATAGAGAGGGGGTCAAGTTTCATTCTTCCAATAACCAATTTTCCCAGAGATGTTTAACGAAAAGACTGTCTTTCCTCCAGTGTGTTTCCTTAGCACCCTTGTTGAAAATCAGATGGCTGTAGATGTGTTGCTTCTATAGAAGCAGCACTTCTCTGCTCTGTTCTGTTGGTCTATGTGTCTGTTTTATGTAAAACCCATGCTGTTTTGAGTATCAGAGCTTTGTAATATGTTTTAAAGTCAGGTAGGCAGTATCTTGGCCATCTAGGCTTACCTAAGCTGGATGACACCAGAGTCCTATAGCAGTGTGCACCTGCACAGTCTCAGGGGTGAATCAGGACCCACACCACAGCTGGTGGTGATACAGGCCTAAACAGGAACCCATCCTCCAAAAGTGCAGGTCTCTGCCTGGTACCAGGATAGTCCTAGAGCCTTGTCTGTGAGCACTTACCTGGCAATAACTGTGCTACCTGAGGATGAGAGACAGGTAGGAGATAGCATCTTAGCCACTGACACTAAATTGGGCAGGTGACACTAAACTGGGCAGGACTTGAATCTCACAGAGGCCTGCACTGTCTCCAGAGCAAGTGTGAGTGTGTCTGAGCCCCCCTCTACGGCTGGAAATGGTGCAGGCCAAATTCATCTGTTGCATGATTGTACAGGTCTCTATCTGTGGGGCTACAGGGTCCATCTGTGAGGTCTGGCCTGCATATGAAGCCTTCAATTTCTACTAGGTGCTAGGCCTGTGACGGGCCTGGCACTGGGCTCTGAGTCACAGCTCTGTGTTAGTTTTTGTGCCCTGTTCCCCACAAAGTCTTGCTCCCTTCTTTGCCACGCAGGGTTGGAGGAGTGATGTGTCAGCTGACTGCCTAACACAGTCCCAGCATCTTGGTCCATAGTTACTGGCATAGCAGTAGGGGTCATGATGGGGCATTTTTTGTCTAGCACTGAGTTTCACCATAGACTTCAAGTCTAAGGCCCAGAGTTGATCTACTCTTATTCCCCCAAGTAAGACGCAGCTCCCTCCACACTGGGCTGCTTGGGGTGGAGGAGGACTGAGGTGGGCAGCTCTTTCCTTCCTGCTTTTTCAATATGTGTTCTCATTTTCTCATATTAAAAACAGGTACTATGGTCTCTCACCTGATTTCCTTTGCTCTTGTGGAGTAGTTTGGTACATGAATACGCTGTTCAACTTGGTGTTTCTACGGGGAGATGAATGCTAGGAGATCTGCGCTGCCACTTTGCTCTGCCTTTGGCACTGTATTTATAGTCTCTAAAAATGGTATTTCCTGTCAGAGGCGCACACTGAAGATTTAGTAGTAAAAAGTATAATTCCTGAGGTGTGTTTTCCAATACTCCATCAAAAAGAGTGAAAGGAACAATAAATTGACAAGGCTGGCAAAATATTGATTTTGTTCAAGCTGCATACTGGGTAATAACTCTGGTTACTTTTCAATCTTTCTACAGTAAAAAAGATTTTCTTAAAATTTTATACATGCCCTCTTTTCTTGTAATTAGTAGGTCTATCTGGAGGTTTTATTTTCAAAGAAATGGGAATCAAGTCTGTGAAATTAGTTTTTCCTTACAATGCCTGATCTGTCATCTTGGAACACACAAACTGTCTTTCTATTGTCATGAGAGGAACTTTTTTTTGGTTCATGATTTGACTCAGCTACTTAGTTTCCCATATATGCTCTTCTTTATGTAAAGAGGCATATTCATACTTTATAAATGTTCATATATAGGCAGCCCTTACTGTGCAGAACTGTATAGTATGAGACTGTAAAGTGCTACAGAGCTATCTTAAGCAATGTGGAAAATTATAATTTTTGTGATATTTAATTTTTTTGGTTAAAATACTGAAACCCCACCTACTGGCAGTTATAACTATATAGGAAACTTTTAAATATTTTTTAAAAATAAAGCTAATATTTCCTTACTATGCTGTAATTTAAAATTTCACAACCATTGAAGATTTATTTCATCATCACAAATAACATTTATTTATATCTGAGAGTGAAGGAAAGTGAAGTAATCTAGATCCAGATCTAACTAATCAACCCTAGAGTACCTGGAGACTCCCATGTTCACGTCTGACCTGAACAAATACGTTTCTCATTGTTGCAAAGTCACATCTCATTTCTTTTTTTTTTTTTAAATTTATGATATGATACAGAGGTCTTTTCTCTGCATTGCTAAATTATCACAATGCTTTTAAACTTTAGACGCTGATCCATCATGAAAGCAGCTGTGCTTTCCACATCATGAAATACCTGAAAATTTCTTTTCTAATAAAACTGTAAGTATGAAATAGCTATCACATCTCATGGCATTCTGTGAGACTACATAAAAATTCCTATGGGCTTCTGTAGACATTGGACATAATCTGATTTCATATAAGATCCCTGACAAAATATTGACAATGAGGTTTAGACCTCTAGATCACTGGTTTTCAAAGCAACTTTCAGCAATCAATGGCTTTTGAGCTTTCTTCAAGTGAAATTACACTGAAAACAAAACTCGTCTAGAGTGAAGAGGTGGGAACAGAGGACTCAGAAGTGTGTCCATGGTCTCCCTCTTTTAGCTTCTAGGTGACCCTCAAACATCTTCAAGAATAGAGCTTGCAAACACCTGTAGTATTTAGCGGACCAAAGGTCTGTGGTTGATAAAGTGGAGTAATTATGCTACACACCGTGATGCAGATTAAATGTGCATTCTACCCAGTGCACTGGTACTTTCAGGTCAGCCTGGTCTTGGCAGAGTCACACAGTGCATCCATTTCTTTCTCTTTTGCAGAATACTTATTAGGATATAATGTTACTCTCCACCTATCCTTGTAAAGGAATACCTCAAACTGTCCCTGGCTCTCAGCATGCACTTCAAACATGGCTTTGATTCCAATTTTCAAAACACAACTTCTCCAGCAACTCCCAACCCCTGCCTGGGCTTACATGGCCAGCAGGCCTGAAATCAAGAGTTCTCACACACTATCCTACACGCATCTAATCTGGGTGAGTACTGCTCTCCCCACATCCTTTCTCCTACTTTAGCTCCTTTCACATACACAGTCTTTGTTCTAAGCCTCCACCTCCTCAGTTACTGCACTTCCTTGTCCTCTTAACAGGATCAAAACCAGTTGTGGGAGCAGTTGTTTCTTTCAGGAACAGTCAGGTCCAGCTTTCAAGCTAGACCTCGTTAATTCTTTGACCATGTCTGTAGGAGCGTGGTGCCCTCCATCTTCATCTGCGAGGGCAGCCAGCAGAGAGAATGGAGGGGGAATAGAACCCACAAAGGAGATTAGAAGGGAAAGAATACCTTCTCCTTTACCATGTTTCATAATGCTACTTCTCTACATGAGAGAAGAGGAGAAGGGAGAGGAGAACATGCACAACAAGGATCAACAAATGCCTATGTGTTTCTTGGAAACTGGGGGAGGTAACTATGAGTGGCTGTGTATCGTGTGTGAGTGCTTTCATACACATGTGCGTGCTATCGTGTGCGTTATTCTTTCACTTTTCTAGGTGCCCCTGGTTACCAGTGCAGTCTGACCTCTTACCTCCTGTGAAATCTAAAATCTGTTTGAAAATGTCCATCAGGACTTAAATTGTATTGTATGTTTTACAATGTTTGGTAAGTAAGAATTACCAGCTGATCATGCAGTCCAAAAAGTTGTTCAAGGTAAGTTTCAGACAATCTTCGCATTTTTGGTTTCAATGATGGATCAATGCACATATCCCTTTAATAAAACCATAAAACAAGATCAAGAATTAATTTCGTTTCACAGTATGCTTATAGTTAAGTCAGTGACTCCTGTGGAAGGGACAGGTAAGAAGAGACATTTCCCCGTGGAAGAAGATCAGAATCACCTGTGGGCTTTTTCACACTACCTCCTTGGATTAGCTTTCTCATCCAGGCTAGAACAATGCCCAACATCTACAACTTG
Organism: Chinchilla lanigera; assembly: GCF_000276665.1. Classification (NCBI taxonomy): domain Eukaryota; kingdom Metazoa; phylum Chordata; class Mammalia; order Rodentia; family Chinchillidae; genus Chinchilla; species Chinchilla lanigera. Next base: position 8,193,131 of record NW_004955410.1, read on the forward strand.
CAGGAGGAGTGGTTTAATTTGATCATGATTTCAGTCCATGACCAGCTGGCTCCAAAGCAGAGACATCATAGTGGAAGGGTGCAGTGGGACAATGCTTAGTTCATGGTGCCAGGAAGCAGGGGAAGACAGCCTGAGCAGACGTGGTGAGGGACCAGCGCAGAACCCAATGACCCACCCAGGCCATGTCTCCATGACCCACCCAGACACACCTAGGTGTATGTTCTACCAATCCCTGGAGCGGATCCTGAAGCCAATCAAGTTGAAATGTCACCCTAATTTCCTGACCTCTCCAAGGTAGGTGTACCTCCCTTTCCTCATCCTCAATGTGAAATAATGTGCCCTATGATCACATTTACTGATGAGAGTACACTACATTTCGTACTGTTCACATGTGAGTCATTGAGACCTAACATCCTATGGAGGGAGTTGTTAATAATCTTGGAGATGGAAGCATTCATTGCCAAACCTTACTTCAATATTATGCTATCAGTGTTTTACCTTCAAAATAAAATATTTTCCTATCATAAATTCAATCAATACTTACCAAAGAAGACTTTCCAGGCCATTTTCAATGATAACCATGATCATTTTCTCTAAATATCTCAGTGGATCCTCAGGACGGGTAATAATTACACCACATAAAAGTGCCTGTGAAAAAGGGGTATTTGATTCCATGTTTAAAAAAAGAAAGATGCAGTCAGGAGGCAAGGGAGGGGAAGAAGACATAAAAAGAATTAAGATGTGTTATGTCTATGTATCAGTTCCTCACACTGAATGTAAACATTATGTACTATAAACAGAAAATACACTTACAGTCTATTTATGTACTTATATGTACTTATGTATATAGTACATATGCTTATACGCACTTATAAAATAAAATACAAGCACTAAGATATGGTTCCAAAAAATAAATGTACATGTTCTTACTCAGAAAAAAGATAGCCTTTTCCCCATACAATTAAATGGCCAAATAATGTAACAGTCTTAAGTAACCATGCTTCTTATAAACATTTTTGCATTTACCCAGTGTTGCTATTTTGTTAAAATCAAATTAAAATGCTGTATTCCCTGCCTCTTTTTAAAAATCCACCATAAATGACACAACAGAGTTACCTTACACTATTTTACATTACATGAGAAGTGCTTTGTTCCAATACGAAGACATAATTACAATACTTTAGATAAGTGGTTCCAATCATTTTTAAGTATCAAGAATCTACTTTAAAAAAATCCTCAGACCTACCCATGAAAGCAATTGAGAAAATCCACCACCAAAATCTATGAACTGAAGAACTCAAAAACGCATGCACAAAGTGGGCATGATGGTGCAAGCCTGTAATCCCAGCACTCCGGAAGGCTGAGGCAGGAGGAACAAGAGTCGGAGCCCATCCTGGGCAATTTAGTGACTTAGCCAAACCCTGTCTCAAAATAAAAACATAGGAAGAAAAATACAGGACACTGGGGATGTAACTCAGTGCAGTGGTCCTGGATTCCACACCCAGTACCAAAAAGAAAAAAAAAAAAAGCATTTGTATTTGATCATTCACAATAGTCACAGACTACATATATTGGAAAATTAGTAGCAAACACATGACTTACTGGGTAGAAGATGATATTTAAAGTGCATGGATGCAACACAGAACTCAGGAAGCCGCTGTGTTCCATTTTCCTCTATGAGGTGCCACAAACGATTTCTCATTAAAAGTATTGATGAGACGTACAGAATGAATGCGGGTTTCTCCATTTGAGACAGAGGAAGAGGTTTACAGCACACAGCTCACAAAAGCACCTGAAAATCTTAGGCATTTGTCTTTTTCCTGTCCCTTTCTCTGAGTGGGATCCAGGTGAGGGGGGGGGCGTTGCTTTGGCTCAGCTCCCACATTGGACTCACTCATACTGGCTTTTTTCCAGCTTCTCTATTTCAGGAACAAAATAATTCCATGCCTTGAGTTATGCAGAGCAGTTCTCCCAACCTCCATGGGAAGAAGGGGAAAGAAAGATAATTTCTCCACACTGGACCCTGCACAGTCCATTTCTTCCTTTGCAACAGCTCCAGGCGCCCTCTGAGTATGCAGCCTGCAGGCTGGGAACCCGCTCCTTAAGACGTGACGTGACCAACGTCTCAGACTAAGACAATGGATCCCTTTCGCCCTGCAGCTGTCTCCTGACCTTGTCCTACCCCAGCTGCTCTCAGGGTGCACTCAGCCATCTGTACACCCATTTCCTTCTCCCCCAAACCAAGAGAAGATGGCTGCATGGGAGATCGGTGGTTCTGAATTGGAAAAAATGTCTATTAGCTAAAGGGCAGCATGAGTGGGCCCTGCGTGACACCCAGTGGAAGGGCTGAACCCTTCTCTTCCCATAGCTCCCTGAAGAGCCCTGGTAAAAAGACCCCCCCCCTGCTCTCTGGTGCTTCAGGTGCTTTTCCTATCCACCAGAAGTCTGAGAACTGGAACTTTAATGAAGCTTAGCTTTACAGTGAAATTTTAAGAAAGCTGGGATCTGGTTAATGACTATCAGAAATTGTGTATTTCTTTGTATTTTCAAGCTCTGATCAGAAAATACTTTTCCAAAAAGCTATCCTGCAGAAGTTAGGCTGAGAAGATGAATGTTTGAAATGCCAGTAACGGCATATGGAACTAGCACAGGTGAAATGTTCACTTTTTGATAAGAAGTATCTGTTCATCTTTCCCCATTAGACAAAATAACACAGTATGAGGTCTCATGTTTTAATGAATGAGCAATATGTAACAATGTGCCAATAATATAGCACCCTGAATGAAACAATGGATTTTTTTCTGCTTGATGAAAACTAAAAATTGCAAAAGCATTAACTTAGTCTTTATTATAAGCAGAAGAAAAATATGCAAGTATTCCCAGCAGATGAAATATTACATCAACCAAGGCTTTCTTATTACTAGCCCTCACAGTAAGAACTTACACAATCAGAGAGGAGCAGACCACGGCTTTACTGCCTCATCTGGCTTTCTCCAGCTTGTGAATTCCAGAACATCTGTGAGGCCTCCACTTTCTGTTGGTTCTGCTGCCCTAATCTGAGTCCCCCATATCTGTCAAATAATCTGAAAGACACTCTGAGGGTACTGAGGCCAAACATGCGTTCATCCAGACAGCTGCTTCCACTCCTTTCTACTACCTCTCATTCAGGGAGCAAGAAAGCGCAATGGGAGGGGTGCACTGGGTTTAAAGCCTGGAGCCCCAGTCTTCCAGTGTGCATCTGCTGGTACAGGTTACAGCTCTGCTCCTGTTTCCCTGACTGTAATGGGCAATAAAGTACACAGGCCATAGGGCTGTCACAAGAAGTAAATAAATTAATATATGCAAACTGCTTTGAACAAAATAGTCACTCAATAGATAATAATAGCAAGCCAGTGCTAGCCTTTTTAACCACTCCACTGCTAATTACTATATTCATTAAAGGAAAAGATTCAGGCAAACAGAAAGTAAGTTCAAAATACTCCCTTGTACCAAAGTCCAGTGTAATGACAGAGAAAGACTGACTTTCTACCAAGCCTAAAGGAACAGGTTCAGGAAAATGCACTTGGGGAAAATAGTGAGGAGAGAGAAACTGAGAAAACAACTGTTCCAATCTAAGGGGCAAGGCATTACTGTCTGTTGTAACTCTGGGGGGGCACAAACACAGATGTAGGACACATGGGACAGCGAGTCCTGTTTATCTTGTTAGATACTCAGATAAACACGCTGAAATATGTTAAGGGCCTAAATAGTAAAAATAACCGCTCTAAGAGTGCAGAGATTAAAGTGATTATCAAATGCTTGTGGGGCCCTGGGCAGCTGGAGAAGTCTCCCAAGGGGCAAGCAGAGGCAAGGAAAGGACAGGGAGCTTGCCAGTGGGGAAAGGAGAAGCCAAGCCAAAGGGGCTCAGACAGGTTTAGCTGTGGGAAAGGATGAATGTAACAGGGCAGCCAACAGGGCACCCCGAAGGGAAGCTGGAATCATTTCAGGTCCTGGGTCCGTGCCCTCTGTCAGGCCCAGCAGGTCACTATCCTAGTCTGAATTTCTGAGGGACACAGTCAGACCATACCAGCTCTTCACATCAAACGGCAGCAGATCAACTACGTGGCTATACCATGGAGAGTCCCAAATAGTGTGTTTCTGGCACCCAACTAGAAATAACCTTGAGTTGTAAGAGTAATAGTTTAGCGGGGTATGGTGGCACAGACCTGTAATCTTAGCATTTGACAGCCTGAGGAGGAGGATGGGCGTGAGTTTGAGGCCAGCCTGGGCTACATAGAGAGACCCTGTTTCTTAAAAAAAAAAAAAAAAAAAGCGACAGTTTGGGCTTTGCGCATGCTCAGCAAGCACTCCCTGCTGAGCTACATCGTCACCCTTTTTGTTTTTTATTTTGAGATAGGGTCTCAGTTACCTAGCCTGGCCTAAAATTTGCAATCCTCTTGCCTCAGCTTCTTGAGTAGCTAGAATAACAGCTGAATGTCACCACACCTATCTACAGGGTATACTATTGCTTCTGGATTTCACAGATAAACCAAAGTGTCAAGTGACTCACAGAACCAGGTTTTTCAACTACAATCCCAAGGCTCCTCTTCACCCATACATGTACTTGGGCCTGGCCTTGTAGCCTCAAGCCAATCTCCAGGCCTCAGTCTCCAGACAATAGCTGGACTACAGATGCACCACCATGCCTGGTTTTTGCATCTCTGAAAAATGTGTTCAGCAATTAGTCCCCCCAAAAATCTGATAATAGAGACTTCATGATTTAGAAATACATGAAATATTTTAAAAATAGAGATTGACAATTTAGTCTTGACAAAAACATAAAGCATAAAAACTTTTCACAAAATCATGAAAATTCAAAGTGGTTTTAAAACCATGATTTGTAGCTTAAGTCCACCCTCTGCTGGCCTGATCTAGTTTTGCAAACTCTTTCCATCCACCCTAGAAATGAAAATCTGGGCTCTTAATTTGAAAAGCATTTTCTTGTACTCAGATGAGGATCCTGCTCACTAACTTGGTGGGCACTATACCCATCATAAGGGCTCTGTGGAACAGGTCTTGTTCATCTTTAGACAGGGTGCTGACTTCTGCCTCTTAGAAAACTGAAGGAGAAACAAATTTTTAAATTTTTTTTGGTGATATGCTGTCTGAAATTCTAGCAGAAGGGCATCATGATATGGGCTCCTAATGAGTTCTCTAAAGATAAATGCTTTTGAAGAATATCCCTCTAGCCTAACATTCTTGGGTTTTAGGGTAGCAGTAAGAAGGGCAGGATGGGAAAAGCAGTGGGAATATTATAGATAGCTAGGTTATTTAGAAATATTGTAGGCAGTCAGACAGGGCTGGACCCTGGAAAGGTTGGTGCAGAAGGTAACTGTGGCTGAAGCCCTACTCAATGAAGACCAGGCTTCAGGAGAAAGAAAAATGTCTCCACACATACACTTCCCCTAGGGATGTACTCACCAGTGACTGATACTCTACATAGGCATCAACCTTGGGTGGAGGACCAAAACCTCCTTAGGCCACCCCTTCCAGGAAAGTCCTTGTCCGGCCAATGTGCACTGGCTACATGACTTCCTTCCCCATCTGATCCCCATTTAATCAATATTACCTAAGCGACTATCCCACCTTGTGATTTTCATTGGATCAATATTACCTAAGTGATTATACTTGTAATCTTATTGGTTGAACATTCGTTCATCCCACCTCACACCCACCTTGTGATTTTCCATTGGATCAATATTACCTAAGTGAATATACTTGTGACCTTATTGATTATAGTTCTGTCCCACTTTAGCCCTATAAAACTCCTATAAAACTATTGGTTACAGAGTAGCCTCTTTAAGGGCTGAGCAGGACCTGTTGGTCAGGGTTGAAGGAGGGAATAGTAAGTGTGAAGGCTGGACAAGGAGTGTTTCAATGGGATAGGCAGTGGCAACCTTTAGTAACCATGTGACAGTCTCTATGAGTTTTTACGCGGCCTTGGTTGGTGATGGGGGATTTCTGTGTAATGAGAAAGCCAGGAGGAAGTCAGGAAAAGTGTCTGGGTTACAGCTATGAGTTCCTGTCTATTATGAAATCGTTTTCTGTGGGATTGCCTGGGTCTCAATTATGTGCCCAGAGTTAGACCACCCTGTACCCACTGGAAAGAGATTTTTGATTTTTTGTGTTTTTTGTCTTTTTGAGACAGGGTTTTACTATGCAATTCAGGCTGGCCTTGAACTTGCAGCCTTGAATCCTGCCTCAGCCTCCCAGGTGCTGGGATTACAGGTGTACACCACCATGCCTGGCTGTGGAATAAGTTCTTAATCTATGAACTGGTACTGGCTGCCTGTGGGATGGGATTTTGATGCATACTGGGAAAGTGGTTGAGATCATGGTGATGGAGGTTTGAAGGCAGTTGTGAACTCCTGAGCCAGGAGTGGGGGTGTGTGGGGTGTGTGGGTATAGGCTTGAGGGAGGCTTTATAAAGGGGCCTGGTTAGGAGGCTGAAGTTGGGAACACAAAGGTGGGGAAAGCCAGCTAGGCTGAGGAATGAGAGCAGTTTCTGAGGGATAAAAAGGATGGCTATCAACTCCCATTGCTGATATTGAACATTTAAGCTCACAAAGAGGAATATGTGGCCCCCATATGAAGATAAATGAGACTTACCCTTGAGCAGAAGAGTTACCCTGGGCTCTTGTGTGGTGATAGGCTAGGGGCAGCTAGAACAGGTCCTATTAAGACAGCAGGGCAGGCACTGGAGTGGATGGCTCCACCCTTGTTTTGGAGTGAGGACAGTCCCTTCTCCAGTCCCCCTTTAAGGCTTGTAGAGGATAGGGTTTTGTGGGGGCCATGGATTTGGGCACTGCTTTGCCCAATGTCCCATTTTGCCACACGGAAATCAAGGCCCAGTGGGTTTACACTTCTGTTTAGGTAACTGGCCAGGCTGGGTAGAGCATTATTGGGAGAAGGAGGGTGGATTTACTGGAGGCTTTCTGGAGGCCTCTTTGACAGGTGTTTGGTTTTGGTAGACCCTGAGGGCAATGGTCATGAGATCGGCCTCAGGGGTTTGAGGACCATCCTTGAATTTTTGAGCTCTATCGTTATGTCAGGGGCTGCCTAGGAAAATAAAGAAGCCTTGAGAAAAAGTTGTTCCTTGGCTGAGGAGGGATCTAAGCAGGTGTGGACTTTTAGGGTCTTTGTGTGCCAGGCTGTACACTGGGCCAGGCTTTCTTGACGGTCTTGAGAGATTTTTTGAGAGTTTGTCAAAACTGATAGATTTAATGGAGGCCCTGTCTAGACCAATGACAATGTATTGGAGAAAGTCTTGGCATTTTTTTCCCAGTCTCTGTGACTAGGCTCATGGTTCCCTCTAGGGGCCAGTCTAGGAACAGTAACTGCCCTGGGCTTTCTGTAATTATTTCCGGTGTGGGCTGCACTGGCTGTACCTGCAGCCATCATCCTTGCCCCTCATTGAAGAGGACAGCCACAGGGAGAATTACATGAATATCGCACTGTGTGAAGTTAGAGGAGTGGGATAAGTACGTTTTTTAATGTAATGTGAGGGGCTTGATGAGAAGGAACTGAGGCAAGCCTCCTAGTTGAGAGAGACTGGAAAGGAAGAATAGGATGTAGACATGGGTAGGGCCGTTGGTGTGGGCAACCTTTCCCAAAGGGTAGAGGGGTTTTGGGTCAGGGGCTCGGCAGACTTGGCAGGGGTGGTCTGTCGGGAGGAAAGCCAGGTAAAGGGGGAAGGGGAAGGTTTGCTTATGGGACCGAAGAGCCTGGGGCCAAACACTGGCATGGGGGAGGTATCATCTGGTGTTAGGTAGAGCAGAAAGAACAGAGGGAGGGACAAGAGCAAGGGCAAAAAAGGCCTGATCAGAGGGGACCTCTTCCCATTTGTCTGAACTCTGAAGAAAATGGTCACCGTCAAAAAGGATCTAAAAAATCAAATGAACCATACTTTGGGCAAAAAAAAGCCATCATTTAGCTTTACAGAAAAAGATCAGACATTTTGGGTTGAGACAGGATTTTGCACATGAGGAGACACTCCAGAGAAGTGTTTTTAGGAGGGGCAGGGGCAGTTCCTCCCATGATCAGTCAGGGCCCAGAGTGTCCAACAGGAAGGACGACAAAGGAGCATCCTCCAGACGAAGACCAAAAGCTGAAATGAAGGACAAACAGCAACCTACATCTGGGTAGGTCTGTTGTACCACGGCCAAAGCTGGAGGTTGGACCTAATCAGGACTTGAACAGCTGACCAGAGGAACAGACACACTTGACTGAGAACTTACCCACAGTCTTGAGGGGCGCAATTTAGGTGGCAGAGACGTTAGGAAGAGGTCTCTGGTGGGCTGGAAGCAATGAGGTCACTAGTTCTTATTGCCCAGTAGGTTGAGGTGAGGGTGCCACATGCCTGAGCAGGGGCTCCAGACCACCACCTCCCAGGTTTTCAGCACCAGATGTTAGATAATAAAAGAACACAGCACCAGCCCAAATTTGGGGTTCCAGGCAGAACCTCCTGGAGTAACTCCAAGGAGAGTCCAGGTCCAGTTTATTGAGCTGGGTCTTTTATGGATGGGGTTAAGGCAGTTAGTGGGACAGGCTGAGGTGGGGTGAAGTGAAGGGAGGTGGGAGATTGGGGGAGCAGGAATGTCTGAGTATGTACCCATAGCAACAGCTAACATTCTGTAGTGGGTGCCTTGTGACCTAGCAGGTGGGGGAGGGGGGGCGTGCCACATCCTAGCAGTTGGCATTTTTTGCTGGTTTCAGATGGCTGGGAACAGGAGGGGCTGCAGGGAATAGACAGAGGTCAGACCTTTCACTTCCCCCAGCTATCTCTCTTCCCCATTCTCCACTACCTTTGCTCACACCTCCTACCGCAGCCCCTCGCCCACCCACACACACACCACCTTGGCGAACATCTCGCTAACTATGTAGGAAACGGAAGGAAATCACCGGAGAACTTTATCAGCCTCCTGCCCCCAAACCCACGGCATCTACTATTCAACCCCACCCTTGCCATTCGCTCCTGTCCTAGGGAGGCGGGGACGGCGGTCCCTGCTGTGAAGGCAACGGGATGGTGTGGGGCCTTCCCACGGCTCGCCCCGGCCGGGTCCAGGAGAGGGATCACTGCTCTCTCCTTCCTTAAGACGTTCCCTACACCGCTGGCCCGCCCGCCTCCCCGCTCAGTCTCTGGCACTTCTTGCTCATCCTTCTCCATCCTCTGGCTCTTCCAGTCCAAACCTCCGAAGATGGTGTTCGCGGAGCCCGCGCTGAGCCAAGTGCTCCGTGGGAGCTGTCCCCGACCGCCTCGACCACCGTCACTCGCAGGGCTTGTTCCGACTCCACCTCCGCCTCACTCGATTTGACTTCACCCTCTCCCTTTCCGCTCCGCCTTCCCGCCACTCTTCATGCCCTTCCCCCTCCCCACGCTCGACCTGCGTCCGCAGCCACTTGGCTCCAGTACCTCGCAGACCTGAGGAATGTAGTTCTCCTTGAAGTAGTTCCTCAGCGCGGGGTCGGCGTTGCGAAGCGAGGCCATGGCTAAGGCGGGACAGAGGTGGCTCTCGGTGGGCTCACCGCGCGAGTGTCGCCGCCTCCCAAGACCCCCGCTGGAGCTGGAGGCGTTGCCTGGCAACCACGGGTGGAACGCAGCACCTGGCTCAGGGGAGGGGCCTAGGGGGCGGGGCTGAGAGAACGGGCCAATAGGCAGGCAGAGGGGTGGGCCAATGAGTGGTCAGAGGGATAGACCAATGGACAGGCCGAGGGGCGGGCCAATGGGCAGGCCAAGGGGACGGGCCAATGGGCAGGCCAAGGGGACGGGCCAATGGGCAGGCCAAGGGGACGGGCCAATGGGCAGGCCAA
>NW_004955410.1:8203079-8209325 GCF_000276665.1 Chinchilla lanigera
GGGGACGGGCCAATGGGCAGGCCAAGGGGACGGGCCAATGGGCAGGCCAAGGGGACGGGCCAATGGGCAGGCCAAGGGGACGGGCCAATGGGCAGACGGAGGCGGGGGCCTCGCTGGTGGTTGACGCGCGGGAAGAAGCTAGGTGAACAGGGCTCTCGCTCTCGCCAGGCGCTTCCGGGAGAGTTCCTCGTCGCGCCGTCGCACGGCGCAGCATGGGTGGCGCGCGGGCTGCAGCTTGGGTGGCGGCGGGCCTGGCCCTGGGCGCGGGCGCGGGCTTCTGCGTCTATCGCCTGGCGCGCGGCCGGCGGCGCAGCAAACGCGGGCTGCGCTCCTCCGGGTCCGCAGGTACCCGACGGCCGGGTGCAGGGGCGGCAGCCTCCGGGGGGTGCGGGCTAGGGCCTGAGCCCCTTCCTGCCTGCAGTCGGCATCGCGGCGGGGGCCTGATGACCCGATGGCTGATGACCTCTCTCTCGCTTGGTTCTTGGATCACCCGGGCGGGGCAGGCCCGGGCCGGAGGCTTGCTGCGCTCGGCGCCCGCGCAGGGCGGGCTTCGGGAGGGGAGGGCCAGGCAGCCCCAGGAGCGCGGGTGTTCTGGAAGAACTGCCACAGCCTCCAGGCCGGACTAGGCCTCTGTCCAAAAGTTAATGGGTGCAGTCGGAATGCTAACGGTCTGCCCACAGTTCTGGAGGATAGTTCAGGTCAGGGAAACTGTTGAGGAAAGCATCAAAACTAAAATCTGCCAGCCAAGAAAATGTTTTCCACAAATGTAAAAGAGCCAAACATCACGGTCAGTCTGCTTAATGCTGTACCAAAAACAGAACTGTCACCTCTTTGTGTAGTTGGGCAGATGAAATTCAAGATAAATGATAACTTGAAGAAGACTGCACAACACTTGACTGAGCATAGTTCACTCTACATTCGCTGGTAATTCGAGCAGCTCTTTCAGTTGGCTAAATGCCTTTAACTAGAGGCAGAATGAGACATCTTTATGATACGCGGGTGATTAAAGGGTGGAAGCAGGTGTCTCGGTTAGGCTTCCACAGAACTCAGGCGACTGAGGCTCTGTCTTAATGTTTACATTTCAAAGGCTTCCAAGCCTACAAGAAAAACGTTGGGTTTTAAAACTGGCTTTTACTTGACTTACATTTACATTAAAAGGACAGACAAAAGATTTATAAATGCAAGTTTGCTCATGAAAGGCTCTGAAAAAGGGAATGAAGGGGTTTCTTTCCCTTTTGTTAAAATGTGTATTTCCCCCTACTTGTAGAGCCTAACTCGTTGTTTCTCTGTGTCAGATATTTCTGTATAAGTAACTGACATATTTCTGTATAAGTAACAGATACTTTCTCACTTATACTGAGTCTTGATGTATAGTGACAAAGTCTTGCTTTTAAATTTCTAGTTCCCACGGTCATCACCTTAGGTCAGACAACTTTAAAAATGTTATTTACAGTCCTTTCTACCCGAAGCTACACCTCTATCTTTGAAGACTTGAGAAGTAACCATTTTGTTGTCACCCTTAAGTTTAAAGGATAATCTTTTCCTTGCCTTAAACTTTAAGAAATGTTTGATTCCTTTGGGAATTAGTATCCTATACTATTAAGACTGTTTGCAGCATTGAAAAAGATGGAAACCACCCCAAATCACTCAACAACCTGATACCAAAACCTGTCTGTTATGAATAAAGATAAAACCTTAAAATATTAGTAAATCAAATCCATCAGAAGATTAAAGAAGTAATGTACCAAAATTGTGATTGTAAAGTTCTACTTAGTCAAATCCTATTCCGTAATTAACGTATACTCTATAAACAAGTATTCCATTGGATGGATGTGCCTGGTTTTATTTTATTTTTATTTTTGGTACCGGGAATTGAACTGAGGACCTTGCATTTGCCAGGCAGGCACTGTGTCACTGAGCTATATCCCCAGCGGGTGTGCCTGGTTTAAAAAAAAAAGGAAATGGTATTAGCATTAGGGGTCCATATTATTTGCATGTAGTAGCTTACTAGTGAACATATACCAAGGAAACACTGGCTAATTTCAGTTTCCCATCTATACATTGAGAATGGTAATAGTATCTTCTTAGGGTTGCTCTAAGATTAAATGAGACGAAGCCATAGAGTATGTGTTTGGTATTGTTTCTTAAACTGTTCATGTTGATTTTAGATGAATGTTAAATAACTTTTTTCTTATTAAATCTTCCAGAAGATTTAACCAGTGGCTCATACGATAATGTCTTAAATGCCGAACAACTTCAGAAACTCCTTTACCTACTTGAGTCAACTGAGGATCCTATAATTACTGAAAGAGCCTTGGTCACTGTGGGTAACAGTGCAGCCTTTTCAACGAACCAAGTAAGTACCGTCATTCAGCAAGCAAGCTCCTTTTGTCCAAATACACTGGCAGTAATTGTGTGGATAAGTTATTTAACCTCTCAGAGCCTCAATTTCCTCCTCTATACAGTGTAGTTCCATGTCCCTACAGTGTGATATTTGTTTACTACTGAAAAGCACAGGCTAATGGCAATATCACTTATAATACATTTCTAGATGCCTGGGAAACTGGTCACTGGTATTATATAATAAGTGAGTCTGTTTGACGTTTAACAGTATATGGAAAAAAAACTATATGGCCTTTTAAGTTACTTAAAATTTATCAGTGGAACAGTGGAAGCTTAAGAGCACACTTTAATTGTGTAGTACTGTAGCTCTCAGCCTCATGGTCCTGATAATCCCTAAATCAGTGTGAATGGCTTCTACAGCTACAGATTTAACAAGACCAAGAAGCTTAACGGGAATATTCCTTCCCTCCTCCCTGCCCCATGGAGAACAAGTGGAAACACTTACGTAACTTTTCCTCGCCTAATGCCCTTTGTTAACCTTGTCAGAAGCACAGAATTATTTGGAATTCATACTTTCTTTGAGTACAGCTTTCTCCAAATGGCACAGTCTCCTGCAAAGCCTTAGAGGTTTTTAGGAAGGTACACAAAGTATTTGTGCATTATTCTACCCTTTCAGTTGCAAATGGCAGAATAGTGCTGAAATTATTTTAAGGGAAAGTACTGAAATCAGCAGACTTGGACATCTAAGAGTGGGACTGGTTTGGGGCACAGTTAGGCTGAGTTCAAGGCTGCAGAGTTATCAGAGCACTCCTCCCCGCACCATCCCTTTGGCTGCGCTTGTGCTTGCTTGTTTTTATGTATTGGTCCTTGCCCACAAAGAGGCTTGCCTCAAGGGGTAGAAAGAAAACCTCTCATGCATTCATCCCTGTAGCTCATGTCCCAAAAGGTTGTGTTGTTCCACCAGGATCGAGTGCCAGCCCTTCCGTCTCTAAGACAAAAGGCCCTGGACCCTGGTTGGTGAGGTCTGGCTCTCATGCATATCCTGCAGCCAAGTAGCAGGGATGGACGTGAACTCTGCTGGCTAACAGTGCCACCAGGGACCCTGCAGGGTGGAGGAAGCACTGGTCACGGGTGTGATATAATAAGTGATGGAAAACAGTGGATGCTGACCAATTTGCCAGCCTGCCCATGTTGGAACACTTGTGATGTCTCCAGTTTGTAGCCCTTTGAATCAAGTCGTAGGCACAGCGGGTCCTTTCTTGATCAGTGGAAGCGAGTGCTGTCACCATGGATTATGGTGACTTGATCTACTTCAACAGTGGTTACTTATGACATCTTTGTCTGCTGACTGCATGTATGGCCTACATATGTTAGATGGCCCCTTAGGTTATTTTGCTTAGTGACGCAGCTGGCTTAGTCTGTGTCAGTGCCGTACACTGTGATGTTCACGCAGTGATGAAATTGCCCAGCAAGGCATTTCCCACCGGTCTTTATTGCTAGGCAGTGCGTCACTGTGCAGTAGAAAGGAAGGAGAAGCTGTTTTCAGGGGCTGCAAGTCCTTTGAAAGGACCTGGGATTGCAGGGGGAAAGCTTCACTGTTCTCCAGCGCTAAGTCTACCCTTAAGAATACAGTTGTGAGCTGTTTGTAGAAAGCAGATGATGGCACTGTTTGGGGACGAAATAGCATGTCTTGGCCCAGTGGTGAGTGATTTTCAACCCATTTTCCTTACGCGGATGAAAGTGATTGATACTTCGTTCTCTGTGAAGACCAAGGACATGGTAACTGAGTATTGCCATTAACTGTGCCAAATCTCATATTATTTTTCTTTGGAAAATTTGGGCACCATTTTTTAAGCTCTGTGGAACTCCAATTATGCAAGATGTTAATGTATTCCTCCTCTTCCACCACTGAAAAGTGACCCTTTAGTGCATAGTTCACAGTGCATAGTATGTCATAGTGATATATGGTTGTCACTATTCCTAAACAGTGTATAAAGAAACATGTAGCACTGGGCATAGTGGCACGTACCTGTAATCCCAGCTCTCAGGAGGCTGAGGCAGGAAGATCATCAGGAGCTCAAGGCCAGCCTGGGCTCCACAGTGAATTCAGTGCCAGCCTGAACAATGTAGTAAGACTTGGTCTCAAAAAAAAGTACATGTTTATCCTTATAACCAGTGTTTCCCAAAGTCACATAACCAAGTGAACCCTCGCACCTTTTTAATGGGACATCCTACCATCTTGAAGGACTGGTGTTCCAAAGAGTACATTTTAATAGACACTGGTTTAGTACTGTGTTCTAAACCATAACACCTTTCTAAGTTTACCTGTAATAGAAAATATAGCTCATTTCAAAGTAAATTGGTTTGTTTGTAAATTGGGTCAAGATAGCTCTGCAAATCTTTATTGTATAACTCCATGCTGTCATTCAAATTCTCACATATCTTAATTTCGTTTGCAGTTGACTTTCTTTATCTACAAAGTTATGGGTAGACAGGGGGGTCACTATAGATAGTGACTGTATAATACACTGTCCGAAAGCAACAAAAAAGGATTTTGAATGGTTTTGCCATTAAGAAGTGATAAATGAGATAGATATATTTAACCTGATTATCTAATGTATACATATATCAGAAATCACAAAGTACTTTATTAATATGTATAATTTTGTGTTTTTACATATCAGTTTAAAAGATAAAATTATTTTTAAAATACTAGCAAGATATTTTTTTACAAAGTGAGCTCAAGATCAGCCTAAACTACGTAGAGAGACCCTGTCTCAAAAAAATAAAACCAAAAGAGAAAAGATTCAGTGATACAGTGAGTGATGAATTCCCAAGAAATGAATTTCAGATTCTTGTGTACAATGAGCCAGGAGTTACAGGTATACACCAAATGGTAAAAGAAAAAACAGCCACATTTACTGAAGTTAATGGGCGCGGTCTGCTCACAGCAAGTGGGTCCTGCCAGCAACAAAAAGTGGCCTGAGCTGGAAAAAGAAGTGGTCCTGGGGTGACAGGGAAATGGGAAGAAAAAAAATATATGCCAGGTTTTAAAATTTTTTTAATAGGAAGATTTCTATGTGGGAAAATTATTTCTTAAAAGCAATTTTGCACTGTATTTGTAGATTCTGAATTCAGTGGAGGGAAGGCATATTGAAGTTATGGTCTTGTATTTGTTTTTCTGTCTTAGGCTATTATTCGTGAACTGGGTGGTATTCCAGTTGTTGCAAATAAAATCAACAGTCCAAACCACAGTATTAAGGAGAAAGCTTTAAATGCGCTAAATAACCTTAGTGTGAATGTCGAAAATCAAATCAAGATAAAGGTAAGTTTTGTGAAATCAAAAATATAAAAGGTTTTCTACACACGAAAAAGAAAATAATAAAAAGGTAAGTGAGGAAACTTTAGTAGACTGTCCCATATAACTCTGTGGCCAACAATTGACTTTAAATAAACAGAGAATAAGGCAGGGGAGGGAGGCACCTGAAGTAGCGAGGAGAAGGTAGAGTAGAAGGGACTTTTGTAGTTGGGGCTCATTTAATCCAAAAGCAGTAGAGGAACCAGGCTGGAATCAAACAACATCAGCAGAAGCACTCAATGAATTAAGAAATGGTATGAGCCGAGCGTGATGGCACACAGCTATAATCCCAGCACTCAGGAGGCTGAGGCAGAAGGATTATTGTGAGTTCGAGACTAGCCTGGGCTACAAAATGACTCAAGGCAGCCTGAACTGCATAGTGAGGCCCTGTCTTGAGAAAGAAAGAAGGAGAGAGAGAGAAAGAAGGTAAAGAAAGAAAGAAAGAAAGAAAGAAAGAGAGAGAGAGAGAGAGAGAGAGAGAGAGAGAGAGAGAGAGAGAGAGAAAGAAAGAAAGAAAGAAAGAAAGAAAGAAAGAAAGAAAGAAA
>NW_004955410.1:8209425-8231490 GCF_000276665.1 Chinchilla lanigera
GAAAGAAAGAAAGAAAGAAAGAAAGAAAGAAAGAAAGAAAGAAAAGAAAGAAAAGAAAGAAAGAAAGAAATGGTATGAATCCAGTTCAACATCAGTGAATTTCTGCTCTATGGAACAGAATATAGACATGAGCAGGATACTCCTCTTGCTCTAAGCAAGCCAAGGGAAGGTAAAGCAGGTCCATAAACAGTTGTAATTAAAGGCAGAATGAGATGAAGTGCTTTGAGGAAAGACAGGTAAAAAACTGCAGCACCAAGAGAAGAGATCTCATCCCACAGTTTCTATAAGACGTGGCATCTGACCTGGCCTTTGAGAATGTCTAAGGTCTCCACAGGGAGAGTTGGGCAAGGAGAAAATTCCAAGAACAAGGAATAAGGGGAGTTGGGAATAACTGAGCTGACTCACTTGGTGATGCTCCAACGAGAATTTAAATGGGGAAAAGACTCAGATACGAGAAAGATATAAATGTTCAACACATTTTAGCCCGTCCTCTGAAAGACGGTACCTTTAAAAACGTGTGACATAAAGAACTAAAGAGATAACCATTTTTAAGAGGATGGGTGTCACCAATGAGCCATTTGACTTATAATTTAGAGCTTAAACTGTAATAAAATTTCAGTCTCTGCTTTATTGCCATTGCACTAGTTCTGTAGTAACATGGATACATTTGGCTTTTTTTTTTTTTGAGACAAGGTCTCGCTGTGCCATTCAGGCTGACTTGAACTCACTGTGTAGCCCAGGCTGGCCTCATACTCAAAGCAATCCCCCTGCTTCAGCCTCCTGAGTGCTGGGATTACAAGCATGTGCCACCACCCCTGGCTACATTTGAGATATTTAAAAAAAACTAATAATGGTTTATTGAAGAGTTGGTCATTTCTTATAACTCCAAGTTAGGTAAATTTCCTTAATAGAACTTTTGTTGGAGTTTAAATTTGGTTAGGTGAAAAAACAAAACCATATATATATAGATATAGATATCCATCTATCCATCCACTCATCCCTAGCTACAGAAGGAAGAAATTGAGTCAAATGTAATTTTGCTCTGCTTACTTCTGACTATAAAGAAAAATGCTGTTTCACTTGCCCCTTCCCCTCACTCTTTACTTTGGGGCTCTCCCAGGACCCCCCACTAAGGTATTTACAGGGATACCGAATGGCCGTGCACGTCCTCCTCCTGCCCCTGGGTCCCAGACTGGTAGAAACAAATGTGGCTAAATTGGGAGCAGGACCTCTCAGGCTTGGGCCTGGGATGGGAGCCCTGAGCCCTTGGAGGACTTCACAGCCTTGGCTGTTAAGTGCCCCCCTAACACCTACCTTGTGACAGTTCTCCTCAGGGTCAAGCAAAATACATTTGTAAAATGCTCGGTACAGTGCCAGCAGCAGCAAAAGGCAGCTTTAAAAATGTGTCTGGGTTGAGGGCTGCATAAAGAAGTCATCCTTTCTGAGGCAGCAGTCCCATTCTGAGCAGCCGCCTGCTCCGAGCAGGGACTGTTGAGTGGAAGTCACCGGGAGATTCCCAGGTGCTCACAGTTCCCCTCCGCCTTCAGACATTCATCAGTCAAGTCTGTGAGGATGTCCTGTCCGGTCCCCTGGACTCTGCCGTGCAGCTGGCCGGGCTGAGACTGTTGACAAACATGATGGTCACCGACGAGCACCAGCACATGCTGAGCGGCTACATAGCAGACCTGTTCCGCGTGTTACTGACTGGAAACGGCACCACGAAGGTACGAGGGGACGCAGTTATTTCCTGAAGGGTGAAGAGCTGTGGCCTCAAGCATGATAAGATCAAAACTGAATTTCTGGGTCACCCATCTTAAGTTATGTAGCTCAAAAATGATTATGTTTAGTCAGAGTTTATTAAAAATCTTCACAGGGCCTTAGAAAAGCATATTAGGTTATCCCTTATATTAAAAATTACCATATAAGAAGCATGTGCTGTCTCACTTGTGGATGGTCACTCGCTTTTCTGAGACTCACTGATGTGCGGTAGCTCACTTCCCGCCGTCAGAAGTAGGAGTAACATGATTAAGAGCAGTCGGGGAGTAATACAGTGACCAGCTGACTTTTTTGCTTGCCTGCATGTGTTCAGTGCACAGTGTGTCCGTCCCTCGTGTGGCGTTAGCACAGGCGCACAGCATCGAACGCCCTTTCCAGCCTCTCTGCCCACTCCAGGCCTTGATCTCCTCGCCTTGAGAGCGCTGTCTCCCTACTCCTATTATACATCTTTTATTTTGCTCTTTATTTATGATTTGAGTTTCTCGTATAGGAGAAACCATGCTTGTCTGATTTATTTCACTTAAAATTGTGGTGTTAAGGTGCATCCATTTTTCTACAAATGACTCAAGATTCTCAACCTTCTGTATGACAGAGTAGAACTCCATTGTGTGTAAACACATTTTCTCTGTGCATTCATCTGCTGATGGGCACATAGACTGCTTCCAAGGTTTAGCTATTATGAATTCTGTGGCTATAAACATGCACGTGTCCCTGTATTGTGATGTCTTTAACTCTTTCAGGAAGATACCAGAAGGGGAATAGCTGGGTCAGATAGAATTTCTAGTGTTAGTGTTTTGAGGAATCTGCATACTGAGTTTCATAGTGGTGGTACTAGTTCACATTTCCACCAACAGTGGAAGGGGTCCTTTTCTCATGCAGCCTCACCGGCATTTGTCATCATCTGGTTTCTTGACGATGGCCATTCTTTATGGAGTGAGACAGGATTTCAGCGTTGTTTTAATTTGCACTTCTCTAACGGCCAGCACTGTTGAACATCTCTTCATATATGTATTGGCCATTTGTACTTTGAGGGCTACATTCACTTACCATTTGATTGGGTCTTTTTTTTTGGGAGGGTCTAATTTGTTTTTTGTTCTTTGTATATTCTAGATAGTAGTCCTCAGTCTGATGAATAGCTGGCAGTTTTTCCCCCATTCTGTAGGTTGTCTTTTCATTCTTGTGGTTGTTTCTTTTACCATGTAGAAACTCTTTGATTCGATGTGATCCCATTCGTTGACTCTTGATACTGTACCCTCTGTTGCAGCTAGGGTTCTGCAACTAGGCCTGTGAGTTTTACCTTTATCTTCCAGCAGGTTAAGAGTTTCTGTATAAAACTACTTCTTGTAGTAGTAGAGTATGAAGTGAGAGGAAAATGCCTGAGCATTTTAGGACCAAATGTGAAGCCATGCTCTGAATATCTGACACCACTACTGTGATTTCTGAGGATGTGACCATGGGAGAAGGTGATTATGAGAGAGCCTCACTCTAGCTCTACTTCTGTGTTTTTGAGGCATTTATGAGCTTTCCACATTGCCCATAGCCAAACTTATTTGGGTCTGATCCAAGATGTACTTAAGTCATTCAAAATTAAATGTAAGACTAAGTCCTCTTTTAGCAGTATTGCTGCATCCCCACACAATTCCAGCATGCACGCGCCCACCAGCCTTTCTCTCCAGTAAGCAAGATGACGTCCAGCCCTAGGCCCAGACACCTCCCCTCCTTACCCCAGCGTGCTCACTGTAGGAAAAGTCTGTCCTGCGCCTGACTCTGCAGCTGTGCTAGCCAGAACCCCAGGACGAACTACGGCCGAGTTCAGAGCCGGGAATTCTAGCCTTGGGCCTGTATGTGACTGTCTCAGACATGATCTGCTTTTCAGTATAATTTGTGACTTTTTAAAAGCTGACTCATACCACAATAGTATGTTCTAATTTTGTTTTATTTTCCATTACATTGCCTAGAATGATATTTCTGGGATAGAGTATTTGGGGTGTTTTACGGGGGAAGTTCTGCCTAGGAACCTTGCCACCAATGATAGCATTGTTTCTCCATAGAAATTGAATTTCAAGCTCTAATTTTCACGTAAACTTTTAGATAATCACCCATTGGTTAGTGCGAATATAGACCCATATTTTAAAATCTTAAGGCAGTGATCTCACTATACTGTAATGATTGTTGTGTGTATCACTGATTCATAAGTAAATACAGATCGCAGAAGGTGAATATAAATAAACCCTGTGCTTAATACATCTGCTACGACAGTGAACAAAGCTAACAGTTTAAAATAAATTTCGTGGAGTCTCCACAAGATGGCACATGTGAAAAGAGGGACAAGATAGTCAGGTTTTAGAGCCAAAATATAGAATATCTTTGTTTCATCTATAGTTGTCCTCTAATTGTATAAATTTTTCTTCACATTTAATTCCTTTCCGCAAAGCATAGAAAATCACATTTCACTACAAAATATTAACTGCTTACTGGTCTACTTCTCTCTGGCTGTGTGCCTGCCCTCGGTGACTACCAGTGGGCCTTCCTATTTCATGGACTTCATCCAGGCATTTTTCATAAGTTCAGGTGCATCTATTTCAGGCCTCTTGTTCCTGTTTTCCCAGCGCAGACTTCGCTGATGTCAGAGCCAGTGTTCTTTTCCTAACGTTTATCGTTGCTGGTGTTGATGGCCATTCAGGCCAGATGAACTTTGACTGTCCCTAGGGAGAGCACTAAAGAAGGGTCAGGTGTCGCCTTTACTTTTCTCCCTTAGGAGGCCTAACTTACTAAGAGCGTTTGTTTGCAAAACATGATCTCTGCGTCCACAGTTACAGGTGGTTGCCATTAGGGAGGGGAAAAACTCCAGAACGGTAGCTTTTGTCTTTGCCTTGTTCCCTTCTGCACCACTTGAAATTTTTATCATAACCATGTATTTTTATTAAAAATTTAAAATTGATAAAAAATACGATTAAACAATATCTATAAGATGATAAAAGGAATTGTAAGCATACAGTATGAGATACTGTGTGTGCATAAAGACCAGAAAGAAAACACAAAAACAACGTAATGACCATTTCTGGTCATCAGGAATAAGAGGGAACTTCCTCTTTCTTTGCACTTTTCTATCTTTAAAAATGTTCTAGGGCTGGAGATACAGCTCAGTGGTAAAGCACTTGCTTGGCATGCATGAGGTTCAGTCCCCAGGACCACCAAAAAAGCAAAAGTTCTGCAGTAAAATCTGTTGCCTTTGGAATTAAAAAAAAAGTTTAAATAAACACCCAGAAACAATATTTGCTACTTTCCCTTGACTTTATTACCTTCTCCTTTCACCTCACTTAAGTATCTTGTAGAAACTGTGGTTCACATGTTTTTAGGAGGAAATTCTATTTTAATATTTGTATTATTTTTCAGAAGTTAAGTGATAAGGATGCTGAAATTTTAGTCAGCTATTAAATATTTGTTTACTAATTGTTTATATCATTGTGCCTGTTTAAATGACTGTAAACATTTTTCACATAAAAAAGATAACCTCAGAGATTCCTAGTAATCTGTAAGAAAATGGCTGTATTACTTTGTTAGTCTTGGTAACCAAACTGATTCAGAATTTCCATATCCTCAGTAGAAATGAACTAAACTCTGAAAGGTTTTTTTTTGTTCCAAGAAACATATTTCACTTACCAGTAGTCATATAAAGATCACCGAACACGCATCAGATAAGCTTACGGGGTCAGGTGCGTGTGAGCGGGGACTGTGACAGCATGCACGGTATTCCTCCCATGTGCGTAACCGTCACTTGGCAGAGATCTGAGCAGCACCGCTCTGTAATAATTCCTCTGAGAGCAGGGCCAACAGCTTTAAGAGTTCAGAGAGAGACTTGGTGGAGTGGAAAGACTGAGCCCGTTTGACAGCACAGGCAGGACTTCACAAGGGGAAGGCAGTGAGAAGAAAGCGTGCCAGGGAGAGAAGATTCATGCCTGCTGGTCAGAAATAAACCAGAATTCTTATTTCAGGTTCAAGTTTTGAAGCTGCTCGTGAATTTGTCTGAAAATCCGGCCATGACAGAAGGACTTCTCAGTGCCCAAGTAAACAGATTACATACTTACTTTGTAAATACACGTATTTGTAAGATAGATCTGGAAACATTGACCCCAGAATGTTCCCAGGGATTATCTCTGAAGAGCACCATGAAGGTGTTGCTTTATTATGCTTGGCACATAGGAATCTCCCAAATGTTGTGTAACAAGCATACTCACAGAAACGGCAGAACCGAGTCCCCAGTATGTGCCGGGCCGGGCTGAGTACCGAGATGCACGGCACTTATCCCCTGGGGCCTCCGTCTAGTGGGGACAAAGATGTGTAACAAATGAATGAGACAGAAGCTGCTGTGCGTGCTCCGAAGGAAGGGTGCTGAAATGGCGTGGGGCCCACCTCCTGCAGGAAAGGGACCATCGTGTTCATCTGCTTAGCCCGGCCCTCTGCCCTCTGTACGGCACAAAACAGGGAGGAATCTGTGAGTTCTCAGAAAAACTGTAGGGTCGATCCTAAAAAAGGAAAGGATGTTTTTTCAAATGACCTCATTTTGGGATTCCAAGATCTTACTTTTTAGCTAAAATGCAAAACCTCTTTGCTTCCATTAGTATACGATGTAGGAGTGCGTAAGATTTTACACATCTAAGTTATGCAGACTTGTGACAGGATTTTTAGAGTGTAAAACAGTGTTTTCTGTGCAGTGATACTCATTGTTTCCTGTTGCAGGTGGGCTCGCCGTTCCTTTCCCTTGTTGATGGCTGTGTAGCACAGGAGATTCTTCTTCGGGTACTTACGCTGTTTCAGAATATAAATAACTGCCTCAGAGCGGGAGGCCGTCCAGCTGGCCAGCCTCCCTTCCCTAACGGTTCATTGTTTTCCCTACTATATGGAGAAGAGTGTGTCCAGAAAATGCAAGCTTTAGTTTATCATCATGACGTGGATGTGAGAGAAAAGGCTGTAACAATAACATCAAAATTCTGATTGGGTGTCGTATTTTCCAGAGGAGTGCAGTCCGCGCAGTAACACACAGAAACTTATTTTGTCTTCTTTTTTATAAAGGGATCCTCTCAGCTGCTGATTGAACTTCACATATCTTTAACACAGTACAGATTGACCATCCTCAACCTGACATGATGCTCAAAGATTTAGAATTTGAAGCATTTCCGATTTGTGGTTTTTGAATTGAGGATCCTCAGCCAGTAAAGTCTATGCAAATATTCCAAAGTTCCAAAAACTTCAAGTGTAAAACACTTCTGGCTCCCAGCATTTCAAATAAGGGATACCCAATGCATATAACTTGCTAGGTCTGCCAGTTCATTTTGGACCATTTTATTATACTAAACAAATGTAAGTTTGGATTGAAACCAGGTTTGCTATTAGCTGAGACACACTGCCTTCACACGAAGTGGCAGCGACCCTTTTATGTAGAAGACCCCCTTCTCCTGGAAGTGACTTACAGACTCATCTGAGACAGCATTAGTGTGGGATTCGCTCACCGTCTGAGAACTGCCACAAGGACAGCCTTGTCCTTTAGTTAGCAGTGAGGTCCCGAGTTCTCATCTCTACCTGCTAAGCCAGCCATAGTGCTTTCAGAAGTCTGCTGTAATCATCAGAATCAGTTCTCACCATTTCCAGTCAATAAAAAATAAAAACTTTTGTGGGAAAATGTTTCTTAGTACTCACCTACTCATAAGTACAAACTGTGTAATTTTTCAATAAAAAGGAAAAAACTGACAATGCTATATTTTTCCCTTGACAGTATTTATTTTCATCCATTTTTTACTAAAATTACAATATATGAACATTAGTATTTTTCTCCCATAAGCTATAACAACTTGATATATTTTAATTCAGCCAGGTTCTATAATATTCAAGTTCATAAACCCCATCATGCTTAGCACTGAGGAAATAAATATGCAAGCAGAAGGTTCCTTCTTGTGTACTTAAAGCCTTAAGAGAACTTTAAGTTTCATTTGTAAATATACAAGACTATTTCCAAAGAAAATTACAAATCCTCAAACTCAACAGTGTTCTCAGGGTTGTCCTGATACAGAAATCACACTCTGAAGAAATATTTTAACAGTAGAAAAAGGGTTTATATACCATGAAAAATTGAAATTTCCAGTGGGCTAGAAGAGTAGCATATGATGGCTAACAATTACACTTTTGTATGTTGGTAATACAATAAAGATACTATTAAATCCTGGAAAGGCACATTCTTCATAGTAATTTTTTAAAAATCTCCCTATTTAATACAAACATGTATTCAACATGTGCACATATTAAAACCAGGATTTGCTTTCAACGTGCTTTAGCAGCACTGGATTCTAAAACTCTTATTTTAGGCCGGGCATGGTGGCACAAACCTGTAATCCCAGCACTCAAGAGGCTGAGGCAGGAGGATCGTTGCCAAGTTTGAGACCAGCCTGGGCTACAAAGTGAGCTCGGAGCCAGCCTGAACTGCATAGTGAGACCCTGTTTCAAAAAGAGCAAAAAAAGTAAAAAATTAAAAATAAAACTATCTGGTCTGAGTAATTATACTTCGTAGATTAGAGCATTGATTCTGAAATGTTAGCGTAAAGGCTAATTTTCTGCTGTCCAGGAAAAACTCAAAGTGAAATACACAAATACATCTTTCTTACGTAGGTCAAGACATATCTTCACTTTCATTAGGTGAAAAGGTGTTACCAGTGTTGCTCAGGATGTTCACTAATGAAAGATGAACATGAGCTTGACTTTGATGATAAAAGAGATTAAAAGGTGTTCCCATGTACATTAGAGTGAACTGAAGGAAGAGAATAGACTTGTCTTTTCAAAATACATCTTCACTTTGCACATAAACCCTTCAAAACGTAATTGGAAACCACCCAGTGGGGTGGTTTTGATAAGGCATGATACTGATATTTTATGGATAAAATATCAGTGTAGGAGTATGAATGATAATAAAAACTAAAGCTGGTCAGGAAGCCTAGAAAAACAAAGCAGGCCCAATTAAATGGAAGTAGAACACAGTATTTTAAAGTGCTTGGAGGAGCTCAGTTAAAGAGTACATATATACAGAAATAACGCAGAGGCCGTTCATGGAGAGTAAGTACTCAAGCAAGACATACTTGGCTTGCTTTAGAGGTAAGAGATGACGTGCAGCTGGATGTGCAGCAACAAGGATATGACCTCAGAACACTGGCCCCAGAGCTGACCCCAAAATCCTCACTTTTTAGTGTACACAACTGCAAAGTTGATGCTTGTTCAGTTTTGTCCTATTTATTCTCTCTTAATGAGGATGTTTTTTGTGCTTCAGTGCTCCAGGTCACACATACTCACATACATTATAAACACACACACTGCACAAACACTTCCCTTTGGCTGATTTGCAACTTCAGTAAAAATACTCAATTTCGATACAGATCACTTGCTTTAGCTATTATTTCCCAATTTATAAAATGAGTGCGGTGAAGTTAGTCTTCAGTGCTTCATGTCCTAATAGCTGCTTAAATACGCTGCAGCAGGATCAAGACATTGTCAAAAGCAGGAGCCTATTTTCAGCTTTCAAAGTGTACCTACCCACACAAGGCAGTGGTATCTTAAAAGCATGTTCTCCTTTAGATCTCTAAAGTGCTTTTTAAAATCTATTTTACGGTTTGGAGGTAGGTCAAAATTATCCTCTTGTTGCACATGAGGAAGAGGCACAGTGAGCACAGAGACTTTTCAGGTTAACAAAGAAAATTCAAAATGAAACAATGAAAATTAAAATTCCAATGTAGCGGTTAATGTGTCATGCATGCAAATCCAATTACAGAGCAATGTGTAGGTAGCATTTGGTTTAGAAAATGTGTCATTTTGTATGAATGAAGTTTATTTCACCAAGCCTGTGGATCCAAAACATGGAATGGCCCTCTAATAGGATCTTCTTCACTTCCCTGGTGATCCTCCTGCCTCAGCCTTCCAGAGTGTCAGGATTACAGGTATGCACCACCATGTATGGCTGGTAAAACTCAACTAGCTGACACCCAGTATCTATTTTTTCAACCATTTCTATTCCACAAAGGTGTTATCATACTTAAGGGTCATTTGATACAAAAATATATGACATCTTAATCATGTAAGATAAAATATTTATAAAATAAATCTTATCACTATATTTAAGATTAGAGCTAACAAACCAGAAATATGTATATAGAGAAAATGGAAAATGAAGAAAATAAAACAAAGTATATAGTCTATTCACATGTAAAATCTGTATTTCTCTTCTCTGAAATGCTTCATTATCGCTGTATTTGTGCTTACCAAAAGGTGTTTTAGAATAAAAATAGAAAATTTCACATATCGTTATCATCATCATACGCTTTCCCTTCCTCTGCCCAGATCAGAGAGCTGCTAATCTGGGGATCATGAATGTGCAGTAGAACATACTGTTCCCCGCTTTTAAAAATTTAAGTCATGGTAGTCATGAGTGCACAAGAATGTGAATATACTTAATGCCAAAAAAGCTACATTTTTAAATGGTTAAAATGAAGTTCATGTTATATGTATTTTATCACAATAAAAAGTAATGTCTTTACAAATGGTAATTTAGCCCAAACACCTATGTTTTTATGCTTACCAAAATATATCACCTAACATTTGGCATATAAGCTAATCTTGATAGAGTGAGAGCTGCTATGTTTATAAGCCTGTGGGAGTCAGCTGTACCACTTACTACAATGTGAATATTAGGGGTGTGTGTGTGTGTGTGTGTGTGTGTGTGTGTGTGTGTGTATAGACCTCTGAAAAGATCCAGGTAGACAGCCTTGACTCTCCTTGAAGAAAGCCCTGGCCTATTTATTTAATATTTAATACCAATGTTTCATAACCTCAGAAAATTCTACCGCCACTAAAGTATCACGCTTTGGTTAAAAAAATTTCTACTGAAATGCTTACACCATTGATATATTTTTTATACCCACATTGGCCTGGTCATTATTTAAATGACCCACCCCTGAACTGCCTTCATGCTTTTCATAAGCTGGTCATCAGATTGGTAAGCAAATTGTTACATAAAATATAAAACACACACTTGCAGAAGTTGTTTCCAGATGAAACAGCCTTAACACTCATGAATGTCTTAGTCTTTTCATTTGTTTTCAAATTTCTATCAGGTGATGCCTTTTTCATTAAAAGCTCCTGTGCTCATCTTTATTCCAAGTTTTAATCATCAGTGTTTAAGTATCTTGATTCTCCATGCTTCAACACAAAAAAATCTTCAGTCTTAAGTCCGTATCTTTCCAGAGCTTCACTCAGTTTCACTGGAGGCTCTAAGTAATGCTGGCGAAATGCAAAGAAAAAAGGGAGAAAAATTAAATATACACATGGGGGATATTTCAAATATAATTTCAAATTAAAACAATCAGCAGATGGCCACATAAAACAATGCCCTTTCTTTTAAGCGCAGCATTAGCATATGAGTCAATCATTTTTTAATAGTTTGACACTAACTCTGAAGTCAACAGATATGTCTGTTGTTAAGTGTCACAGTGCCTCTGAGATTGAACATCATTAGGTTACGTGCAATGGACCATTTTCACTACATGAGATGTCAATCTAAATGGGATCAGTGCCAAAACCATTAGAGAACTGAATGTTACCAACATTTTGTAAGCAAACAGAAGTTTAGACTGTGTGTGTACATAAGCCAATGCTAGAGTAAATGTTTTTGGCTGAAGAGAAGCTATTATTCTCAGGCTCTCCAGCTGCATAGAGAAGCTGCAGTCTGCAAAACGAAAGAGGGCCCCGAGACAGCCGCTGCAGGAGGAGTGGCCTATCTCCCTTTATGGTCTCAGCTTTTCATAGCCCGGTGAAAAGGGAAGGCAGCATATGGAATGTTCCACAATGTTCCCACCCATTGGAAATTTCCAGGTAAGTTGAGACTACTTGAATATGGAAATAAATAGAAATTCAAGTGTCTGACGAGGCTAACTTATTTCATTAGTTATTCCCTTTGGGTCTAAATCTCTACACTGTATAATAGCTATTTTGCTTCTTTATTCAAAGGCTTTTTTCCTTCAATTAGAAAAGCTGTAAAATTTGTAAGTGAAAAAGAAAATCCCTTTCTCTGATATAATCACCAGTGGCAAATCTGCCTCTCCCTTCACACAGCAAGCATCCTCTGAGTGTGTCCACGGCATGCCAGGCCCGTGATTGAACTAAAGCGCTTGTCCCTCCGGAGCGGCTGTCTAGCACAGAGACAGAACCTATTCAAAATAAAGACCCCAGCAATTTAGCTTAGATATTACATGATACCTAAAATTTGTTTCCATCAAAACTAGTGATTTAAATTTTAGGGCTTAAATATATCATCTAGGAAATCCACTTACTGTTTCTTAGATTAGATGTTGCTGTTTATATGCAATTTTACAATACTGCCAAGTTACAGACCTCATTATTCTGCTTGTATTACAGTGTGCAGCTGTTATAACTGCATATGTAGTTTTAAAGTATTTAGAAATTATAGGCTAAACATCTCTGAGAATCCTATTCACTTTATAATTTAGCAAATCCATAGTTTTCTAGTTTATTCAATTAACATCACAATGTGAACAGTATCCAAATTGCTAAAGGCTACATGAGTTTATTATTACCGACCTTATAGAGAAGTAAAGATGGAGGTTATCTTTCTAACAGGAATTATTACTGTATGTGCTGCCAAAGTGAGCACAGGAATAATTACTGAAGCATGAATACAACAGTCATTCTTAAAGACTGAGCTTTTGGTCCACTCCTCTTCCACCTCAGTAAAGAGCACACGGTCTACCCAATTGCTCCAGTTAAAATTCTTCATTCCTCTTTGCTTGGGTTTAATAAAACACTGTAACTTCTCTACATTACTGATAAATACAGTGGCACCTTGGTTTACAAACTTCTTTCCCCGATTCCGGGTGCAAAATGAACTGGTTGTGAACCGAATCAAATTTCCCCACAGGGTCAACACTGAACTTAACCACTGAATTTGATTTGCCTGTTTACGCCAAGGCCTGGTAAACAGCAGGCCCAGAATCAAGGTTCGGTAGACAAGTAACACTTCCAGCAAGCGCCCCTCCGTCTGAAGCCCCGCTTATCCGCGCCTTCCCAGCACCTCTCTCGTGCTGAGCGGACTCCTCAGCCCTCGCTGCCTCCGGGCCTGCGCCCTGCCCGTTCCTCCTCTGGAAGTGCTTCTCCTTATTTCCTCACAGCCAAGTTCAAATGTCTTTCTCCCACGAAGCTATCCCAATCGCTCCCACCAGCAAATCCACCTCACCCGACAACACTTCCCCTTCCAACATCTGGATCCACTCGCATCTTCCAGCTCTCACTAGCACAAAAGCCACCTTGAGGGGGGACAACGTGGTGGCCCGTTTTTCGACTCCTCAGGCTACATGTACAGATTTTTGGTGATATAAACACATGCTTTATTAACCACGGAAATAAGCCCAAGAACCAGCAGGCTGAGGCTTTCTTCACCGAATGTAAGTACTGTTTTACTGATCAGTATGACTTACCCCCTCACTCCACGTGTGACCGTGTACAGTCTGATTCTAGTCTGGCCTGAGAACCCTGCTAGGAGATGGATGGAGCTGCCTGAATCCCACCACTGGTCAAACACGCCGTCAAAGCTCTTCTTAGCATGAAAGAACTCACCTCATATGCTAAGGCAAAAGTTCCCCAGTGGATGGCCACAGACTTCTTTGCTTGAACATCAATGTGAATTCTTACAGCTTCTTCTGGGTCTACATGCTGGTATTTCATAAACCACCTGATGAAACAGCAACTTATTAATTTTGGCCTTGAACACACTCTAATTACTACTCATCTAAGCAACCTTTGAGGTTCTATGGGTGTTTGAGAAATTAGAAGCCAGTGTGGAGATTTTCACCACCCCCCCATTCCTTCACTGGATTTTGAGCCAATACACCAAAGATCCAGGCTGCCTGGCCAACGGCAACCGCAACATGCACTAGTGGTGATTTCAACCACTCCCATCACTGGCTCATCCAGCGAACTTGTAATAGATCGAGCTGCACAGCCTGTGCCTTTAGTGACTGTGATTTAATTTTACTAGGCTGGGGCAGGTGTTAGTATTTGTAAAAGCTTCCCAGGAGAAACTACCAGAAACAGAACATAAGCAACACTTTGGGGAATGCACCACAAAGCAACTCAGAAGTCAGGTCAAGGTTCGACTGTAAAAGATAAAATAAAAACATTCTAAATGGAAGTAAATCACCATAGACAAAACCATCCCCTTATAGTTCACCTTTCTGCTGGGGAAAAAAAAATAAAAATCTTTCTTACATAAATTACTACAAAGTTAGTTTCAAACAAAACTCTGAGAAGTAAAATCTTGTTTCATGTATATTTCAATTTTAATAAGACTTCTTAATCTGACTAAATACTAGATAAGAACTGGAAATCAGAATGCTAATTCCAAAAGAATCTGGATGTCATGCAAAAACCATTATTTAAAAACTTGCTAAAGCAAAAAGCAAACAAAAATTAATGTATAAATGTTTAAAGACCTGGAACAAAAAAAGCCATTTACTCTTCAACAAACTGATTTACAAGACAACTGAACCATGAAGTGTCTGGTTCAGCAGGAAGAGAGGATGGATGGTATCACCTGCTACCCTGGGTCCCTGCTTCAGTGATAATGGAAATTAAAGCCGGGGCTTTCAGCCTCAATTTACAGGAAAAAAGCTTTACCAGGAAAGTGAAAGAAAATGCAGGGATGATACAGCTCTGACACAGACCAAGCCAAACCCCTCCCAAAAGAGGGTAAGAGAAGAGGGAAGAGGGGCTTCAGTTTGAGGATGGTGATGCCCAAATCCCACCACTGGACAAACACAAACTGAAACGGGGAGCAGGTCGAAAGAGGTAGCCCACTCATGAAGAAAAGGGACCAGTTTCGTGGGGTGCTGTGGTGGGCTGAGGCCCAGTCGGTCAGTCTCTCAGTGCTGGCTTTGCAGCTCTGGAGGAATCCTCATGACCTGAAGGCAATTCAGTTAGGAGCGATAACCATCTCTACGTGAGGCGGTTCAGTCTTGTGAGATTCTGCTGGAATCCAAGGTGAAGACAGGTTTAGAGCAATGGAGATTTCCGGACATAGCTGACTGTCACGTGAATCTCATCCCGGTGTCCTCCTCTTAAAGGGAGATAAAGCAGCCTATGTAAAGTCGGGCTAATAAACCTGGTTTTGCCAACTTTTACACAGACACTTCCGCCAGGCATGGTGGCACACACCTGTAATCCCAGCACTCAGGAGGCTGAGGCAGGAGGATCGTTGTGAGTTCGAGACCAGCCTGGGCTACAAAGTGAGCTCAAGGCCAGCCTGAACTGCATAGCGAGACTCTGTCTCAAAAAAAAAAAAAAAAAAAAAAAAAAAATAGAGACATCCTAATCTGACCGAGTTTTACAAAATAATGGACATCTGTGGGCCCAAATGAAGAGTCAGTTTTAGCAAAAAACACTTTAAGTCCCTGTCTGTCTCAAAAGAAAACATAAATCATCCTTTTATAACAGGTTTAGGGCCCAAGAGTTTATCTGTCCTCTGTCCCGTTCCCGTGGCGATCTGGGAGAATGACAGAGATGCCAGAGGCCGTGGAAGGCTGCCCAGTGCCGCAGGAAGAACAGGAAACGCGAGGTAGCGGGGCGAGGGTGCGTCCTGCAGCCCCGACACGCCGGTGGAGGCGTCCCCATCCAATTCCCCAGGATTCCACCGGCTTGTCTGTACAAACGCAAACCTACCTAGTACGGGTGTTGTGAGGATCAAACGGGACAGAGTTTATGAAGGCGCTGCATATGGGAAAAGTACTATCTGTAAGCAAATCTTCCGCTCTCTGCACCATCACCTTAAAGAAGGCAAAGGAGCTCCGTCCTCCGTTCTGCACACCCTGGGCTGCCGCTGCTGACCCACACGACAGTGAGACTAACGGGGCTGTGCTCAGGAAGGCGCTGGGCATGTCGCAGCAGCATGGGGCAGCTCAGCCTCCCGCCGTGGGGACGGGCCTGCTCCCAGGTCACAGCTGCCGGGGCTCAGGGGGGCCCAGAAACAAAGCTACTGTGTTCTCCCCAAACAGGGCTTGAACAAGCACTGCTCTGCCCTGTCACCGGGCACTCAGAATGCAGGGCAAAACAAAAGCAGTTTTTGCTGCATCTGCTAGGTTTTTTTTTTTAAATTCTTACTGCAAATCGAAGGGCAAGTCACTCCTTTCTATCCTCACGACTACCTGAAATAATCTTAAACTTTTACTCTAATGTAACAATTAAAATAAAAATGTTAACTCCCAATTGACTTGGCTAGAATCCCGGGTGACAAGCGATCCCAAAAGTAAGAATGAAGCATTGTCTGCTCAGGGCAAGACTGAAAGTCCCTGCTAGTGTCATCCTCTCACACTTAGGGAGCACGTCCCTGTCCTCTGGAATGGATCCTTCACATCTCAAAGTGTTGGTTCTGACCAGAGAAATGGTTACACTGTAGAGGCCACCACCCTGGATCTGCTTAGAGCAAGTACGATCCGCTCTTCCCTCTCCCCCTTCCGAACAAAACAGCTCCCACGCAGGCGGGAAGGGAAGAAAGCATGCGTGCAGATGTGTGCAGTCTGCTTATCATCGCAGACTGGCAAGTATCTATCTTGCCATCTTGACAACTTATTTTCATAAGAGATACCCTAATACGGTAATAACATATACTGCGTGATGCCCAGGATCATTTAAAATTGATTTGCAGTAGTCTTTTTATAAAAGATTGATGTTTTCATCAAACAGGTTTTGTTAGGAGAAGAGCTATTTAAGAGGAAATGTGAAATTCAAGGATTAATATTGATTTATGGTAACTGTAACAACAGGAACCAGAAGAAAAGGTTAAAATACCTGGACCCTACCACAAGGAAACTAGGAAAAACACAAAGGGCAGAAATGAGTGTTAATGAAGACACAGAAAAATATTTTTAGTGCATTTAAAAGGCTAACAAGTATAAAACAATCCAGTGAAACACAAGATCGGATTCATCCCATGCATCTATGTATTATGTATGAGAGAAACTCGAGGTGTTCAGCCTACGTGACTTCTTCAGCAAAGCACACTTGTGTGTATCTGTGCAAGCACTGAGGCCTAAAATAAAGCATTTTCAAGTTAAAAAACTTTAATTACCCCTTAGTTTGCTATCATCAGTATCTGTTTTCTCTGCACTCATACATATAAATCCAGAGTGTAGCCAGGTATGATGGTGCATACCTATTATCCCTTCCACCTGGGAGGCTATGGCAGAAAGATCGAAAGTTTAAGCCCTGGCTGGGCAACTTAGCAAGATCCTGTCTTGAAATAAAAAATGAAAAGGGGTGGGGACGGAGCTCAGTACAGGGTCCTGGGTTCAACTCGTAGTACCACGCAAAAAACACAACAACAACAGAAAAAAACAGAATGGACTAAAATCCAATTGTTTAAAATCACTTCTCTTTTCCCTAAACAGGCAGTGACTGTGGCCAAGGCCGCCAATGGAGTCTAAGTGCTGAGTGCACAGGGGCTGAGGTGGCGGCAAGGCGGCAGCTCAGGACCAGACTTGCCCTGGTACAGACGGAAGACCAACTTAGGACACCAAGGCTGCAGGCCGATGCCTTGCTTTCTCTCTCCGCTAGATGTGGCAGAGGCACTGGACAGGGAACGGTCCGATCACAGAGTGAAAAGTAGTTACATAAAGAAAGAATCCTCTACATGAAAGGAAGAGCAAGAGTTAGGTTCCAACACTGGCTGACAAGTTTAACTTCAGATGGAGTGGTGGCTGATGTGTACTCAGTCTTTACACCTGGAGCCTTCTTTGTTGGTAATACCATTTCTGATTTTGAGTCATTTGACAGATATAACTACAATTAAAATATTTTAAAATATTTAAAACCTAATTGAATCTGACTCACCAATCCCCATCAATGTGTAACAAAGTTCACCAGTAAAATCACAAATTACCTAGAATCACAAAATCATAACCATTAAAGTCCACTGGGGTAGGAAAGCTTTCTTTCGCAAGTTTACAAACCTCGGTTCATAAGCTCCAATGGGAATAGCTGCAAGGTCAAAAGGTCCAAATCTTTTTCCTATCTCTTCAAATGCAGAGCAATAACCAGTATCTCCTGCAAAAAAAAATCGATTCCAAGGCCCCAGGACAGACCAGCTGCCCCACAGAACCTTGTTGTCATCCATCAGGGTCCTTTTACACCAGTGCTGGGACGGTGTAAAGACAAAGGTGACCTGATCGTGGCCAGGGACACAATTCTCCTCCCACCAGTCCAGCTCAATGACATTCTCACAGCCACATTTCTGCATCCAGTCGAGGAGACCCAAAGGCACAAACCACCTCAGTTCATTCCCGAACCGCTCGTTCAGAGCGGTGACAGAGCTGTAGTCCAGGTGGTCGTAGTGGTTGTGGCTGATG
This sequence comes from Chinchilla lanigera, assembly GCF_000276665.1. NCBI lineage: Eukaryota > Metazoa > Chordata > Mammalia > Rodentia > Chinchillidae > Chinchilla > Chinchilla lanigera. Next base: position 8,227,647 of record NW_004955410.1, read on the forward strand.
AGGACGGCGTTGATCGGGGGGAGCTCGGCTATCGTGCACGGAGGAGGCCGAAATCGCCTTGGACCCATGTACTGGGAGGGAGAAGCGCGAGAGCTGAAGATGGGATCCGTGAGGAAGATGAGCTCGTCCATCTCGACCAGCAGCGTGGCATGCCCCAGCCAGGTGACTCTCAAGCCTGCCTCGCGCACGCCGGCTTCTCCGGGGTCATCAATAAAATACGGTTTGAGCACTGGGAGTTCTTTGTCGAGTTCCTGAGTGTATAAAGACAGGAAGACAAAGCAGCAGTTAGGAACAAAAGCTATTATATCATCACAGGACACACTCTGACCTAAATTATAGTGGGAAGGGCTATTTTGGGAGAATAGGAGACACTGAATAAACCTGCTATTTCTGCTTTCCTCTTGGAAATGCATACTTAACTTCTTTCTGGATCTGACTTAATTATAACAGTATTACAGTACTTTTCCTACTCCCAAATGCAGCAGGCAGAGGGGAAATTAAATTTAACACTTTGAATTTTTTTTTTTTTTTTTTTGGTTTTTCTCTGGTACCGGGAACCGAACTCACGACCTTGCGCTTGCCAGGCAGGCGCTTTGCCGCTGAGCTAAATCCCCAGCCCCTAAATTTAACACTTTGAATACTGTTAAATTTATTAATTTCTCTGAAGGCTGTCTTCTGAAATGCCAGAAGTAGACTGGCCTAGGTGCAGCATTTGCTCCGGCCCCTTCACTCAGCTCGTGAATCTGCTGCTGAAAACAGCCCAGGAGCAGGCCAGGCCCTGGCAACATGAACAGGATTTGCCGTTCTTGGGTGGCAGAGAAGAATCTGACGTTTTGAGTGAGTAAGGTGGGGCGTTACCGTGATTCCTGGGCAAGTCACATTCATAACTGGTTCTTCTCATTCCTCACCCTTAAAAGGTGGGCTGGAAAGGGGGCAGGTGTGGGGGAGGCTAGGGAAGGAAAACTGAGAGGTCACTGGATCGGTCCAAATGGGGAGCAGGCTGGCCAGGGAAGGCAAGAGGCAGGACAGGTGGAGGATAAAAAAGATTTCTCTTACCCACACCAAGCCTTAGTTTCCTCACCTGGAAAATGGGTATAATAATTGTACTTCATTGCTGGGAGAAGTGAGTTAGGAGTGGCTGGCATACAATAAGCACTCCATGAATAAGCCAGCTCCACCCCTCCCCACAACACTTTGAAAAATATTCGGAAAATACATGAAAATATAATGATAACAGTCATCCATTATATCAATATGCAGTAATTATAACTACAATAACACTGGGCTACTTTTTACCAGTTGTCCTGTTTTATACATGACTAAGATCATAAAGTATCCATACTTTCTAGTCTTACTTTTAAATTTTATATATCATGACCTTTTCACCTATTACTACCAGTCTACCAGACACATATGAAAGTATTTTTTTAAAAAGTGAACAGTAATGGGGAAGGAGCTCAGTGGTACAGCACCTGCCTGACATGCACAAGGCCCTGGGTTCAATCCACAACAAAAAGAGAAACAAAAGGTAAAGCACAAGAAAAAAAACTTGAAGTGTACGGAAGATTGACCTGCGAGATTCAAAACATAACTAATGTAGCTAACAGTCATTTCAGAATAAAAACATGGTGGAGGAAATCTTTTAAAGAAATAGATAAATTTGCAAGAAACACAGAAAACAGACTTTCAGAGTGAAGGGCTCATGAAGCACTGAGCACCGAGCATCATGGTGAAATTTCAGAACAACGATGCCCAAGAGATGACCCTCGAAGTTTCTGGGAGAAAATAAAGGCCATGTAAAAGGTTCAAGAATGAGAATGGCACTGCATTTCCCACTGAAATACTAACGGCAAGGTCACAGAGATTGAATGCTTTCAAATTCTGAAAGCAAACTAAACTCTACACCCAACTGTCAATCCAGAGTGAGAATAAAGACACTGCAGACAAGCCAGGTTCCAAAACACTTGCTTTCTGGGTACTCTTTCTTGGGAAGCCCGGTTAGAAGTGCTCCCCCAAATGAGAACACATACAAGGGAGAAATCACAGGCCAACAGGGAGGAGGAAAAGAGCCCAGGACAATGGTGTGGGGACCCCAGAACAGAAGTTACTAAATATTAAGAAGCAACCTGTTGTATACTATAGTATAAGCTGATGTTTCATTTTTTTTCGAAGAGCAACCTGCTCTTTAATATCACACATCTAAGAATGCACTACATTTTCAAAGTACTTTCATGTGTCATGTGAACCTCAGTATAATCTACTGACTCAAACTAGATTGTTCTCACTTTATGGACAAAAAAAAGATGGAGTTTCGTTAGTCAGCTTTCCATTACTACAATATCTGAGAGAAATCAATTTACAAAGAAAAGTTCCTTTGGCCCACAGTTGGGGGGCTTCCATCCACAACCAGGTGGCCCCACTGCGTGTAGGCCTGTGGCCAGTGGCCCAGCGTGGCAGGGAGAGTGGGAGATGAGGCCCTCACCTCACAGGTGCAAATGGCGAAGAGCAGGACGGCAGGATCCCACACTCCCAAGGGCTCCCCTAGTGAGCGGATGACCTTCCAGAGGCCCCACCTCCTGGTGGTTTCACCCTCCCAGTAGGGTTTCGAGGGGTACTTAAGACACAAACTTCAGCAGAACTCTTGAGGGACTATCATAGAAATAGGTCGCACAGTCAGCAAAGAACCCTAACCCCGAACCAGGTTCCTGAGCCCCTGGTGCCCTACTCCTCCCAGCTGGCCTTGCCGCGGCAGCCTGACGGCCTTGTGTAGGAACCGCTACAACAGCTGCCTTCGATGAATGAGACCCAGAAGTGCCTGCCTCTCTCCCGCTCTCAGCGACCATCAGAGAAGACCACCAGCCAAGCACAACAGCAAAAGGCAATGGCACCACCAGAACGACGAGCGGCCTGTGACCTAGAGGACACAAACGTCAGCAGTGGCCCACTGTTTTCTGACAGGCAACTAAACCATGTTGCCTGAGTATGACACACTGGAGTTTCAGCCACAGCTTCTAAATATACACGGTTCTTCCCAACCTTATTCCTCTTTCTAAGAGGTTCAGCAGAAGGAGAAAACAGAAGTTTTCTTATTTCTCTGTCCCCTCCTTAAAGCTGAAAATATAAGGTTCCATCTAACAACGTACTGCCTAAGGGGCTTATGTATTATTGGGCGAGGGTGCAGATCAGTGGTGCAGAGCTTGCCTAGCATGTGCAAGGCTCTGGGTTTGTTCCCCAGCACTGCGAAGAAAAAATGCACACGCATAAATAGATATAAATATCCCATTAATCATTTCTAGTAACCAGGATTAACACGTGCATGGCAAGGCTGTAACTCATATGTCTCGCTGCCAGGCAGCTCTGATTTGAACCACTGTTTCCAGGGATACATGCATACTGTCTCATAGGAGACTTGAACCACTGGTGGTGTATGTATGATGGTCTCTTAAGGCGACTTACACTGCTTCTCAAGGGGTCTTTCATTACAATAATGAAAGAAAGGTGTTGATTTAGCAGAGCAGATGTCATCATATTATATTCCTTAAGGATAATATTAAAATGGTATTAAAAAAATTGTAACGCATGCTGGGCATTGTAGTGCATGCCTGTGACCCCAGCCCTCGGGAGGCTGAGGCAAGAAGGTCCCCATGAGTTTGAGGCCAGCCTCGGCTACATAGTGAGTTTAAGGCCAACCTGAACTACATAGAGAGACCCTGTCCAAAAAAATCCCAAAAAAATGCAAAATACTGTAATGCAGCTAATTTGTGGTACAGAAGCTATAAATGCATATTATATATATACTGGGAGTGGTGTGCTTGTAAGATTTCCATGTTAAGATTTAGAGTTT
>NW_004955410.1:8231590-8239076 GCF_000276665.1 Chinchilla lanigera
GCTCTTTATTAACATAGGTCATCAGTGGGCCTGGGCTTACATGGCCATTTAGTTTGTCCATTTAGTCCTCTATTAGGCAAAATGTGGCCTGTATTTTAATTTATTTATTTATTTATTTTTTTTGGTTTTTCTCCGGTACCGGGAGCCGAACTCACGACCTTGCGCTTGCCAGGCAGGCACTTTTGCCGCTGAGCTAAACCCCCAGCCCCTTAGAGTTTCAATTACTAATAAACTAGTCACAAATATAAATAAATTCTTGTAATTTAATGAAATAAATGTGTTCATTAATGCATTATTTTTAATTGTTATAAATAGTATTAATATCTATGAGCAGTAATTATTCAAATTCAAGTAACTAATGAGATTCAGTGCATTTATAGACTGTTACTATAGATTTAGAGTAAAAAGTTTTACTAATTTTATTAGTAAAAAGACCAACTGACTCGATCCGTCTGCCCCACCACCGGTAGGGCCGCCCCACACAACAGTCATGCATGCAGCCCTGTGGTGCAAGCTGGCCGGCGTGTGTTACTACTGTGAACATCCCTAGCATCAAAGTGATCCTGGGTTTTAATACCATATCCTTTCAATGAAAACGAGCGTATTTACCACGGGAGAGGAGCTAACACTAACACCCACTAACCCCTCCCCACCCTGCCTCTTCCCCCCTTTCACCCTAACCCTCCACTCACAAAGCCTGGCAGGCAGGAGAGGCCGAGGAGGATGGTGGGGGCTCAAGGGAACTGAGAAAGGAGAAGATGTTATGTACTCGCGCGACCTTGCCAAAGTCTGCTCATTAACTAATAATTTCTATGCCAAATGTTTGTAAATTTCATTCAAAGGCCAGTTACCCAGAGTCAAGTTTTCAAGGTCTGTAAAGGTCACTTGAAAAGTTCTTCGGAGCGCTAGCAACTTTACTCAAGGATTAAAAGCTGCACCTAGGCCGTGCCATGCCCCTCAAAGCCCATATTCCAAGTGAGTGTCAGGTCACTACTTTCTGGAATGTGCCAGGCACTCTGCCACCTTCATGACCTTGTTCATGCCATCATCTACTGGAAAACCATCAAAATACTTCAGCCGGTGCAAATACCACCTTTGTGGAGAAGCCCTATCCACCGCCTCCAGGCAGAATTAATTACTTCCTCACCCACACTGGGAACACAACTGTTCCCCCCTCTGGCTTCAACCCATCAGAGGTGACCATTCAGCAAGTACAGGCTGCCACAGCAGGAACCTGAGGGCCTGGGTGCCACTACTCGCTGTTGTATCTCCCCAAAACCTACACAACGCCTCCTAACACTCAAGCTCAGTTAACCGGCTTGAGTGCTGCACCGCAACTCAGCAGAGCCCAGTCCTGAGAATGTGGGGCGTGCGCGCAGCTCCCAGGCGAGACAAGCGTTACCTCCTTGCAGCTCGGAACGCTGCTGTGGTTCTTCTCCGTGAAAAGCCACCGGAGAAGGCTGGAAATGGAGGGATTCTTCCACGTAGGCCAGGGGTTAACAAACCTCCCGTCTTTCCCCTTCTTCGATTTAGTTACATCTTCTTCTAGTCTGTAATCCAGCTTGAAGCTTTTCTTAGACAATTTAGAAGAATCACTTCCTCCAGAATCCCGGGCTGAATTTTGTCGTTTTCGAACTGCTTCTTTAGGATACTGGCCACTTGTCATCAGGGACTCGTCACTGTCATTTTCATCCATTTCCTTCAGTGAAGAACTGAAAAAAAGGACGGGGTGAGTTTAACACAAAAGCATTCAAACATGTCTTGGCCAATACGAATTTCCCCTAACTTAAAAAAATACTATGTCTCCATTAACTCACACTTTCTTCCCGTAAAATATACTTTTAGAGTGTACATACTGCTTCCTAATTAGAAAAGATGTCTCCCTTACCTATTAGCATACCAGCCAAACCTTCCAAAACTCCTCTCTCTGCTGTAATCCAAAACAACATATCTCCCTAACAACACCGCTCCCATTTAAACACAGGAAATTCTACATTTCAATGACATTCCATAGAACAAATTAAAAGACTTTCATGAATCTGTACTGTTTTCACTCCTGCAATTTTAAAATATTACTATCAACAATACACAGTAAGGATTCCTTTGGTTCCTTGAGGACACCCCAAGAATTCAAATGACATAGATAACCCCACCAGGCCTTCATTTTCACAATGAAGATAATCTGCTACCAATGCCCCTGGAAAGTGCAAGGAGTCCAAATTCTAGGAATGGAGGTAACACATTAACTGAGAAATAGTTCAATAATGTGTCAACGGATTCATAATATAATCCAAAGTAATTCAAATGCAGAACCTCCAAGTCAGGGCAGTGTGTATCCTGGCTAATGTGACTTTCGGCAAGTTTCCTACTCTGTGCCTTGTTTTCCTCGTCTATAAAATGAAGACAAAGCTGGATGTGGTGGCACACATCTGTAATCCCAGCACTCTGAGAGGCTGAGGCAGGAGGATCACAGTCCAAGCCCAGACTGGGCAACTTAGCAAGACCCTGACTCAAAATAAAACAGAAAAAAGTAAAGGTGAGCTCAGTGCTAAGCCCCGCCCCTGTGCAATTACCCGCCCCCACAGTTATTAAGAAGCGTAAACAGCCAAAACAATGAAAGCATTGGGAAACAGCAGCACACATATGCACACAATAACAGCTCCATCAACGTTGGCTGTACCTGCTGCTTCTGTCGTTCCTCCTCCTACTTCTACCACCACCCACACTGCACAATGTCAGGCACTGAAGTCGGCGACTGTGAAATCCTTGATGGTGAACCCTCAACTGTTAGAGCTTGTCCAGCCTGAGCAGGGGCTTTGGTGCCATCCCCAGCAGGGGGGCCTTGAGGGCTCCTAACAACACTCACGGAAATAAACGTGAGACTCACAGTCCGGTGCTTTGCCGTCAGTGGACGGCACAAATGGTAGCTCCTATTTCCTCGGCTCCAATTCATAGCCACTCCCTTTCATTTCTTGTTCTGTCTTCAGCATTGTCTTCCCTAAAACCCCTATGTAATGCTCCCCAGTGTCCCCTGCTGCCTGTGGAGCAGCCGGAGCCCTGAACGAGCCAGAGAGCTCAGGGTCACCAGTCCCCGCTGCCCACCACCCCCTCAAGCCCGCCTCGCTGCCTACGCTCACTGCCGCGTCATTGGACTGCGGGACCTTACCCTGGCCCTATTCTGATTTCAGCTGTGCAGTCAGTCTTCAGGAAAGCGCTTTCTCCCTTTCTCCCTTTCCCCAACTATTTAGAACCATGAACCAAAAACGCACCGATATACTAGGTAGGAAAATGATATATGCGTGCCTATGACTATATGTGCCCACATCCACATGCATGTGCACACATAGCGACCACACATTTCTCATAAGCTGTCATCACAACAGGCCACACGGGGTCCCCTTTCTCCCCTGACACATACATCTTGTGGGAATGTAACTTAAACTCTCTCACCGCGTATTTCTAACTGCTAAATGAAGCGCGGGTTAGTGGGTGGCTCTGTCTTTGTCAGTGCCTCAGCCTGAACGTGGTTACAACCCAGGGAGGCGTCCTGTGCCGGCTGAAGCTCGTCCAGGAGAGCGTGAGGACCAGAGATGCAGGCAGCTCGCAGGGGTGGAGGAGGAGGAGCTGGCATTTGTGCCCGCCAAGCACTGAACGTACAGTGTCCCTGAATCCCCTGAAGCCTCCACAGGCAGGCCAGTGTGTTCCCTGTGGAGATGGGGTCAGACAGGCTAAGGGATTTGCTCGGCTCCCTCTTGGCCCCGGCCGCTTCCACACGAGATGCGTGTCCTCCAGACTACACACTGCTTGCTCCAGAGGCAGGGGAAAACTTCAGTTCAGTGTACGTGCTCCTCCTGGGCTCTGTGTTCTTTCCCTCTGTCTGCTGGGCAGTAATTTCTATTTCACCCCCATTGTAGCCATGAAAATAATATTCTGGCTTTCTGTTGGTGTGCTTATTATCTTAGGGTTAGAAAACACGTTAGGTGTTCACAATGCATTTAAACCAACAAAATGGAAAGCAAATATTTGTTTAGCAGACTAAGAAAGAAACGAAATTCATAGCAGATAAATTTGTACTCAATATATTATTTACCATGTTTGTGTGTCTGCAGTCCTGCATAGTTCACAACACAGGCTAGCTACACCCCCCGCCCTTATTTTAGGACAGGGTTTCATTTCAGTATGTTGCCCATGCTGGACTGGAACCTGCAAGCCTCCTGCCTCACCCTCGGGAGTAGCTAGGAATACAGGTGTACACCTCCATGCCCAGTTTAATCCCCATGTTGGAACTGAATCACCCAAAGTGGATAGCACCCTCATCAAAAGATGACGAGGCAGTGACAGTGAGAAGAGGGGAAAAAACAATGCATGAGAGTGAACAATGACATTAAATCAGCAGGTGAGATAGTGTTTAGATGACTGAAAAATTTGGGGGGGTAATAAAGTAGGAGGGGTCAGAAGTAGCCATACTCACAGTCAAGGTGGCTTTCTGCCCAGTAAGGTTGAGGGTGGGTTTGAGATCATGAGAAAGCAGAACCCAAGAGGATGCAACTCACTCACATCCCACAGAAACAGACGCCGCCCAGGACCCAGGCTGCCGGGAGTGGTGAGGGTGACGATGAGAACCGAGAGGCCCAGGCAATAAAAGGGCTGGAAAGTGGGCCCAGCCTCTCTTTTCTCCCAACAGAACAAGGATTTCCAAACTGTCTCTCCGTGCTACCTCCATGTTCTTATCTCCCACCCAACTTGGGCTTTAGGGCTCTCTGTTGAACAACCATCCTCTCTGAATACTTCCCCACTCCCTCGGCATGAACACACAAAACTGTCCTCAGGACTGACGCTTTCACGGGCGACTCTGATATGAACAACCACAACAAGAAGGAAAGCCTTCTGAGAGTCCCTTCTGCTTTAGGCAAGGGTCTGGAAGACGGCTAGGAGGAGGAGAGTTCCCACACCCTGCTGCTCCAGACGCCCAGCCTTAATCTGTTCTCCTAGATGCAGCATGCTCCTACCTTGGAACCACTGAAGGCAATCACAGACCTTGCCTCTGATTTTTCAGTGTCTGTGAATTATGAAAATGCACTACTGTGAAAGATGTCAAGCAGCACAAAACGATGATACTACAAAGCACCATTTCATGGAAGGAGCAGAAGCACGTGACCTGACCAACGGACCTGGACAGGTTCTTCCAAGGGAAAAGTACTGTAATGGAAGGACACCGGGTGTCATGCTCAGTGACAAACTCTGACAACAGGTGCTCCAACAAGCACCTGGGCTTGGCCCACGGAGACAAACAGCGCCTGCCTCGGGCTGGTTCCCTGGGAAGGCTCCCGGCAACGCCAGCCTGCAGGTCCCTCTGAGAGGACCCAGTGGCAATCTCACGAGGGGCACCTGTGCACAGCAAAGGTAAAAAGATGTGGAACCAGGAATGAAGACCAGTGGGTTATAGGTACGATCCTCCCGTTGAGCTTTTCAGACTCAATCTGTTACACAAAGGACAACATAAATTCCATCTAGTAAATATCAAGCACATTTTCTGCATTTCTCTAGAGATTAACTGCCTACTTAACAGCAGAAAGATTGAACCCTTAGGCCTCTAACCAAAGAGAGGTCTGTAACTGTGACATTTGGTGTACACAAGTCAGCCAAGTACAAATATTTTATTTCAATAACTACACACATGGGCAAAATGCTTTCCAAAAGCAAGAATTCTCTATTTCAAAAGCAAACGTTTCCTACTTCTTTTTTTTGTTGTTTTTGACATTTAAGATTTGCCAAGGCCTTAGAATTGAAAGCACTGCTTCATCACTTAAAAAGCTGAAGGAAGCGCTGAGGATATAGCTCAGAGGGACAAGCGCAAGGTCCTGAGTTTAATCCCCAGTAACAAAAAAAAAAAAAAGAAAAAGTTGAAGGAATGCCAGGCGTGGTGGCACTCACCTATAATCACAGCACTTGAGACACTGAGGCAGGAGGACTGCTGTGAGTTCAAGACCAGCTGGGGTTACATAGTGAATTCAAGGCCAGTATGAACTGCAGAGTGAGACCCAGTCTCAAAAAAAAAAAAAGTTGGAAAAAATTGCAGTAGTACATCTGGGATCACAGCACAGTCATAAATTATGAAGTAACAAATCAGTATTCCCAGAACAGACATTTAATAGATATTAATTGAGTGACTTACCATTTACAATAAACATGCTGACAAACCTGAAAAGTATCCAGACTGTATTTTCAGATAGCTCTAACTGAATAACCTTAAACATACAATTTTACATGTGTTTCCTTACCTTTACTGAATTTTAGAGAAGGCACTTTGGGATGCTGGGTGGGGGTTACTTCTTAGTTTTTTGCAGCAGCCCAGGCTGGCCTCAGACTGCTGGGCATAAGCAAGCCTCCCACCGCAGCCTCCCAAGCACAGAATAATGAAAGGGTGAATGTTCTGTGGGACATGGGTGCACAACACACACCACCAAGAAAGCACTGCAGTGTTTACCACCGAATTTCATTTTTAAGTCATTGTACCGACGTTAGCCAGTTTTGCTAAGAAGATAAAGGAAAACAAAGCAAATAGAAAGCTTATTATACAGTAAACCAAAATTATGCCACCTTTTTTTTGGAAGGGGGATACTAAGGACTAAACCCAGGACCTAAGATAAGATACATCCCCAGCCCTCTTTTATTTTTTATTTTGAAACACGGTCTTGCTACTACTCCACTAAACTGTCCAGGCTGTGCTTTAATTTGCAATCCTCCTGCCTCAGCCTCCCAGAGTGCTAGGATTGCAGGCATGCAAATGATAACTTTTAAAAACAAAAATATATCAATGTGCATGCATAACACATACTTAGATATACATACACGTAAGTCCACTTTTCTCACCAATCAATGTATTTTCACAAAAGTGAAAAGAACACCAGTTAAGAGACAAAAAGGACTCCAGTTCTAAGATTTGCCGGAGGTATCACCTTGAGGAAAGTAACTCAACCTCTCCACCCTTGGGTGGGGCTGCTCATCTGTTAAATGCCTCTCTGAAAAACTGTACTGAGCAAATGACACCATGGGTTAGTACTTCAAATGCTACACAAATGCCGCGTGTTATCTTTACTATGATTTATGTGCAGTAAGACATATGATAAATAAGACCTTTGGATCCAATTGAGTTGTTTTCCAGGTGAAACAGTCTACAGCATCAGATAGAGGAAAAAGCCTAGATTGCTGAAAATTTTCCATTTTTCTTTCATTAATAACTTCATGCAAAAAATAATAATCTTATGTAGCAAAACACTATGAAAGTATACGTTTATCAGTTATAAAATCACAGTATTTTGTTCTATTAAAAAAAAACTTGCTTGGATCGGCGTCTCACTCCCGGCCTTCCGGTTCCCTGGAAGGATGCTTCCTGCGCACAGGGAGCTGTGGGCGGGGAGCGCCAGCCTTCGGGCTGGCTAGCTTTCTGCCTGCTGGCTCCCGGTGGGTGGGCCCCCAGCGCACG
>NW_004955410.1:8239176-8240542 GCF_000276665.1 Chinchilla lanigera
CCCGCAAAAAAAAAAAAAGAGAAAAAAAAGTTGAGGTAGGGAGTTCTACACTGCTGGTGGGAATTTAAATTAGTACAGCTATGGAAATCAATCTGGAGGTTTCTCAAAAAGCTAAAATGGAGCTAGCGTGTGACCCAGCTGTACCATTCCTTGGTATGTCAGCATACGGTAGGGACACCTGTATACCCAAGTGTACTGCAGCGCAATTCGCGGAAGCCGAGCTATGGAATCAGCCCAGGTGCCCATCAACAGATGAATGGATATAGAAAAGGGATATAATAACACCACAGAGTATTAGTCAGCTGTAAAGAAGCATGCAATGATGTCATTTTCAGGAAAATGGTTAGAACTGGAGATCATTAGGTTAAGCAAATAGACCAGACTCAGAAAACCAAGTATGACATGTTTTGCTAATACATAGACTCCAAAAAGATGACATAAAAGTGAGATTTATTAGACAAGCGGAAAGGAATAAAAGGGAAAAGGTGTGAGGAGGGTAATGGGAGGGGTAGGATCAAAATACATTGTATGCATGTATGAAAATACATTGAAACCCAATATTTTGTAAAATTAATACACTACTAAAAATATACTTTTAAACCTGCAGGTTGAAATTAATTTTTTTCAAGAAATAACTTACATGTAGGCAGATAGAAATAGATTTCAGTGGTGGCTGGTTAGGAAAAAGAATCTTCTATGAAGATTCTGGGGTGTGTGTGGGTGGATCAGAAAGAAATATGCCGTCCGAGGTTACCTTGGCAAAAAGAAGCACAGGTCCTATTGCAGGTGTGACGGGAAAAGGCAAACCCAACTGTCCTGCGTTTTCAGTGTGACTGCACCTGCAAAGCTCTGCAGGAATGTAAAGAACTTGAGGCGACTGTGGACTTTATCTCCTCAGGCTAGCTTGCAGTTGTTGGTGAATTTTATTGACTTAAGTGATTAAAAGCTGCGCTGGGTGGGGCTGAGACGGCACAAGCTACAAGATGAATAATACTTGGTGTGCAACAGCAAAAAATTGTTTAAAAGTAATAGCACTGCAAAAACAAGGGCAAGATTTAAGTTACTGCTCAGAAATTCTTCCTAGAGCGCTTGCCTAAGGAACTCTTAAAAGATGCCATTTCTTTCCCTTTCCATTCTTTGTGATGAAAAAAATTTCAACTAAAAGACTACCATTTGAATAAATTACAAACACCAAAATAATGATTGGTGGAGAAATGTTATTATACAATACAGTCAGGTCTATTATTATACAATGCACACAAGTCTAAGCTTGCAGATTTTTTAAGTCCCAGGATAATGGCCAGAAAACATAAAATTGTGGTGCTGAGTTTCTGACCGGATTTGCTTTTTAAGCTATAGGTTGACA
>NW_004955410.1:8240642-8247486 GCF_000276665.1 Chinchilla lanigera
AAAAACTTGCAATTTGTCTCATAAAGTGCTCATCAGGTTACAGACAAAATACTACACAAAGAATTCACAAAGGATGCTAACTAACCAAAAGCATAGATGACTAAATAGTTTTGAGCAGAATGAATGCAAAACACAATTAGATTCTTTGGGATACAAATGTGAAAACATGTTTTCATTCAAAAAGTAGTCAAGGATAACAAATGTTCAAAAGCTATGAAAGTTCTTTGCTATTAGATAAAATTCACTATACTGAACTAAAAGTCATTTCACAGGCAAATAACAGATTTTAAATCACCAAATTCCATAAACTTCTTCCATAATAAGTTTTCCTACGTGTAAATAAGTAACGCTCCAGATAGAAACAACCGGCTTAAGAACAAAGCTCAGCCAGGCGTGGTGGTGCACACCCTCAGTCCCAGCACTGGAAAAGCTGAGACAGGAGTACCGCCGAGTTCAAGGCCAGCCTGGGCTACACAGTGAGATCCTATCAAAGAAAAAAAAAAAAAAGAGAGATGCTATTTTAAAATACCATGAATAATATATAACCTGAATGGGAACTCTGGAAAGCACAAATAAAATGTTTATTGGAATGACACAGTTATCACCGCTTTAATACTTTAGAAATAACAGCAACACAAAGTATAGATTTATTTCTGGCACAATCAATAATATCAAAATGATACAAACGTAGATTTTATGTAATTGAAAAGGTTTAGAAGGGCCAGGGATACAGCTCAGTGGCACAGCACCTGCTGGCAAGCAGGAGGTCATGAGTTCGATTCCTGGTACAAAAAAATAGGTTTAGGGAGGAAAGAAGTCTGACTCAGCTGCTGCCTGTGAAACTTGAAAACGTATCTTAATACACTAGGTGATCTTAAATGTAGATTTCAACAAAATGGAGGTGTGTTCCTTTCTGCTGTCTGTCGCGTAAGAAAGGAAGGGAGGAAGCGAGGGAGGGAGGGAGGGAAGAAGGAAGGAAGGAAGAAAGGAAGGAAGGAAGGAATGAAGGAAGGAAGGAAAAGAACAAAGAGGCTTCAGTGTACCACAACCCCCATGAAGTGCAATGAGAAGTGTGTGTCTTCTTAGCTCTTGGACAGAAAGGACAGAGAAAGAGAAAAACAGCCCCATTTAACTCGCTCTGCCTCCAGCTCTGGTTCCATTCCTTATATTACTGTATTCTATAGCCTTTCAAAAGTCACTTCACATGGTGGAGACTCACTTTTATTGATCTGTAGAATTTGAGGGACTGGACCAAACCTCTAGAGGTCCTTCTGCCTCAAAATGTGAACAACCGTGGGCTGCACCAAGTGCAGACTCAAGCCACCGGATGCCGGTCCCCTCTGAGCCTCAGCCGGGCGGCCCAAGTCCTGCTGCATTCCCGGGCGGGACTGGCGGGGGAGTGTCATGTTAAAACAAGAAAGTTATCTACACGAGACAGTGTAACTCCTCAGGTTTATCAGCTAGACCAGGAGGTTATGCGGGGCATGAAACATTTCATGACGAACGTGATGCAAACAGTCTCCACACCTCAGCCTTGGAAGAGTGCCGATACATTTAGGGGAGACTCTACTTGAAGGGTTAGAAGGGGTGTTCAACGAACACAGCCTACTTGCCTACTTCGTATGAGGCCCTGACCTCTAGGACTCAAAGTCCATTTGGAGAAGGATCCTCCACAACCCTACAGGTTCCGGCTTCCTACCATGTTTGTAAGCATCGGCTCTGTGTGATGAAGATCACATTCAGTTTTCAGAGAAGGGCCTTTCCCATCCCACAGCCCAAATTCTCAGAACAGGGAGGAATCCTCTTCCTTACGCTCAGGGTGATCACTCTCACAGCAACTGTCCTGCAATCCCGGGGTCACTGACCCTGAAAAGACTCATAACCTGCTGAACGGAGCCAGTAAGTCAAAGGCCCTGAGAACAGCAGTAATCAAGACGGAAAGCAAGAAAGTCACCAGCGAGCTCACTGAGCTGCTGCGCTTCCGGAGCAGCTGGCGGAGGGCAGGCTTGTTACTCTGCCCTGCACATCACCGTGGGCCATCCTCTGTGACAATCAACAAAACCAAAAAACCAACAGTGGGGGCTTCTACGAGAAAAAAGGCCTGGGGCTCCCGGGGTCGGGGTCTCCTGCCCCTCCCGACAGGAGATATAGTGAGAAGCGGAGAGGCCGGGAGGTCGTCCTCTCAACAGAGCCTTAGATCCACAGGGACTCTGAGGCCAGAGTTCAGGTCAGTGCCCTCTGTCCTCTGTCGGAAAAAAGCCGGAAGTATGTAGTAAATTATAAAAACGTATTAAAAATGAACATAATTAAAATCTATTCAACATGGTTATCAGGGAAATCCACATTACCAGGAAAAGAGCACTGGGGATTAAACATATTTTAAAACAAGCATTTCCCAACTTTGCCCATTGTCTTCCTAAGCCTCTGTTTCCAAATTTTAGCTCAGCGCCTGGTGCACAGTAAACCCTCAGTAACTGTAAGCCACTGTTTTATCATGCTCTAAACACTTCAACGAAGGCTAGTGGACTATGTATACGCTATTTTAAAATGTTTACACTAATGAAGCATGTGGCTAAAATACACTGAAACGGAATAAACTCTGGGATACATTTTTATTCTTCTATTTGAATAAGAGAAAACCTGGTCTTGCTGGAATTCACATAAATCTTAAATATAAAGACAATTCTTCCACAGAATTCCTACTCAACCCACAGCTCCTTGGGGCCTCATCAACCTCCCAGATTCTCCAGGAGGCTCTCACTAACCTCGACAGTCTCTTGGTTCTGAAAATAATAATCTTCTCTATCCTCCCCCCTTTATCTCCTTCACGGCGCCCAGGACCAAAAACTACCAAGTAATGCTGGCCACAGGTACCTAGCACTTTCCCCAGGGCCTACAGCCCCTCAAGGTTCTTTCTCTCACAGGCAAAGTTTCCCCATAGTAACATACAGTAAAAGGTAAACTAGGCAGTTCCAGATAAATCATGAGTAACTCAACTGCCCCTGAGGCATTTCAGTGTCCTGCCTTTCCACGCAGGCCACTCTCCCAATCTCAGACTTCCTCCTCCTCCTCTCTGCAGTCAAAACAGGGTGCCAGGAAAGATCTGATCTCCAGTACGGGACTGATAATCTTCCCTAGAATTTCTCATCCGGCTGACTACTGAGCCCTAAGCCTGTGATTGTCCAGGCTGGCTGCATCAGAATTACCTGTGGAGTTTTAAAAACTATACCTGAGCTTATGGTATGAAGCGCTGGGGCAAGAGGGGCTGGGCTATTCCCCAACTAGTTTTTAAAAGCTCTGTAGGGTGAATCTGATGTGCAGGCAGGAACGACCGCGACTGCTGTACTCAGTGATCAGCACGGCTGTGGAACAAGCATTTATTTAGGAAGGGCCAAAGGGACTTTCTGGGATCCTTAGATTTATGCCAGCCTGGCAGCTGCCTCCCATAAAGCTACGCTTCCTGCCTGTCCCACCTACACACCAATTTAGAGAAGTGACAGGTATTTCCACAGTACTAAGACTGGGAAGGTTACCTCGCTAGATACAGAGTTTGATAGGCCACAGACACGTTTCATCTGAGTCAAAATTTCACTATGTGCTCCCAAGCAGAAAGAAAAATAGAGGAAATGCAATCAGAATACAATATACACACAATCAGTAATGATCCACATTGTCTACCAACACATACAGCCCTGTCCGTAAGTGTTCCACAAGAATTTGTGGAATGAACCAATGACCAACAGGAGTTTAAACTCCCAAGTGCTCTTCATGGAAATATAGTTTACTAAAAAAAAAAAGTTACTTGCTGGGAATCAAGTAATAGGAGAGACAATAGTCACTAAAGGCCACAGAGATGAAAGTCGACGAAAACCATCCTTGCTAACTCTACTAATCAGCGAAACTAAACACTGGAAAGTCGCGGGGAAGAGCTGCGTAGCTGAATTGAATTGGTAGCATATGATAAAGACTAGAAAGTGCCTGCGAGAATATCAACTTTCTCCTCAAAAGCAGAACCCCTGGTCTACTTAGGGAATACACAAGCAAGAAGTGTTAGGTCAGCAAAAAGACATCTTTGGCTGGGGGACCCACGAATCTGGCTCCTAGGGATTCTCCTACGGAAAAAGGATCACAATACAGAGAACAATTTACAAAAAATTATTGCTGTCCTGCTAGCCTAAGCATCTGACATGTAAAACACGGAAGAATGTGACCACTTCACGGAGCGCTCACAGTGAGAAAGGTTGGTGTTTTCTATTCCCAGAACTCCACGCTTATAACAGAGCGAGATTACAAAATCACATAGAACTATACAGGCATTCACTGTTCAACCAACATGTTATTGTCTCTCAATCTGGGAAGGCCCCCAAATTACAGAAACACAAAAATTCTGCTGCCCATAAGAGGAAAGACAGATTGTTCTAGGTAGCAGGCAGAGTTGCTTTTCAACAGAGCTTTTGAATTACCCTGATCCAACTATACACTTGCTCCGTGCCTCCAACAGCAATGGTTAATGGCAGTTTACACGCTGTTACACGGCTTTAGGGATGTAATCTACAGACGCGTCACCAAGCCAGCCCACTCCACCCAGGGCCTACTTTACCCTTGTCTAACAAGAGCTGAGGCTGCTGGGACCTTGCCCAAATCACCAAAATCTCCCAGGCTTTCAAACTCCTGTTTTTCTCATCCATATGATGGAGTTAATACTCTTACATATATTACATCTACAAATTCAAATAAAAATAAATATATTTTTAAAAAACCAAAACTGCTTTGTAAATGATAAAGTTATAGTACATTAGTCAACCGGTCGGCTTGGCAGAAGACTGTATCTATGACATAAAACCAACATCCAAGGACATATATAATGTGTCATGAAAATCTGTTAATAAGATAAATACACAGGAAATGACTGTGAAATATAAAAGGCAAGTAAAGCAACGCACTACAAATTGTAGACGGGTAGAATTCTTCAGTATTGTAGGAGTTAGAATAAAATACTACTTGAACCTTATGGAAAATCACTAGTGATTTTTTTTTTTTAATGCCAATTTTACACATGCCTTCACAAGCCTTTAAGACCAATGTGTTCTTTTGGGGTGATACTGGGGTTCAAACTCAGGACCTTGTGCTTGCCAGGCAGGCACTTGTGCTGCTGAGCTATATCCCCGGCCCCTTTAATGTGTTGTTTAATGATTAATTATGTGCACAGTCCACTTTACGAATACTTCAACGCAAACACTTTTTACTTGTATCTATTTCATTCCCAAATGCCCGGATCAACACGGCCCTCCATATACCCACATTCTTATTTACACAGAGTAGAAAGGAATGGAAAAACCCACTAAATCCACAGCTATCCACCACTACAAAGACAAAGCAAAAGGAAACAAAATTAAAAGCAAATATTCCTTTTCCAAATACAAACTAGTTCAGAAGAATCTGAAGTTCAGTGTTCAAGCTTGCAGTTAGCCAACATAATATCTCTTTCAAGAAAACACAGGAGGAGGACTACATCCAATTATATCTAACCAAAACCTTGCTGTGGACTGCTTATGTTAAAATGTACATCATATAGGTGGACCTGAACTAACTTTAAAAATTCAGTTTTGCAGCACGGAATTTGTCCAACGTAATCTGTAGTTGTGAGTGAAAATACTGTGTGAGAGTATTTTTGTCTCTTGGAGACTTAGCATAATTCTCGCAGCAAGAAATCCTGCACAATGTTTACAAAACTTTAGAAATCGAAGTTATATTTTCAGTTGACTTAGACTCGTTTTTATCTTTCATCTCTCCCTTAAAATCTTTTTTAAAGTAAGTACATCTGCCCTAAATTCCTTCCTTAGCAAACATAATAGTTTCTTGCAGCAAAACCACACTAGCATATAGGTAGTCCTTGTTTTTAAAGATTATGTAACTTCTTTCTAAACAATGCCAGTGTCACTAAACCACAGAAATGAAACTTCCAGGCTTTCATCTGTTATCAAAGATGGAAATTATTTCTCAGGTTGCTGACAAATGCATCTCAAAGAGCGCTTTTTCTGACTGAATTAAATACAATTACCAAATAGCAAACATTTCATGCTAAACCAAAGCGAACCGGCGAGTCATGCCAAACACAGAACAGAACGATCTCAAGTAGAAGCAAAGCAAGGACTAAATGAATTGTTTAAAGGTGTTAACTTTTCTCACTCCCTGAATAGTTTCCAGATCGTAGTGAAGTGTGATTTTCCAGATCCTGGACCCTGTGAAGGGGTTCTATCCAGAAAAAAATACCGACTTCTATAGAGAAAAAAAAAAAGTATACATACATATATATATATATAAAACATTATATATTACACATTACGTATGTAATTATCTGAGCTCCTGTTCTGAAAAGCCTTCAGTAATCCCCAGTTTAAACTCAGGAAACTCGAGGCAACACCACCGCGCACCGCCGCTGCCCACCTGCCCCACCGTTCTCGCTCCCCTCTCCACTGTGCAGCTCAGGACCCAGGGGGAGGGACTGTCGGAACGGACTGTCCAGGGATAAACGCTATCAATGAGAAGTAAGCTGCCCCGAAGTTGCGCCCCACTCCCGTACGTACGGCCGGAGGACGGTCCGCCCACTCGCGTCGCAGACGGGGAAGCGCGGCGCGGCGGGGCCGCGGGGAGACGCTGCGATCGGACGCTGCGATCCGATCCGCGGGCGGCGGCTCCTCCGCCCCGGGGAGTCCACCAACGGCCGGCTCCTCCGCCGGCGCAGGAGAGGCAGGTCTGCCGCTCGCGGGGCGCGGACACACAAAGCGCGGCCGCCCCGCAGCGCTCAGGCGCGCAGCATCTCCGCGAGAACGCCGGGCGTGGG
>NW_004955410.1:8250346-8278466 GCF_000276665.1 Chinchilla lanigera
AAAAAAAAGTTGAGGTAGGGAGTTCTACACTGCTGGTGGGAATTTAAATTAGTACAGCTATGGAAATCAGTCTGGAGGTTTCTCAAAAAACTAAAATGGAACTAGGGTGTGACCCAGCTGTACCATTCCTTGGTATGTCAGCATATGGTAGGGACACCTGTATACCCAAGTTTATTGCAGCGCAACTCATTAAAGCCGAGCTATGGAATCAGCCTAGGTGCCCATCAACACATGAATGGATAAAGAAAAGGGATATAATAACATTGGTGGAAAAATGCATTTCTGTAGCTCACTCATTGGCCCAGCACAGACCACTTTAGACTGTACCATTGTCTAGGAAACAGTTGAGTCTATGCAATCCTTAGGCTGTTCCTTTTCAGCAAAACAAACCAACAAAACCTTTCTTTTGGCCTGTCAGCAGGCGGAAGAGCCCCCCTCAACACAAGATGGAATAGGGGTCACAAACGGAGTCACTTCCTCTCACAGTGTCAAACAGCTATCCAGAGAGTGTTGCTGTCTGCACAGCTTTGCATATACCCCGACAGCCCGGGAGGAGTAAATAATCTTCTAACACAATATTGACATTAGGATTGAAGCTGTGTTAAGTAATGCTTATGCTTTCTTATCATGGAATATTATGTTGGAATTGGTTTTCCTAGACAATGATAAGTTGCTCAGTATAACAAGATATATCACACCAGACAAAACTTCTAGCTTGTGATGCTCCACAGTACAAAGTGAACATCGCATTCTAAGCGTTTTACTTGTGGTTTAATTTTAGATTCTGACCTGCTGAGCAGGGGTTTACTTGTCTTTTTAGTTTATGCTCCCCCTAGCAAGTCAAGCACTAAGCGCATAATGGTAACTATATGTCTTCTAAGTTGTCACTCAGTTTTTAAATGTTAATGCTGTTATGAAAAGGGAAAGTTTTATACAATTCCCTAAAAGTGGCTAATGTACCTTTTTTTCTAGAGAACTTCCTAGGTGATTTTAATTCAGTCCATATGTATAGCAGCACCAGCGGAATTCAGTTCAATACTGTGTTCCAACCCAGTCAAATCAAAGATTGTTTTCTTGATCATTCACTAAGAATCCATAGAAGCAGCTGGGTATAGTGGTGCACACCTATAATCCCAGCACTCAGGAGGCTGAGGCAGGAGGATCACCACAAGTTCAAGACCAGCCTGGCCTATATATTGAGTCCAAGGCAGCCTGAACTACATAGTGAGACCCTGTCTCAAACAAAAACAACAACAAAAGAATCTGTGGAAGCTAGGAGTGGCGGCACATGACTGTAATCCCAGTCACTCAGGAAGATGAGGCAGGAAGATTGCAAGTTTGAGGCTAGCCTGAAGCACTTAGCAAGACCCTATTGTAAAATAAAAAATGAAAAGAGCTGGGGATGGTCCTGGTTCAAAAACAAACAAATAAACAAGTAAATATAGATATAGATAGCTTCAAATATCAGTAGGAAGACTCTTGGACAGCTGAATTCTAACCACTGCTCTACCATTAGGTACATCTTTGACTTAGAAAATACCCCTCTCACATCCCCAGTTCCCTGACTCCTACCTCCCAAAATGACTCTAAGTCTCTAAGCCCACTTGGAGTTGTAACATTCTGTTACTCTACAAAAAAAGGTAATAGGGCAAAACACAGGAAGCCAGGGTGCTGATTGTAGGGGAGTATGGTTGTGTTAAACCATGGGTCCGCAGATTATGAAAGCAGAACAGCCGAACTGCTGTTTGTTTGTTTCAAAGTGTAAATTTCAGAACACAGTCTCAACATTTGTATTGTGACAGTGTTTTTTCTTTCTCTTTTTTATTGTGGTAAAAACACAATGTAAAGTTTACTGCCTTAACCATTCTTAAGTGTACAGTTCAGTAGTGCTGGGTACACTCATATTGTTGTGAAGCAAATCTTCAGACATCTTCATCTTGGAAATCTGAAATTCTGTAACCATTAAACAATCTCCTTTCTTCTTCCACTCCCTGGACCTAGTGACCACCATTCCACTTGCTCTTTCTATTAATTTGACTGCTTAAGATATCTCATGGAAATGGGCTCATATAGCATTTGCTTATGTATAGCTATCTTTATTCAGCATAAGTTCCTTGATATTCACCCATATTATTATATGTGACAGGATTTCCTAAATTTTTAAAGGCTGGATAGTATTTCATTGTCTGTAGAGCACATTTTGTTTATCCATTCATTCATCAGTGGACATCGAGTTGTCTTTACCTCTTGGTTATTGCAGATAGTGGTGCTATAAACATAGTGAGATCCTGCTTTCGTCATTCTAGATATAGATGGAATTGCCTAGGTATTACCCAATTTTGTGTTACTATAATAAAATATGAAGCAAGGATTGAATCAGCCCATGGTTCTGGAGGGTCAGAGTCCCAGAGTGGGCCAGCCCTGTTGGTTCAGCCTCTAGTGAGGGTCAAATGCAGAGGGCGTCACAACGGCAGGAGTATGTGTGGGAGGACACAATCACATCATGAAACAGGAAGCCAGAGAGTGACACAGGAGATGAGCTTGCTCTTATAACAGATTTACTCTCAGGAGAGCCCAGGGTCCCTCGAGAGCTACCATAATCCCTTCTGAGGGTAGCTCCTGTCACCTAAAGACTTCTAGGCCCTGCATTTTAAGGATTTCACACCATCTCCAGACATGGTCACCCTGGAGACCAAGCTTCTAATGCATGAATCCTTGGGAAACAAACAGCATCCAAATTACGACACTTACTGTTTTTTGAGGCCCCCTCCCATATTGTTTTCCATAGCAGTGGTGCCATTTTATAGTTCTACCAACAAGGAACAAGGGTTCTAGGATCTCCATACCTCACTGACATTTGTTATTTTTATGTTAGTCATAGCCATCACAATGGGTATGATGTGTCACCTTATTATAATTTAGATTTGCATTTTTCTGACAATGTATGAGGTTGAGCATTTTTCATTTTCTTAAGCCATTTGCCTATCACCTGGAGATATGCCTGTTCAAATCCTTTGCCCATTTTTAAATCTTTTTTTTTTAATTTTTGTTTTCAATTTGTAGAAATTCTTTATATACTCTGAATATTAATCCCTTGTCAGGTGTGGGATCTGTAATTTTCTCTCATTCCCTTCACTCTGTTGGCTGTGTCCTTTGATGTACCAAATTTTTAAAATTTGGTATTTTCTTCCTGTCTATTTTGCTTTTGTTGCCTCTCCCTTTAAAGTCATATCCAAGGAAGCATTACCAAGATCAATGTCAAGAAGTTTCTCCCTTATATTTTCTCTAGGAGCTTTCTAGTTTTAAGTTGATGCCTGTTTCTGTATTTTTTTAAGCTTCCCTCATGCTTTTAAATTGTCAGTTTGCTATCAGTTGTCTTGGCCTATAAACTAAGATGTGTTTACAGTTTACATAGGTTAGAGGAAAAAATTTTTAAAACCGTGTTTTGTGATACCTGCAAGTAATATGAAATTAAAACTTTGGGGTCCATCATTAGTTCTGTTACCTCATGACTACAGCCTGTCATTTACATATTGCCTATAAAGCTTTCACACCACCATGGAGCAGCTGAGCAGTTGTAACACAGACATGACCTATGAAGTCTAAACTATTTCCTCTGTTACCCTTTAACAGAAGACGTTTGCCAACGCCTATTTGACTACTTTCCTCTGGAATCTCAATATCTAGCACAGCAGGAAGAGGCAAGGTAAAGTGTAAAGGGCTCTAGGACAAGGTTGTGTTATCAGTACTTTTTAGTGTTCTCCCTGAAGAAAGGGGATATATAAGAAATAGTTCTCCAGATGTTTTCTTCATAACTTAGGGCAGAAGTAATAGACAAGCAAAATTCTGTATTAAATCAGATAATGTCATTTTACAGCAACAATTTCCAAGGTGAGGAGTTGTGCAAGAAAATTTCCCAATTGTGAGAGCATAGTTTGAATTTCACTTAAGACTTCTCAGAGACTGGAAGATACGGGCTAACCAGATGCTATACTATCCCAGTGGTGAGAAAGTAATATTCATATTACTGATAATTAGTCAATTTCTTTTTTTTAATCCTATGTTCTCTGGGTATGACCTTAAAAATGTAAAATCTATTCCCCATTTATGGTTTATCTCAGAATGTTCCCCCAAAGCCTTAGGTGCTCACAGGTGGGAATTGGGGGGTGATTGAATCATGTGGTGTGATACTCATCAGTGGATAAATTTGCTGTTGGGAAGTGGTGACCTAGAAGCGTCTGTCTCCCTTGATCTCTCTCTGCTTCTCAAAGCCACACCATGAGGTCTTTCTCCTCTGCAATGCCCCCTGCCATGCCGCCCTACCTTGGAGCCAGCCAACTGTGGATTGAAACTACATACTGAGCCGAAATGAACCTCTCCTCCTCAGCATAGTGGGCGTCTGCTATTGTGTCTCAGCAAGGAGAAGGTACCTAAGACACTCCAGGTAGCTGAACTTAGTAACAATGTGATTGATTTCACGATTTTAGTAAAATAAGAGTTCTTGCTTCTTACAAATAATGTTTTTATGTGGGCTAATGACTACAGAAGTATGGGAAAACTTCAAAAGTGAAGGAATTGTTAAAAATTTTTAAAGGTGAAGGAATTAGTTCGCTATTGTTATTGTCTATTAAACTTCGAAAATTCTGTCTCCAAAAACATATAATCCCCTAATGCTGAGATAGTACAAGTGAGTGTGCTACTTTTAATGACAAATATGAGAGTTTAGATGTATTTTCAAATCCCCTAAAAAATAGTGAAAGAGAAAGCTAGCATAACCTATTCATGTTTTGTGATCAAGAACAATTATCAGACTTTAATTTTATTTAATCATTGTTAATTAGATTATCTGAAGAAATCTATCAATAAATTAATCAGAAATTTTTTTTGAAAAGTTCTGTTTTTATTTTCCCAGTGAGAGAGAACCACCCCACCTATTTGGTTCAAAAAATATAATTTGAGTGAATCTTCATGGAAAGATACCTTTTATGAAAAATCACTTGTTTTGTTCACTTAAACTTCTGCCAAGATTATTTTTAGTTCTTATGTAGCTGAATTACTAAGTTATAACAAGACTGGAATTTAGACAAAGAACCAGAGTTTTTTCAAATTTTAAATACCAGAGACTAAACATTGGTGCTGGACATTAGTACTAAGTATTAATACTATTAAGCTCAACATCAATGTGTTCATCATGTGTGACAATTAATCTAATTTGATTAGGTTGGTTTTTTGTTTTGTTTTTTTGGGGTTTTTTTGTTTGTTTTTTTCTGGTACCAGGAATTGAACTCACGACCTCGTACTTGCCAAGCAGGCACTGTGCCACTGAGCTAAATCCCCAGCCCCTAATTTGATTAGGTTGGGAGCCATCC
Source organism: Chinchilla lanigera (assembly GCF_000276665.1). Lineage (NCBI taxonomy): Eukaryota > Metazoa > Chordata > Mammalia > Rodentia > Chinchillidae > Chinchilla > Chinchilla lanigera. The sequence goes on from NW_004955410.1 coordinate 8,255,716, forward strand.
AGGGGATTAGTGTCTGGATGTGTTGGGGAGGTGTAACCTTGGGTACTATATCCATGACTCCTTCTTCTCCAGCACTGTTGCCCTGCTTGCCTTCCCAGCCACCATGACCTGAGCAGCTTTGCTCCACCACACCCTTCCTGCCTTGAAGCCAAATGCGTGAACTGAACACCCTGAAACCATGAGCCAGTCAAGGCAAATTAAGCCAAAATGTTATCAGTGTTGGGTGTTTGCATCAGGAAAGCTGACTAATACATCAGCTTTATTCCTCTCACTCCAGGTTCCTACGCTATGTTATAAAGGTTGAGGCTGTACAGTAGATATCAGTTTTCTAGTAGCTTGTGAGATTATTTGAATTTCTTTTTAGATTCAGCTACTGCTCTAGGAAACTGAGCTTGATTCCTTCCCACGTAGGTTATGTGCTCACCCCACTTTGTGCCCTGTGGCCATGTCTTACTTAGGAGTATGTTGCTGTTCATGGCAGTGGAAGTAACTCTGGCCAGACTTGTCTCTTGCATATACAGCATCCAAGGCAAGAGTACTAAGGATGCCAACATCCCACTTGTCTAATTATTTAGAAGTTGTAATTCAGGCTGAAAATTTGCCAAGTGAAAGATACCTAATCATCCTGCTTTTACAAATATATCTTCATAAAGATAGGCTATGTTCTCAGATCTGTCAGAGTTCTCTGCCAGACCCTGGAGGTCACTCAAGGAGAGCTGACCTCTGGTTTATGACTTTAGTTCCAAGCTTTGTGCTGTTCTGTCCCAGTCTGAAGCTTACCTATGCAGTTCTTGCTCATCATCCAAGTTCCACCTGTCTTAGTTCATTTGAACTGCTATAAAGAACACCATAAACTAGGTAGCTTCCAAAAATGAATTTATTTCTTATAGTTCTGGAGGCTGGGAAGTCCAAAATCAAGACACTGACAGATGCAATGTTTGGTGAAGAGCATCTCTATGTGTCATAGATGACACCTTCTCTCTTAACCTTACATGGTGAAAGCAGCAAGAGATTGCAAGAGCATTCATGTCTAATCACCTACCAAAGGACTCACTTCTCAGCGTCATCACCTAGTGGGTTAGGAATTTTTAATATGAATTTGGTAGAATGCAGACATTCAGAGCATTGCATCATCTGTCTCTGGTGGCCACACCTGGCCTAAGGGATCACAAGGCAGAAGTGCTTTGTGACATTAGTTGATGTAGGTCCTGGAAACAGACTTGGGATTACCTGACAAGACCTCCGATTCCTGGGTACCTGGAGGATTGTTGGGGGAGCATCTCAGACTCAAAGTGGACATGTCACCCTGGTGTACTTGGGGAGAGGCACAACCAAAAGGATGTGAGGGTGTTCTCAGGTGCAGGGCCTACAGCAGGGGACCCTCTCACCTGAGTTTAATAGCAGTTCTGTTCTGAGGTTTCAGCTTGTCCTGGGTTAAACACACAGCCAAATCCAGCCAGAAACTATGGCCCTGTGTCTGTACATCAAAAAATGTTCATTCTTGGTAGTCATCCTGTCATGGGGCTCTGCCATCAGTGATCAGCCAACATTAATTTTAGGAGCCCCCAACCTTTTTTAAAATGCCAAGCACATTTTCAGCTCAATGTTTATTCAACTAGGATGGCATTTATTATGAGCAGAAAGAGTAGACTATTGCCTTCTCCCCTACAAAGATCAGATCAAACCCTTGGATTCTTCTGTAGACTGAGTCATTAAGGGGAGAATTTGGCCCAGCCCTTCCTGTCTACCTTTGAGTTCCTAAATCTCCATATACTTCCAATTTGGGGACAAAGAATGTTAGTCGCTCTAGTAAACTGAATAATCTCCATCACCACCACAAACCAAGATATCCACTTGCTGAGCCCTGGAATCTGCAAATGTTACTTACCTTATATTAAAAAGAGATCTTGCACCATAAAGAAGAATAAACTTGAACCATCTGTAGGCAAATGGATACACTACGAGTCCATAATGTGAAGTGAAATAAATCAAATACAGAAGCTCAAGTAGCTCATGTTTTCTCTTACGTGAGAAACCTGACATATAAATAATTTAAAGAGCAGAATAGAAATAATAGGAAATAGAGAGATCTCTTGCAAAAGAGAAGGGGACCAAGAGACAGAGAAGGAAGAAGAGGGGAAGGGAAGGGGATGCAAAAAAATTAAGATGTGTTATGTACCAACTCCTGCCAAGGGATGTAACCACTATGTACAAATATGTATTGATAAAAATAAAAATTAGAAAAAGAGACCTTGCACAGTGATTAAAGATTTTATGACAGGAAGGCTAGCCTGGATTACTCAGGTGGGCCCTAAAGCAAGCACAAGGGTCCACAAAGAGGGAGGCAAGAAGGTCAGTGGGGGTAGGAGGCCGTGTGACAGCAGCACAGAAACTGAAGTGAGGTGGTGACAACCAAGGAATGTGAGCAGCTTCCAGTAGCTGGAACAGGCTGGCGAGGAATTCTCCCCTAGAGATCTGAGAAGGAGCTGGTCCTGCCCACCCCTTGACTATGGCCCACGAAAACTGATTCCAGATTTTGGTCCCTAGAACTGTTGTGTCTTTACCATGTTTGGGGCAATTTTTTTGAGCAGAGGCAAAAACCCAGTACACGCTCCTTTAAGCAGTCTTTAAACCTGAAAACAATATATATGAACTATATGTCAAATTTGAGGCTAAGAGTATAGCTCGGTGGTAGAGCACTTGTCTAGCATGCACAGGTCCTGGGTTCACCCCTGAAGACAAAGAAAAACAAGTCAAATGAACACAACTTTAATGAACAAACACAGGACTATAGATCTGAACTCCACACTGTATGTACTAGGTTGAGCTTTGAAAGACCCAGTTTCCAGGGTTCCTAGAACCAGCTTTCCAGGTAGGTGCTAGGAGCTGTGGTTGGAGGCCACAGAGAAAGGAGTTGAAGATCTAAAATTAAGAGTACCCTGGTCCTGTTCTGAACAAGTTATTACCTGCCCTAAGCCTCGGTGTCTTTATCTTCTAAAATGAGAGCTTAATCTATAGGAGCCTGAAGACACCTTCCATTCTAAAATTCAGAATGGAGGCCAAATGTTTTACCTTTGAATTTCACACCCACTTGTTGCTGTTACATCTCCCTTCAGCCTCCCTTACCACCATGAAGCTCAAATGCCAACCACTCACGAGTGTACGCTTGTGCATGTGTTGTTTCTTCTGCCTGAAACTTTCTTCAGCCTTTGCTCCCTCAGCACACAAACCAGGAACTGTAGGCTTCAAGAAATTCCCCCTTCTTCCCAAAGCAGAATGGTCGCCCCTACCCATCACAGATCTTTCAAAGGAGTTATCAAATTATGGTGTGATGATTTCCATTTCTGTTTCTCAAATCAGAATGTGGAATACTCACTTACAAATACTCTGATCCATATTTATACCTCTAATACCCACTTCTGCTTTTGGCACAGACGTTCAGATCACTTGGTGAACTGAATAAATACATGCATGATAGCCAGGCGTGGCAGCACACACCTGTAATCTCAGCACTCCGGAGGCTGAGGCAGGAGGACCATTGCAAGTTTGAGATCAGCCTGGGCTAAAAGGTGAGCTCAAGACCTCCCTGAACTGCATAGCGAGACCTTGTCTCAAAAAGACCAAAAAAAAAAAAAAAAAAGCATGATGATAAGGCCAAGAGGACAGGAAATTTATGGTACAGCCCCAGAGAAAAAGCCGAGGTTGATTTGCACAGTGATTTAATTCAAGGCTATCCTCAGATACTCATTGTACATGCAGTTTAGCATCTCCCTTGACCTTGCTTCAAAGTCAGTTTCTAAGTGGAGTTAACAGCACGAGCTGCCTCGCGCAGCAATCTGCTGATTAGGAGCTCTTAGCTGGGGCGGATGGCAGGCAGCCACACATGATTTCTCAGCTCTGCATTCTTTGTGGCTCCGGCAGAATTTTATAGTAGGTAGTTAACAACTTTGTCCTGATAGATGTTTCTGAGGCACGACTCATAAAACTATGTACAGTACATTCAGTTTTCCTTCCTAGCCATAAAAAATGCCCTCGCCTCCTTGAGGATCTGATAGTTCTTCCTTTTTCTTCATACAACGTTCAAAGGAAAAAGATACTCTTTCAGTAGGAAGAGAGCAATTCTACATGCCTAGAAAACCCATGAAGTCACACTTTTCACAATACATAGACTGCTGCTAACTTACACTGTATCTTTGATCAGTTAGTTCTGTGTGTTCCTTTGACAGTTTAGACTCTACACCTCCGCTGGCTTGAAATTTTGCATTTGAGATCTGGCTTGTGTTTTTTAAACCACGACTTCTTGAATATTTTCCACATCAGGCACTAGGCTAAGTGCTTTCTAATTCTCATTTAATCCTCATAACAATTTCAGGCACTAAGCATTTTCATATCTCAGGGAGCTGAAATTCAGAGAAGTTAATTAACTTTTTCCGGAGGTCGGCAGGTTAGTATGATGTGGAGAGGTGTTATAATTGGACTACCTCTCTTCTTATTTTCCATAATTCTCATGTGATACTATAGTACATGCTTAAGAAATATCATTTAGCGATAGACCGTGAGGAAAAAATGAAAAAAAGTAACCATTATTTTTAAAGTCAAAATTCTCACGGAAAGGTAAAGTGCTATGGACTGAATCATGTCCCCTCAAATTGATATATTAAAGCTTCAGACCTCAATGTGGCATTATTTTGAGACAGAGTCTTTAGGAAGTATTCAGATTGAATAAGGTAATAACCGTGGGTCCTTACTCCCATAATACTGTACTCTTATAAAAGAAAAAAGAGAGTGAGGGATCTCCCTTGTGGCTCACAGAGACACAGAGAGAATGCAGCTAGCTGCAAACCAAGAAGACAGTTGTCACCAGAAACCAATCATGCTGGTATCTCAGTGTCCAGAGCTGTGAGAAAATAAATTTCCAGGGCTTAAGCCGTGCAACTCTGCCATTTTGCTATAGCAGCCTAAGCAGACTAATACCCCAGGGCACCGCCATCAGGAAGTCTATGCTGTATTTACCATTTTTGTGGCTAGAGCTCTGGACAACCTGGGCTTAGTTTCCTCAGCCTGAAGGATTCGTGGTTACCCTGGGGTAAAACAAACTACTTTCCAATTCAATCCTTAAAATTAGAACAAAGCTAGAGCCCTAAAGAATTGGGTACGGACCTGGGCCAAAAATGAAATACATGAGTATCATGTACATGTGAATGGACATCAAGGGGGCATTAGAAATTATGGTGCCACCTCTGCCCACAGGGCTGCAGCTGTGCCAGATAGTCCTGCTACTTCCCGTATGGTGCTGGTGACCAGGGTCTAAGAAGCCCCAGAATTTGCAAAGCTGAAACAGTGCTCCTGTTTCCCTATGGTTGATTATTTCCTGCCAATACCAAGAACATGCTATCTCAAACTCTCAGGCCCCAAACTCTTGAGGAATTTTGGTGAAACTGCTTTTTAACTGTTTTACTTCCACTCTCTATAAATTCGGTATGGATATGTGGTGAGGAGATGTCTTCAGGCCGTTTTTTGGATACTACAAAAGAATATCATAGACTGAGTAATTTACAAAGAACTGTTTATTTGGCTCAAGTCCTGGAGGCTAGGAAATCCTAGAGAGTGGTGCCACCACGTGGTGAAGATCTTTGTGCCATGTCATAACACAGTAGAAGGGCGATCAAGCATGCGCAAGAGAGAACAGGGGCCACTCCTAAGAGAAAGCCCCTTCTCCAGCTAATGACCTCACCCAATGATAACAGAATTGATCAGTTCATGAGGATGGAGGCCTCTAAAAACTAAACCACTCCCCAAGACTACCACATTGAAGATTAAGCTTCCAACACATGACCTTTGGAAAGCCATCTATCCCCAGTCCCTGCAAGTCTTGTCTTTCCCACAGTGCAAATTAAGGAAACATCCCAGTAGTCCCCCACATCTTAACTTGTTCTGATATCAAGTCAAAAGTCCAAACTCCAGAGCCTCATGTAGATTACATATGAGTGAGGCTCAGAGCATGATTCATCCTAAAGGAGACTGCCTCCAGCAGTGAGCCTGTGAAACCAAAACACGGCATCTACTTCTAAATACAACAGTAGAACAGGTATAGGAGAGACAGTCTCATTCCAAAAGGGAGAAACAGGCAAAAAGAGGCAACTGGTTCCAAGTAAATCCACAGCCTAACAGGGGAAAACCCTTTAAACCATAGCGGGAGATGCAGGGGTAGGCTCCTGAATCAGAAGATAAATTCAGGTGTTGAGCAAAACTTATATGAAATCACTCCTTCCTTCAACAATTAAGCTTTTGTAACTGACATCACTTTTTTCTGGTCATTCTCTCTCCTGAGAGGCTCATTTGTCCTTCAACCAGCCAGACACACCTATGCCTATGTGAACCAAGTAGACTTGCCCGGGGCCTCCTCCCATAGCGTTGCTCTTTGCGTGCGTCCCCCGAGCTGAGCACTGTGCTCTAGGTCCAGCTGGATGCACACGATGGAGGCGAAGGATCTCTTTTCTGCCATGGAACCCTACAGTTTTATGATTATCACCTAAGATGGAATTGCTTCTCCTTTGTCATCCCACTGTTATGTACACCGGACTTGTAGTTGCAAAAAAAAAAAAAAAAATTGCTTTTAGGTTGCTATTTAGTCCTGGTTTTCCACTAATCTCATATTTGTACAGTAGGTTCTTTGGACATAGACAGAGAGCTCTTAAGTTTGTTCCTGTGAAATCATAATGCTTTACATTAGGACTGTCACGTTAGCCTTTTGAAGGCCTGCTGTGTCCCAAACTTTGTCAAATATTTTTTTCATATGATTAAACACAAACACTCCATGTTTACTGAAAGATAGAGGGGAAAACTCACCAAAAACTGGACAAACACTTACACTTTCGGATAGAGATGAAGCTCTAAACATTTTTGGTGACCCGGTGCTAATTAAAATGCTAGTGACAAAAAAAGTGCTATTGACATCACTATTTTTGAGGCTCTAACTATGTATTTCCCTCTCTGTCTTTTTGTTTTGTTTTGTTTTGGTTTGGCTTTTTTTTGTTGTTGTTTGTTTTGGTTTGGTTTTTTCTGAGACAAGGTCTTGCTGTGTAGTTCAGGGTGGTCTTGAACTTACTATGTAACCCAGGCTGGCCTCAAACTCACAGCGATCCTCAGTCTCCTGAATGCTAGGATTACAGGCTTGACCACACACCCAGCTCTGCTTTTCTATTAAATCTGCTTCTCTTGCTTCCCCTTTGCTGCTATTACTTCTATTGCCTTCCCTCTATATATTGAATTTTAAATGCCCCTAATGCACACCTGATGGGCTCAGATAGTTTGCACAATACTGGCAGATGTTTCATGCAGACTCGCCATAGGTCACCACTCTGCCATGATAAGCTCCACAGACAATTTAGACTAAAATGGCGACTTCTGGTCCCCTCAGATGAGGCCAAAATAATGGTGTCCCTTGACAAAAATGCATTCATCCGTCTATACATCCATCTACTCATTTATTCAACAGATATTAACTGAGCATTATTGTGAGCTAGATGTTGCTCTCAGGGAGCATGTATTCTGTTGGGGAAGAAAGACAAAAAGCAGGCATCACAGATTCCTTTCCTCAAACCTCAGATACTTACAGGAAGGCTTTGGGGAGGTGACTGGATCCTGGGGCTGTGATTCTTATCAGTGGATCAGTCCCTGATGGATTTATAGGTAAATGTGATGTTGGGAGGTGAAGCCTGGGTGTAGGAGGGGGGCCACTGGGGGTGTGGCATGGAGAGGATGATCTCTCCCCAGCTCCCCCGCCCCCCATCTTCCCACTCACCATGCGATACCACCCTGCCTTGGAGCCAGCCAATTATGGACTGAAACCTCTACAAACTGTGAGCTAAATAAACCTTCCCTCCTTCAAATTGTGGGCATTGGGTATTGTGTCTCAGTGACAAGATAACTGACTAAAATACAGGTAAAAAAAACCATTAACTTATCTCTAAATTAGATTTAAGTAAAAACCAAGGACATGAGATAGACTGGGCTGGAAAGAAGGTAGGAAACAGGACCCACAGGGGAGTCCTCTGGAAAGAGGAAATGTAAGCTGAGCTGTGAATGATGAGAAGTGACCCTGGTCAAAGTCTCTGCAGGACCATCCAAGCACATTCCAGTGAGGCCTGGGTGCAGGAACAAGGCAGGTGTTTAGGGACAGGAAAAGGCTAGTGTGGTGAACTGTGGGGAGCAGGGGAAGAGGGGCAGAAGATGAAACTGGAGAGGTGGGTGGGGGCCAGATCCTCAAGAAGCTTGGGCTTTATTTTAAGTGCTCTAGGAAGCCACTCAACAATTTTAAATATGGAAGGTACATTGGGGGTGAGAGACAGGGTCTGATTTTAATGACTAGATTATAACCTCAGAAATAAGTTTATATAGTGGTTGCTTTATTCAAGGCATTTGGGCCTGGCAGGCATTTAAATTTTATTAACTATCCGGTTCAGTCATCCAGAAAGTTCTGTCCCTGTACTTTTCTGCCATTTATCACTTCATAAGCATGGGTTCTATGGTCTTATTGAGATTGTGCTACACAGGTTGTCTCAGAGGGCTGGCTGAAGGGTGCAGCCACCAACGAGAACAGGAGGATCTGCAACCAAGCTCCGATCCCACACAGTGTGAGCCAGTGAGCTGGGTGACAAAGGGACTCGTCCATCTTTCTTCCCAAGGTGATCTACACCTCCAGTTTCCAGACCTGAAAGATGAAAACAACTGCTGCAACCAAAAGCAAGAAAAGCAACCCTGATGGGAGGCAAAAGACAAAGAGAAATAAAGCTGGCTGAGGAGTTGACACGGAATACTGCAAAATGCCACAGGAACTCCCTGTTTGGGAGACTACTGTATTTCTTTCTTTCCAGTGATGCTCCTGGCCCATTTTCTGGTTCTTGCCATTTAGGGAAATTCTAGTTGTCAAACCATCCTTGCTCATGATAGCACCAACCCCTGCATAAACAGCACACTACATAGCTGATCCCTGCTTCTCCTATGCTGTCTTGGGAACCCTCAGAAGGAACCAGATCCTTACTGAAGGACAAGGCTTAGCACTAGAATGAGCTAGACTAAGCTACAGATTAATAGGATTAATAAGAATCAGAAATGTTCCTGGACAGTGTGAGGTTGTTTCTGTAATTTCTTTACCTGACCTGTTGGTCCTATTGATATCTGCTCTCCAGCCCTGTCTCTTTCACTTCCTTGGGTTTTAAAAATCTAATTTATCACTAAACTGATTTTTTTATTTACTTCCTCTCTGCCTTTGTCTTTAGAACAAGTGTTTCCTGAGTCTCTGTACCAACATCTAATGCAAATAAGTCCTCAGTTACTATCCACTGGATGGATGGATGGATGGATGGATGGATGGATGATACATTTCTGTCAAGTACACGATTGGATTGGCCACTTCTGAGGTGATCAGAAATTGCTCTTCTCATCCAAATTATCTGTTAAACTTATCATGGTAGAGCAGTGGCCTATGACTAGTGTCTTAGTTACTTTTTGTATTGCTAAAACAAAATCTATGGCACCCAAAGTTAAAGGAAGAAAGGTCTACTGTAACTCACAGTTTGTAGATGTTTCAGTTCATATTTGGCTGGCTCCAAGGCAGGGTGGCATGGCAGAGAAGGAATCCACAGCAGGCAGAAGACAGCAAGGCAGCAAAGTTGCAAGCAGCAAGCTGAAAGGCAACAGCAGCCCTCTCTGGTCTCTTATTATACAAGCCATGTGCCCTTGGGGCGGGTAGCACTCACACACAGGTGGGCCCTCCCATTATCCACACCCAAAACTATGCCAAACCAACCAGTGGACTAATGTAGTAATCACACTCCTTAACCCCAGCATCACACATTAAATCCCAGCGTCACACAATCCAGATCCAGCCACCTCTGCAAAGCCTCACCTATGAGTGCATGAGGCCTTGAGATACAAGCTATAATAACTAGTGTGCATGGAAACTCTGCTCAACAGTGAGCCAGACACAGACAGTGTGTGACTACAAGATCTTTGGCCGTGTGGAGCAAACAAATGGGATTTCGTCAGACCGCAGACTCATGCATCCTGATCTTAAACCATCAATCTCAGACTATCTTCTCCCTACTTAGTTTCCCATATGGCCCTGAAATGTGGTCATGGTCATGATGAAGTAGTCAGGCAACTTCAAAACTGATCTACTAGAATTTGGGGTTGTAAATGGTAAAGATACAGTCTCTTCTCATCTCTGTGCATTCTGCCATTGCACTAGGAATCGGCAGTAATATTGCTAAATTTGCGATGGAAGGGTAGAGCTGGGTCTCAGCGTGCTTCTCACAAACTCATTATCTCATACTCTCTTCCTAGTGGCAATTTGTCTGAATGTGTGATGTTTAATCTTTTTTAACACTATTCTAATTTTGTGTAATGGGGGGTCCTCACAGAGTTAAGAAAATAACCAGCAGGAATGTTGAAACTACTGCCAGTTTCTGTCCCTCTAAAAATGTTTAGATTTCCCTGCTCCCTACCATAGGGAATAACAAATACATGTTGTTGATAGTACCAGCTTGAGAACTGAGCCCAAGTTTCCTCATCTATAAAAGTAAAATGAGCCAGGTACGGTGGCGCAACCCCGGCACTCAAGAGGCTGAGGCAGGAGGATCGTCATAAATTCAAGGCCAGCCCTGGCCACATTGTGTCCAGCATGAACTGTATAGTGAGATCTTGTCTCAAGGAAAACTCAGTAATACTAACAACAACCGCTGCTACCTTGCAGGAGACTTTGTGAGGCCAGTGACCATGTATACAAAGTCCTAGCACCATGTCTAACACATAGTAGATCCCCATAAGCAGCTGCTGTTTTTATTAATGTCAAGTTCTATCTAGCCTCCTTTCATAGTTCCCCCTCTTCAAGTCCAGGGCCACCTCACACCCACTCCAGCCCCGTCTCTCTACCAGGTGACCCAGCTCTGAGCTACTTTAGTTCCTCCTGACCTTGAAGTCAACTCCTCCTGGTGGCTGATTTCCTGGCCCAACTGCTTCTCCTTGAGAACTGGCTCCCTGCGCCATTCCCATGAGCGGGAGTCTTGATACTTTGTGAAGAGCAAGGTCTCTTTGTGACCCTCTTATCAAACCTCTTAACATCCACGCAGTACCTGGAGGACAGCAACCTGCTCCTTGGGTTAGTACAGTCATACAGTCTCTCCATCAGAAGGCAAACCCTCCTGTGGCTACTGCCTGGGTTTCCAAAGATGGCACTTCCAGACCTCATTCCCTCAACAGCTGGAATGCCGCAGTTTCTTCAGCTTAGGTCTTGCCTCACTTGGCTTGGATACTGTGTCCTGGCTCCTAGACTGCACCTTTATCCTTCTACCTATTCTCAGAATAACTACCTGCCCCAACCCAGTTAGCAGGTCAAATTCCCAAATGCTGTTTATTCCTCTCACCTTTTCATATGGGTGGAAGTATCAAAAGAGTAAAACGATCTTCTGAGGCCTTTAATTGAGATCATATTGAGGTGTAGAAAGTCTGGTTAACCTTTGATCTGTTGGTCTTGTAAACAGTAATGAAGCCTGCAGATGCAAATTAAAGTACTCTGGGTTTGCAGACTGGTCGGTGCTTCTGTGGAGCTTTGAATTAATCAGGAATGTTTGTCTATCAAAGAGCTGGAAAGCCCAGCTGCTCTTAGCATTCAACAGTTGGCTGAAGGCAGAGTTTCGGTTTAGATTGTAGGTTAGTCTTGTTATATTGCCAGTGCTCAAACAATACAGCTGTCAGCTTGCTGTTGACAGTTCGGGAGCTAAAGAACAATAAGAAGGCGGCAGAGCTGCCCCTTGAACCTTGTCCCCAAAGTAAGCCCAGACTCAGGGATGCACTGGCCTCCGTCATCCTTTTATTCCGCATGAGGCACCTTGGAAACTTTCAAGCATAGAGCCTGTTTTTCTAATTCTTCCATCTGCCTGGTGGCAGCAATTTAAATTGGAAAGAGGACAAGTTAAAGAAACACTTTATGATAACATATAATGCATGGTTACTCTAGAAACTTATAAAAAATACATTGAAGTGTAAAGAAACAACAAAATCACCATCCATCCCAGCATCCTGAGATAAGCACTGTTTATACTCATAGTTTAGAATCAACTTTGTTTGCACAGAATATATTTATTAGAATATAACATTTGGGAGAGAACATAATAATGAAAGCAATGGTTATTTCTTATGGAGCGCTTATGTAACAGCTCCTGTGCAACGTCTTTTAGTATCCATTCAACTATTTTGGTGGTGGTAGCCGCAGCCATGGCAAAAGGTGAAGGTAGAGCCCCATGAGACCAATGGGGTCGCTGTCACCATCTCCTGTCAGCAGATGTGATCAAGGCTGGGCTGATCTGCGAGCCTGTGGTTGCCCGTCCCCAGGGGTGTGCTGGAGGAGCACCTTGGGCAGCCAGGGGGGCAGACACGTGGGCACAGGTGAGAGACAGAGCACAGCCGGTGTCCACATGCACGCTGGAGAAGGCAGCCTGTGCGAGGAGCATGCGGATCCTGCCGGGCTGCTGGGCACCACGCATGAACCTAACAAGACTGACGTTACGGTCAAACCTAGATGCCCCCAAGCCTCACACGCTCACCCGTAGGGCTTCTGTAAATGTGTACATCCACAAGCTGAAGGCAGACAGGGCCACACCAATCTCCTGGCTGACCAGCTGCAGCCCACAGGTCAAAGGCCCGTGAAATTAAGTTCTCCCTCTAGAAACTGTTCAGAATTACCTTAGTGATTATTCACTGAAATAAAACAAGCCTTGTTCTGCTCTCCAAAAGCAGTGATGATGATGACAATGACAGTTTAATTCTCTGAACAGCCCTGTCAGGTAAGCTGGTGAAGTAAGCAAAAGCAGACTTAAATCAGCAGCCTGTCTAGAGCACACACTCCCTCTAACATTATAAAGAAGGAAAAAAATAAAGAAAACTAAGGACGCTCATAATCCAGTGACTCAGAAAATCACTTATTTAAAATTATAACTTCAACACTGGAGATTGAACTCAGGGCCTTTGCACTGAACTACATCTTCAGCTCTTTAAAAAACAAAACAAAACTTTTTTTTGAGATAGTGTCATGCTATGTTGCTAACTTGCCCAGGCTGGTGTCACACTTGTGATCTTCCTGCCTCAGCCTCCCAGAGTGCTGGGATTACACACAGGCGCTACTACTTGCAGCTTCAGAAAACTACCTTTAACATGCTATGTTTCAAGAAAATCGTTTAAGAAACATCAGAGAATATATTATCGTGTGGTTCAAGGAGAGACGCTGTCTTAGTTACTTTTCATTTCTGGGACAAAATACCTGACACCCACAAGTTAAAGAGACTCAAGGGCAGGGGAGCAGGGTGACATGGCAGACGAGCCTCACAGAGAAGAAACAGTCCTGGCAGAGCAGGCAGCAGGCGGAGAAGCAGCAAAGCCAGCCTCCCTTTGTATTCCATCCCGGTGCCATACAAGCCTACCGATTGGTGCCACCTACACCTAGTGTGGGCTTTGCGTTACCCACACTCAGAGTAGTGCTAACCCAATCAGTGGGCTAGTCCAATGATCACGCCCTTATCATACTCACACACCATTAACCCACAATCACACACCCTAGATCCAGACACCTCTGAAAAGCCCTTCCCTTGAGCACATGCAGCTTTGGGGGAACAGCTACGTACAAGCCAGAACAGATACTAAACAAAAATACAGCTATCAACATTTATTAGTCATTTATTTCTTTGAATTAAACATTTGTGAAAATATTTATTAGTTCTTTATAAATGGTGCTGCTCCAAAGTTTCATATTTTCTTGCACAAGCAGAATGATGGGATAATATCTGACATTTTGTCCATTCTTAAATTCTTCGATCCAGTCAACCTATATTATAGCAGACCCTGTAGTAGGGAATATGACACAGCAGTGACTAAGGGGAAAGTCTGAATGTCAAGGGAACAGCAATGCTAGTATAAGCTGCGGTTGAGAATACCTCAGAGACACTTTCTAACTCATGATGTAAAGCCCACTTCTTCTGGACTAGATGAGGCTTTTGTGGAGATTGTTAGGCACTTCACTCATTCCTACCAGCATTGACACTGGCATCCTTTCATCCGTGTTCTACATACAGCAGCCAAGTTTCCTTGTAAAAGACAAAGCTGGGCCTAGCACTTCTTAGGATGAAGACCAAGCTCCTTCCTGCCCTGCCAGACCCAACCTGAGTGAGGAGGGAGCTAAGAAAAGGCTGGGAAAGAAGAGGAGGCCGGCCCACCTCAGAGCCACTTTCTGGGCTAGATCTGAGGCCTCGGGTAACCAAGGGAACAGCTGCGAAAGAAGGGGGCCACCTTGGAGCCGCTTTCTGAACCTAGATCCATCTTCTGGGTGAACTACCAGCGCAGGGCCAGGGTGACCGGTCTAAACTCAATGGGGAAAAAATTAAAAATAAACACAATGGGATAACCTTAGCTTATACACAGCGAGTCCCTGGCATGTGCTCGGTGGCCTACTGTAACCCCTGGCCAGCCCAACTCTCATTGCCATGTCATTGATCATGCAGATCTGACCTCGCATGGTGTGGACGCTGTGACAGTCCCTCAAAGGGCCATGTAACTCCAGTGCCTCACACGGGGGTTGAGCCAAGCCCTCACTGGCAGGGGTCAAACCTCAGACCAAACCCTCAATCCTACCCCAATCCCTGAAGTTTAAAACCCTCAACACCAAGCCCTCTCCTGAGCTCTTCCCATAGGCCCCCACCCACTCTGAGGCATGGATCTTCTCTTTTCTCTTTCCAATAAAGAATTGATCCTAACGTTCCTCTTGGTGTCCTGCTCAGCTCTTTGTGTAGGACATCAAGAACCTGGACAGGGCCTCAACCCAGTAAGCAATAGGGCAGCCCTGTTCCTGACATGCTCCGCAGGGCCCTCCACCTGCTTCCCTGCCCATGGTGCCGTCTCAGGTTCTGGCTTGAAGATGGCTCCTCAGGAAAGCCTTTTCCAACCTCCCTGAGGAGGCCAAATTTCCTCTCAGCGATTATGGTGCTGCACCCTTCCCCTTCTTAGCGCGTGTCCCAATCTCACCTGTGTGTGCAACAATTTATTATGTGTCTCCCTGACTAGACCACGAGTCCCATGAGAACAACCTTGGGGTCACCATGCTCGATGCTCTGTGTATGGCAGCTGGTACAGAGCAGGACCCCAGAAACCGAACGAGCACGTCAATGTCTGCATACATCTTTACTAGAAAGTTCATTGATTGATGGACGGAATGATAGTACTTGGGGACTGAGCTGAAGGAGTGCTGAGCTACACCCATGGCCCATTTTGTTTTATTTTGAGACAAGGATTTGATAAATTGCCCAGGCTGCCCTCAAATTTACCATCCTCCTGTCTTAGCCTCCCAAATAGCTGAAATTACGGGCTTGAACCATCATACCTGAGGAAGTTTACTACTTTTAAAATAAGTTGCTATTTAAATTACCACACGATTGATGTCATAATAATAGCATCGAGGGAAAACAGTCTCTGACATAGGGCAAGCACTAGGCTGACTTTTACTTCCAACAGAGAATGGAAAACTGACCTAAGGGAGGGGCTGAACTCTAGGGTAGAAACTCAGAAGAAGGGAGGTGACATAGGGTTTTAAAGCTAAATCCCAAAGGGTCCATCCTCTAATAGGCTCCCAATAGGTGGAGTCCAGACTTTGTGCAGTAACCATTTCAACTTCAGGTACTGTGCTGCTGGTTCTAACCAGCACTGTGAAAAAAATAGTCCCTGTCCTCTCTTCTGGAGTACTTACTGCTTGCTGTCTTAAAATTTCAGGCTCTCCAAAGCTCACTTTGAGGATTTACCCATAGAGATAATGCTTTCCTATATTAACTTGGTTGGAACATTGGTTTACATCCCTAGAATGGGGTCAATGGATGAGACTCTCTTTGGAGGGTTCCCTGGAGAATTCTTACAATAGCTCGGTGGAGGAAATAGCGTACAGTGTACAGAATAAAGATCACTGCAATATTATAAAAAATGGTGTTAGTGACTCAAATAAGATTCTTTATTTGAGGACCCGTATGCCAGGCTCCACTATTTTATGCTGTAGTAAAAAGACCACAGCTGTTTCTATATCGGTCCTCTGAAGCAGCATAGCCATATCTTAGGGAGAATTTCTCTGAACAAGTTTTTGTCACTATGTTAAATGAACACAACTTGAAGGCCAAAGTGTTCCCAGAAAGTTGAATTTGGTGGTTGTCTTGTAAGATAAAACCTTAGAATGGTGGAGTCCACAAAGTCACACTGTAGTCAGAGCCCTGGGTTCTGTCTAGCATCTCACCTTGATTTCTTATAGGCTGCGTGGTCTTAGGGACATTTTCTAGCTTCTTAGAGACCCCATTTCCTCACCTGTGAGACAGCAGTGGTATTACAAGCTGGCATCCCAGATTCTGAATGTTCAGGACCAAGAGTGTCTTGGATTTCGATTTTTTAGATTTGGAATATTTGTATGTACATAATGAAGTATCCTCTGGAATAGACCCCCAGTCTAAACATGAACCTCATGTATGTTTCACATATACCCTAAGTGCATAACCTGAAGGTAATTTTATACCGGAATGCATATTGACTGTCACTTGTCCCCTGAGGTAAGATGAGGAATTTTCTACTTGATGTTCATGTCAGTGCCCAAAAGTTTTGGATTCTAGAGCAGTCTGGGTTGAGGATTTCTCAATTAGCGATGCTCAACCTGTATTAGCCTCACCATTAGGCCGTGCTGAAGAACAGAGGTTTTCATGGAAACTGCTGCATCCACTGAGTTATTGCTCTGTGGGTTGAGTGTCTGTGTCCCCACTGAATTTTACATTGCTGATATCTGGAAATGAGACTTTGGAGAGGTAATGAGTTTCCATGAGACCATGAAGGTGGGGAACTCATGAGGGGGTTAGTGTCCTTTAAGAAGAGATAAGAGAGAGCTGGTTACTTCTCTGATCTTGTGTGGATACGTGAAGACAGCTGTCTGTAACAGGAGGTGACCTTTTTCCAGACACTGGATCTGCTGGCCCCTGACCCCTGGCCTCTCAGCCTCCTGAGGTGTAAGAAATAAATGGTGGCTGTGTAAGCTATGCTGTCAATGGCAATTTTGTATAGCAGCCCAACCAGGACAAATTATTAGTCATATAGAGAATAATATTATCCTTATATATAGTAGTAATGATCAAACTCTGAGCCTAATTCTCCATAGGAACAGTCATATTAGCCTACCCTCTGGTAGTGAGTTGGTCATATCCCCTTGATAAAGCTCAATGTACTAAAGTATTGTGGGAAATAAAAAACAAATGTAAAAGATGACCAAATGATCATTTTGAGATTGAAGAGCATAACACTCACGTGATTTTGAAGATAATACCATCTCTCTAATCAACAAGAAAGGAGACATTAGTATAATACATGAATACACTGTCTTCATCTGATTAAAATCAATGGTATTATCTTATGTTATTGCTATGTCATTGTGATTCCAAAAGAAAAATTTTAAAAGAAAAATACACACAACATTCAGGGATGAGGATATAATTCAGTAATAGAATACCAACCTACATATATAATATCAATAAGCACCAATAAATTGTCTAAAAATGAACAAGTTACTAAATGTAATCTTATATAAGTGGTTTTTAGAGGAAAATATATAACTCTAGATAGAGTTATAGATGAGAAAGCATTAGAATTCTTTGTATATATGTTTGTATGTGCATTTGTGTGTATGTGTGTGCATACATATATGTGTTACATATATACAGAATATATTTTGCCAAAGGAGGCTACAGTAAATGAATCATTTTGTTCGTCAAGTCCTTCCTTCCTTTCATTTTTTTTGTGGACCTTTTTTCATTTTTAATGTGGAAAAAAGGTTTCATGAATCATTCAGACTCTCTTTTTATCCCCAAGAAAGTCTGCTTATCTTGGAAGCTGAATGATTTGAGACAAAGTGACAGCCTTACTTTTGCAAGTCATTTAATAGTCTTGGTGGCTGATGTTTAGAAGCAAAAACGGTAGACATCACAGCCTGAGCTCCCTGAAGGAAAATCCTAATCACTAATTTCAAAAGCAAGAGCTTTGCTAATGAGCAACATTGCAATCTGCAGCCATTGTGTTCCACTTTAAACCAGATTTCCTTACAACCCAAAAGTACAAAAAAAATCATTCTCAAAGCCCTAAAGACTCTTTAGGCTATTGCGCAGTGGTTAATCGTGGGGGGAGAATCCCCTATTTTCAATTTAATTGGTTGGATGGCAACCTACACACATAAAAATGCAATTCATGGCCCACTAATGAACTGCTAGGCAAGAAAAGCGCATGGTGAAAACACTATTTATATACATTAAAAGGAATGTATAAAGTAGAACACTGCTTATTCACGCAAAGCCTTCCTCGTCCTATTTGTTTGCTCTGTCTTTTCAGTCCCTAGCTCCTGTTTCAGTGAGTGAAAAGAACCTCTAGGCAGAGCTTTTGGAAAACTCTTAAGCCCTGTGCTGCATTTTTATTACACTGTCTGGGGTGAACTGCAGATGCTGATGCTGACAAAATAGTCGCAATAGAATAAGGAAGATTTTTATATTGTCTGTCTTTTCAAGCTTCTTTATTACTATTGCTGCAAGGCATTGTGGATCAGGTATGGTTTTATTATAGACAGCTAAGTTAGATAGAAATATTATAGGTAGTCAGACAGGGCTGGGCCCTCGAGGGAGTCAGTGCAGAGGATGAGAACACATCACAATTGTGGAGGTGCGTCTGTTGAAGGCCAGGCCTCAAGATAAAGGTGGAAGGACCAGGCCTATCTGCCTCCCTGAGGGCTAAGCAATAAATTGAAGATTATGCTATAACTGATACCACTTGGTCAAATAAAGTCTAGCTAGTCTTCAGTCACCCAGGTGGGTGACTAGGACTTCCTGATGCATCTCTTCCTAAAAAGGTCTTTGTTCTTTCCGTGTATACTTGCTACATAAGCTGCTTACTCATTGGAATTACCTGAGCAGTTATACTTGTAATCTTACTGGCTGATCATAGTTTTTTTTTTTGTTTTTTTTTTTTTTGTTTTTGTTTTTTTGTCTTTTTGAGACAGGGTCTTGCTATGCAGTTTAGGCTGGCTTTGAGCTCACTTTGTAGCTACACTGGTCTTGAATTCACAATGATTCTCCTGCCTCAACCTTCTGAGTGCTGGGATTACAGGCATGCACCACCATGCCCGGCCTGGTTAATCATAGTTTTGACCCACACTGTACTCACCTTGTGATTTTGCTCTATAAAACTTCCTCTGTGAAGTGGGATCATGGCAACCTACTTTCAGGTCCCCTCCTGTCTCTAAGGAGCTGTCTCTGTCAATGAAATTTTTCCTACTCTTAAACTCTGTTGCTCCTTAGAATTCATTCTTCCATTTTGGGGACATGAACTCAGCATATCTGAACATCTAGCAGGTTGGCAGTTATGTTATTTCCCTTACATCATTTGGAGGTCCTAGCAGGATAACTGGAAGGAGTTAAGAGTTTGCTTCTGTTTCATGGGTTCTGGATTGTGATTCATTTAGGTAGTCAGAAATTGTCATCCTTGTTTGTCAGTTGCTTACACCTAGAATTTTTATGCCTTCTCTTTTTTAACACATTACTTTTCGTTAAAATGATAATGATGGGGTGATTGTGTTTTTTCTTTGATGGGACATTTTACTTTGAAGACAAGTTCTTTTATTCCCATTTTGTATTTGCTGCATTTAGATAATAGTTGCTGAGTTAATTTGGTGCTCTTTGCTTGACCCATTTCACTTGTTTTGACTATTGTGGTTTGTTGTCTTACTTTACACAGCAGTGCTAGGGAAAAGTAATGTTAGAGCATCTGCTAGTGGACTTTGATACTAACTAAAATATGAATTCATGAAATACTGTATGTTATGGTTGATACATTGTGTCAACTTGAGGAGTCCAGAAGCTGAGAACTCAGCAGTTCTACATACTGGAATGAAAAGGACATGCCCTTACCACTCTAAGATGTTGTTCATTGGGTCAACTTGAAAAATTTAAAAGTTCAACTTTAAACTTTAAAGTGATTCGACAGGGGGCCAGGGCTCCTACTTTGTGAATATCCTCAGCTTGTGGAAGAGAAGGGCATGGAGGTGGTGTGGGTATGAGCAGCTAGCCAGTCTGCAGTATAAGGGAGGAAAAGAGGCTTGCCCCCACTTTTGCTGTTGTTGCTTTTGCTGTCTTGTGCTGCCTTGAAGTGTTGCCCCTGTGCCATGCCACCCTGCCTTGGAGCCAGCAGATAATAGACTGCACCTCCACAAACGATAAGCTAAATAAACCTTTCCTTCCTTAATTTTGGGCATGGAGTATTTTGTCTCAGCAACAAGAGAAAATAACCAAGACACTGTAAAATGGATCTTTTTATGAAATCTAGTTTATATTTAAGAAATACACATGCCTATTTATAAATCACAGAACTTCAACTGCCAGTTAAAAGGCAATAGGTCGGTAGCCATTCTTAAGACTTGGAGGACAGGTTTCACTAGAATGGTCTGGCTTTGCCTCCTGACACACACGCTCTAGCGGGGAATGCCAAGCCTGTTCTGCCTCAGTTTCCTTTCAGTCCATTCTTCTGCTGATGAACAGTCAATCTTAGCTCTTGAGATCACTCACTCTAATCTTTCCAGGCTGGGGGTGCTGAGTCATGGATATATTGTCTTTGTAACTCACCACGAGCGTAAGAAGAAAAGACTTCCTTCATCTGATCTCATTTCTGATCTTGTCCTGTCACTTTGTATTTTCCTTTTTTGGAGGCATGTTTCTGCTGAAGATTGGACAGGGAGGAGCCCTGAACTGTTTCAACCTTTCCCTCCTGTCCAACAACTAAGAACTTGTAAATTCAGTCCAAGGAAAATGAGTGTTCGCTAACACGAAGACAGGGAAGTCATTTTAGATGAGGAAGATATACCCCATCTCTGGTTCAGATGAGGTATTGAAATTTTGCCTGTCCAGGCAAACATGCATGAAAGCATGTCTCTGCTTCAGTGTTCTGGGCAATAGTTTCCTGGGTATGGGAAACTGAACCTGAGGCCCCATGGAAAGAATCAACTTCTAAATGAGATCAAAAGCTAGTTCCTAAAGCACAGTATTTAAGGACCAAAATACGTTCAGTTTAAGGAAGAATCCCCAACCTGCTGGCTCTCTCTCCCCTAGTTCTCATCATTATGTGCATAGGAGAGGGAAGTACTTTTGCTAGTAAGTAAGTTGTGGTTGCTGAATGATGGGTACATGTTTTAACCTGTGAGCTTCATAAGTGTGTTACAGATATAGAGACGTGGAAATTTCAGAGAGGATTTTGCACAAAACTTAGCCTTGTCTTGTTGCTAAGGAAAATCACCTAGATGATTAGGTAGATAGCACAAATGTCTTGGGGATTTCTCTGCCCTAGGACTAGGGCAGGATTTTTCCTAGCCATTATTTGCCTCTATCTATCCATGGAGGTGATCTGTATGGAGGCTGGGAAGTACCCCAACCACTTCCAAGTTGCCCTTTGATTTTTTTTCCCCTCACTGTCTTGCAAAGAATTGGAAAACAATTGCTCAGGTCTCTTGATTATTGGTTTAACTTTGCTAGCAATGCTTTCTTCTTTAAACATGAGTTCTAGCTGGAATCAAATGTAGCTTGCGCTTTTGGAAACACATGCTGGGGTTAGAAGTGTGAGTTTCCAGAGAAGGTAGGGGCCCTTTGTAATGACTGATACATTGTGTCAGCTTGAGAAGTTTAGAAGCTTAATTAAGTGATTCAGCAGGGGGCTGGGGTCCTCACTTTGTAAACATCCTGAGCCTGTACAAGAGGAGGGCAGGGAGATGCTGTGAGAGCTGTACCCCACGCCAGGGCTGGTAGCCAGCTTACATTGTAAGGGAAGAAAAGTGGCCTTTGGGAATGGCTTGTGGGAAGTGTTAGGATAAACCAAGGCACAGTTGAGACCACTGAGACAGGCAGAATTTAAGCAACATAAGAGGACTTTATTGCAGACCAGGTACGGCTGGGTGCAGTGGGAAAAGACCATTGGACCCGAGCAAAGGGTAAGAGCATGTTTTATACGAGAGTTTAGGTAGGTAAGGGGGGGCATTGCTAAGTGGGGTACAAAATTTGGAGTCTCTGAGTAGAGGGTCTAGGGCTGTGATAGACAGGAAAGTGTTGGGTACAGGGGTGCTTGCAGGTACGGTATGTCTCTTGTGGTTTTTTGTGGAATCAGCCCTCTGCAAGGTTGAGCTGTGTAGGCCAGCTGCAAGCTAGTTGAGCTGTGTGGGGAGCTGCAGGAAGCTGCTGGCTTCCTGTTGAATGCTGTGCTCCTGTGGTAGATTGACAACTGGTAGTCAACTTGTAATACCCAGCTGAACTAAACCAGTGAGGTGCTGGTTCTGGGTGTGGAAGCCGGGAGTGAGCCGCCGGTCCGAAGCCCCACCTGAGGATTGTTGCCTGTAGCATAAGAGGTGGAACTAGAGAGAAAGAGAGGGGAGCCTCGGGCAGGGTCTTCGGACCGGCGGCTCACTCCCGGCCTCGTAGTTCCCCGGAAGGAGGGCTTCCAGTGCACAAGGAGCCACGGGTGGGGAGTGCCAGTCTTCCAGCTGGCTAGCTTCCTGCCTCGTAGGCTCCTGGAGGGTGGGCCCCCAGCGCACGAGGAGCCATGCGGCGGCGAGCGCTGTTGCGCGCCGGCCCTTAGGCCGGCCGCCGCCGCTCAATTGAGATCTATCA
>NW_004955410.1:8281141-8281898 GCF_000276665.1 Chinchilla lanigera
TTTGTATGTCTATATGTGTTTTCATGAGAAACTACATTGAATATATCAATATGTAATACAGTAAGCATTGTTAATTCCCTACCACTCTGTTTGTAACTCTGTAATGTCTGTACTGATCCTTTGCTATTTTGTAAAACGTTGTCGATCTGTTAGTATTTTCCTCCTTTTATTTCTAAAATAAAAAATAAAATAAAAAAATTGTTCCTCAGCACTGGATTCAGAGTGCCCAGCAATCCAAGCACTCAACTCCTACAGCCAAGAGAGAGGAAAGCTTGGCTGCTGTTCCAGTTGTCTGCAGACCTTGGTAGCATCCATATGGCGCTGGTTTTAGGCACATGCAGGATGCAAGAGTTGTGGGGTTAAAATAGCTCCCACCCAGATTTCTGAAGGCCTGGGAGATGAGGCAGTGTGCCCCTGAGAGGGTAATGTGTGAAGTTGTGAGGTGAAGCCAAATGTGCAGTGAAGACCCCAGAAATTTGGAAAAGCCAGGAACATGGATCATCTAAGGAAGCTGCAAGGAGGGAGTAAAGTGAGCCCAAGAGAGACGCTATGGGAGCTACAACCATCAGAACTGCTGTAGGGGTGGAGCCATCCAAGCTCTTTGGAGCTCACAATGTGCCACAGATTTCCCCAGATGCTGCACATGAAACTACAGGATTTAATGTTAGCTCTGCTAGATTTTGGACTTACTTTGGTCCCAATCCTTGGTATTTCCTTGTTTGTAACTTTTTTTTTTTATTTTAAAGAATAAAAGAAG
>NW_004955410.1:8283793-8415046 GCF_000276665.1 Chinchilla lanigera
GTCCGGGGAACGACGAGGTCGGGAATGAGTCGCCGGTCCGAAGACCCCAAAAGACCGGCGCTCCCCACCCGAGGCTCCCCGTCCACAGGGGGCCCACCCTCCGGGAGCCAGCAGGCAGGAAGCTAGCCAGCCAGAAGGCTGGCGCTCCCCACCCGCAGCTCCCTGTGCGCTGGAAGCCCTCCTTCCGGGAAACCCTGAGGCCAGGAGTGAGTCTGTTTGTAACTTTTGGAATGGAAATATTTATCTCGTGCCATTCAATGTTGGAAGTGTTTAACTTTTGATTTGTACAGGGGCCTGCAGCTAAGAGTTTGCCTTACATCTCAGAGGAGTTGTGGGACTTGGACTTTTAAGCAATGCTGAAACTGTTAGGATTGTGGCAACACTTGCAGAAGGACTAAATGCATTTGCATAAAGGGAAATGAGGAAAGACTGGTTGCTGGTTCTTCAGAGGAGCTCCAGTCTTCACCTTCAGCGTGGTTGTCATCTCCTGGCTTCTGGCACAGACTGTTCAGCTTCTGCCTGGGACTCTTCAGTCTTCTGATGTAGACTCTCCGGCCTTCGTTATAGCTTCTTCAGCACTATACCACAGACCCATCAGCCTTCTGATACAGACTTGCATAGAGCGCTGCAGAGGGCTCCAGACACCCTCCGCACGCTTCCTCTTCCCGCTCTGTGGCTGACCATTGTAAGCCAAATTTGTAATTTCTTATACATTTGTGTATCTTGTGCTATACCTGTTTCTGTACTAAACCCTGACTGATACACCCATGTTGGTAAGGGTGGTTAGTCCAACCTGACCTATATTCTGGTCACTCTCCAGATAACTCTCTGGTCACTCTCCTCAAATTCCAGGCCTCTCTCCATTTAAAATGCTTTATGGATGTCCTTTTCTCACTGATTTTCTCTTTGATAGAGAAACAGATGCCTTACTAAAAGATATCACCTCACTGGCTAAATTCCAACAGACTCTTCAATAGCTAACAAAGCTCAGCTTAAAGAGAAGGCAAATCCCATATTCCATCCCAGAGATTTAATACTGGCAGTGTCTCTTCCTTCATCATCTCTTCCCCTATCACCAATTTGAGAAGGACCATACAACATGATCCTGTCAACTCCATCAGCTGTCAAGGTGGCAGGGCTGGACTTCTACATATATCACACCTGACTCAAGCCCTAGAGACCAGAGACTATCGCTGAATGTGAGCAACCATTGAAATACTACATAAGCCATTGGAAGACTTAAAATTCTAGTTAGAAAAGAAAGCAAATTCTTCAGATAAGTGATCTAAGATTTTACTCTTAACTCTTTTTCTGACAACCTTATGACCTAAAGGAGAGTGCAGTTCCTTTATAGTGTGGACACAGGAATATGCAGCATCATTCCAACAAACATCTTGCTGGATGTGTGGTCTACTCCTCTTGTTGAGACATTAGGACTTCCTTGGTAGTTATCCCTACTTCAGAGAAATGGTTAGGATAAGCTACAAGACTACACTGATGAGACTCAAAAATGTTCAGTGGTTCATAGTGGAAGTCACCATTACAAGGTAACTGAGTGGTTGATAAACTACACCCAATGATCCTGGACATAATCAAATTTTTTCCAAGAATGCCACTGAAGCTTTGCTACAGATTCTAGTAGAACCCTTATTAAGTAACAGTAAGGGTCCTATCATGAGTACCAACAATCACAGATATCAAGATGGCCACTTTCATATATGAGATGATCGTATGTGGTTAAATCTAACTATAGGACACCTTAGTAGAAATCTCCCCCTATGCTGAGAATGAAGAATTACTCCTATTTTTATTGGCCTAAGTCTTTTAAATTTTTGAGATGGACACCCCCAGAGCAGTGTCTATATGCTGTAACTTTAAAGTTGAAGACTGGTTTGCAACAAACTGGTTTAATCCCCCTGGGATTAGATGGGAAACCCCCAATGACACTCATTGGTCCCTCGGAACCAAATTGTGACCCTGGATACCCACTGGGTAGATAGGGAGATAGATCCTGGAATTTATGTGGTTACAAGATAGGAGTGTCAAAAATATCAAGAAACCTGCAAACTTTTCCCATCTATGACTTCGATGGTCTAGGAGTGTGATAGTCATTTGGCTTTTATCTTTGTCCTTTTCCTAGGATTAGAGGATGTCATGCCACACTTTGAGGTCATGGCTACCTATACTCAACAGGCCTCAACTGACACTTCGATTAGTCACTCTTTCCTCTAAATGAAGAAGTAAAATTAATGATATCAGCTGTCCTCCAAAATTGGATGGCATTAGACATCTTAACAGCAGCACATGGAGGTACTTGTACAATTGTAAAAGCTGAATGTTGTCTTTATATTCCTGACCCTTCAGCTAATGTTTTGATAACTATTCAAGATATTAAATGACAGGTTAATGCCATGTTGAATTCTAAAATTTTCTGGTCCTTCTTCTTTTCCTCTTTGTGGGAGGCTATTACTGGCTCTTCCTGGTGGAAACATTTGTTAGTTGTATTCATAATAGACTTGTTGAGCTTATTATTTGGCCCATGTGTATTTAACTCTTTCTTTGTCTTTGTCTCCTCCAGACTTCAAGCTGTATGCCTACCCAAGATAAGAACAGCTGGTGTCTACTGAGGCCTGTAGATAGACCCTCTGGAGAGTATCTCTGACTGCCAATCACAACTATAACCTCCTTCAGCCAGAAGTAGCCAGAACAGTCATCATCCCTTGCCCCCTCACAGTAGTTAGAGGTATCTGTTTAGAGGAGGGTATATTATAGACAGCTAAGTTAGGCAGAAATGTTATAGGCAGTCAGACAGGACTAGGCCCGTGAGGGAGTCAGTTCAGAGGATGAGAACATATTATAACTCTGGAGATGCATCTGTCGAACACCAGGCCTCAAGATAAACTTGGAATGACCAGGCCTACCAGACTCCCCAAAGGATAAGCAATAAATTGAAGATTATACTATAATTGATACCACTTGGTTGAATAAAGTCTAGATAGACCTCAGTCAGCCAGGTGGGTGACCAGGACCTCCTGATTCATCCCTTCCTAAAAAGGCCTTTGTTCTTTCCATGTACACTTGCTACATGACCTGTGTCTTGGTTACTTTTTTCTCGCTGCTGGGACAAAATACCTGACGCCCAAAATGAAGGAAGGAAAGGTTTATTTCACTTACAGTTTGTGGAGGTTTCAGTCCATACTTGGCAGATTATAAGGCAGACTGGCACATGGCAGAGGGCTACAGCTCCTGGTGCAGAACACAGCTCAGCAATCAGCATACACAAGGGAGGAATGGGGGAGGAATGGCCTCAAGCACCCTCTTCCTCTCCCTTACATATGCAAACTATCCACCCCAGGGCAGGTGTAGCTCTCACACCCACAATCATTCAACTCTAATAGCCTGCCCCATGGTCGCATGAGGCCTTGGAGGGGACCCACAGACATAAACCATAACAACCTGCTTCCCCATTGGATCAATGTTATCTAAGTGGCTATACTTGTAATATTGCTGGTTGATCATAGTTTTGACCCATGTTGTAACTACCTCATGATTTTGTACTCACCTCATGATTTTCCTGTATAAAACTTCCTTTGTGAAGTGGGGTCCACAGCAACCCACTTTGGGGTCCCCTCCTGTCTCTCAGGAGCTGCTTCTCTCAAGAAAAATTTTCCTACTTAATCTCTGTTGTTCCTTAGAATTCATTCTTTGATTTTTGGAAACACGATCTTGCTGTATCTGACATCAAAATAGATCAAGATTATGGAGGAGGGCTGATCCTTTTGGATGTTATCCTAAGGATAGTGGGAAGCCATTGAAGAGTTCTAAGCATGGAAGTAGCATAAATCTTCTCCACATATTTTAATCCCAATTTGGACTGCTCAGGAAGGAGTCAGAAGAGGGATGGGAAAGACGTTAGGAAAGCAGAAAAGAGGCTGGTTTGTATTGTCTAGGCTATAAGTGTCAGAGTAGGATGGAGTGAAAACTGAGTGGAAAAGATGAACTCAAGGTATTTCTCTGAGGGAGAATTAGCAGAGTTTGGCAATAAGTTATCTGTGATGGGGAAGATTTATATTTTGGGCAGGACATAGGCGATCAAGGGAAGAATCTGTATTTATCCTATTTCTTCCACTTTATTACATGCAAAACACAGACAGACTCTGGTACTCTGGAGTCTTTCTTTTTCTCTCTCTCTCTCCTTACTTTCTTCCCCTGTTTATCCCCGTTACATACTTCTTAGGATATACTGAAGGAGGCTGGCAATAAAGCAACATAATAAAATATCCACTGTGTATATATATATATATATGGGGTCTTGCTATGCTGATCAGGCTAGACTTGAGCTCACTTTGTAGCCCAGGCTGTTCTCAAACTTGCAACGATCCTCTTGTCTCAGCCTCCCAAATACTGGGATTATAGGCATGCGCCACCATGCCCAGCCACATCCACTGTATAGCAGTCAACCAAACTTCTGGAGATAAAACTTTGTATTAGTTTTCTATGGTCTCATTGCAGAATAGCACAAGCCTAGTGGCTTACAACATGTTTATTTTTGCGTGTGGTTCCACAGATCAAGAGTCTGAGCCTGAATCCTCTGCTCAGGGACTCCCAAAGTGGAAATCATCATGCCAACTTGGCAGGGCACTGAAGGTTCAAGTCTCTTTCCAAGTGCACATGACTGCTGGGAGGATTAATTTCCTTGCAGCTACAGAAATTTTAGAGGCTTGGTTCTTCAAGACCAGCAGCAAAATCTTTCACTTCTATTAGACCCTCTGTCAAATAGCCTGGTGAAGTTAGGTCTTCCCAGGATAATTTCCTATTTGGCTAACCTAAAGTCCTCTCATTGGGGCTTTGTTAACATGTGAAAAAATCCTTCCTTTTGCCATAATATTAACCTAATCAAAAGAATTAAATTCCACAGGGAGGGAGTTACACAAGAGCGTGTGTCATTGGCATTTTAGATTTCTGCCTGTCACAAACAGAAACTAAAAAGAAACCAATAAATGTGTTGTGTCATCTTATGGTCTGAGTAGGAATTTTTGAAAAATACCTTTACCATTAAATTTATATTTCAGGAGTACAGTTCTCTACCCAAGTCTGGTGAAATCAGCCAGGATAAAGAAGGGAGGGTTGCACACAGCAGACCAAGGCGCATAGATAACCAAGCTGACTTAACTAGCTTTTCTCCCTGGAATTTCTCACTGAAACAATGTTCTAAGTTAATTAATTGGAAAATCATCACCCTACAGAGTTTACAGCTCCCATTGTTTTTTTTCAGGTACCATTTAACTGAGCAGATGTTGGCAAGAGGTGCAATGTAATTCTGTAATCATCTTATAATTGTGTTTCAGAAAGGCATCTTGAACCCAGGTGATAAGGTACCCTGGAGAAATTTACACTGAGGCATTTAATGAAGCTTCCCCACTCTAAGTTAAAAGTCTGAACTCTGTTCCCATCTGTACTAGTTAACTTCTCCTCACTATTACAAAATACTTCACACGGGCTGCTTAGTAAAGATAGGTCGATATTTGGCCTGTGTTTCTGGAGCCTGAGTGGCACCACTGTTTGGCTTTCTGGTGATCAAGTTGCATGATGCCCAGAGCACATTGCTCAGATTACAAGCCAGGAAGCAGCAGAAGAGTTCAGGCCAGAGTCTCACAAGTCTCTTCAAGGCTGCACCCTCAGTGCTCTGTGACCCTCTCACTAGATCCTACCTCCTAAAGGCCCATGGTACCTCCCACTAGTACCCCCTGGGAACCAAGGTAAAAGCGTATGTAAAAGCATATGGAGCTTGGGGGATATTACAGTACAGTACCACCTTCAAACTATAGCACCATTCTCCCCCTCCACTTTGCTAACCCCCTTATAGAGCAGAATAGTTCTCCAGAAGACTCTGTCCATGTCTCCAGAGGGTGTGTGGAGTGACTGGAAGCTAGAGGCAGTATCAGTCCATATCAGTCAATCCAGGATCAATCAAGGAGCAGCAGTTCAGAGTTGATGTATCCCAGAAAGACCACTGAGCACAGAATGATCTGCATACTGTAGAGTCATGGACCAGGGGAAACATGAAGAAGATAGAAAATGAGATTTTACTAGCATCTTAAATACTGGGTTTAGTTTCCCATGCAAGAAATATGGCGGTTTATGTGAGGTGAGAGAGTTTTAGCTATCATTTTTCTTCAACAGCACTTAATTCCTCATTAATAGGCAGAAACCAGAAGCTTGAAGGATGTGAAATTATTCTTATAAAGTGTCACACATTTTCTTTTGCTTTTGTCCGCAGGGACAAATCAGCTAACCCTTTAGCATACGCACACTGGGGCACATACATACAGCCTCAGAAGCACTAGGAACACAGAAAAGCACAAAGAAGGACTTTGACAATAGACTTGTGAGGCCTTGGGCCACATTCCCAGGAACTGATTGGAGCCTTGGTTCCCCTGGTGATTACGCATTCAACTCAGGCCCTACCTCCTACTCAGTACAAGAGACAAAAAGGAATAGAGCTAAAGCATGCCAGTGAACCCAGGCTGCATGCACAAAGGCCGCCAGTGCCACGGCCAGATGCAGGAGCTGCTCAAACTGTCACATTACACATCGCACAGCACACTAATCAGTCTGGTCCCTCGTCACCAGGGAGCCATTGTGGGAAAGGCTGGGTAAGGGAGGCTTTATGAAACACGCAAAGATTTTTTGCTCCAATTCATTTGAGGTTCCTTTTATTACCTTATTAGTTATGGCCAGATGAGCAATTCTGAAATTGTCTTCCTATTTCAGTTTGAGTGAGAATCCTGTGACTGGGGTGTGCGTGTGTGCGTGTGTGTGTCTGGGACACATAATAGTCAATAGATAGAAGACAATATTCTTTCTCCCTGGCTTTCTCTTATCTTTTTTAAAAGCATTATTGAAAATGCAACATTTTTCTTTTAATTGAACTTTTTATTTTGAGACTGTTACAGATTCACCTACAGTTGAATACAGAGAGAGCTTGTATACTTTTTATCTAGGTTGCTTCAATTGCACCATCTTGCATAACTATATTTCAACATCATAATCAGGAAATTGAAAGTAATACACTCTACTCACCTTATTCATATTTCTCCGGTTTTACGTGCATTTGTTTGTGCATACTTAATTACATGCAGTCACACCTGTATATTCAAATAATCACCACCTCTGTCAAAACAAAGGAATGGTGGCTTCAAGGACCTCTCCTGTGACTTCTGTGTGTATATACACCTCATTTTTGTCCCTATCATCCTACTATCCCCTCCCCACTCCAACTCATGGAAATCGCTTTATTCTCTAGCTCCATAATTTGGATAGTCTAAGAAGCTTATGTAAGTGGAAACATATAGTACCTAAATCTTGATATTGATATAATGCTCTTGAGGACCACTCAAGTTGTAGCACTTATCATTCCTTTTTAGTGCTAAGTATTATTCCGTGTTATGGATGTACTGCAGTTTGTGTACCTATTCATCTGTTGAAGAATGTTTGGGTTAGTTCCAGGTTGTTTGGGCTATCATGAATAAAGCTGCTATGAATATTCATCTTTTTGTATACTTACTTTATTTGCATTCCTTCTTCAGTATGATGTCTGCTCCTTTGTTCATTTTCTCAAAGGTATGTTTGATTTGGGTGTTTGTTTTTTAACTTTTTCTTGTTTTGAGATTTCTTTACATATTTTAACACAAAGCCTTTGTTGAATATATGGTTTGCAAATATTTTCTTTCAGTCTGTAACTTGCAGTTTTATCCATTTAACAGCATCTTACATAGAGCAAAAGTTTTTAAATTTTTTTGGTACCAGGAGTCAAACTCAGGACTTTGTGCTTGCCAAAAGTTTTTAATTTAATTTAATTTAATTTAATTTATTTATTTTGTCTTTTTGAGACAGGATCTCACTATGCAGTTCAGGCTGGCCTTGAGCTCCCTTTGTAGCTCCCACTGGTCTTGAACTTGCAATGAGTCTCCTGCCTGAGCCTCCCAAGTGCTTGGATTACAGGCATTCATCACCACAGCGGCAAAGTTTTTAATTTTAGTGAGGTCCAGTGTACCCATTTTTTCTCTTCATAACACCAGAAGTATTTTTTCCAGAGGAAAAAAATAGGTAAATTCTGGTGTTATGACCCTTTGCCTATCCTTATTTCCCAAATAATTCAGCCTATTTATATGTTTTCTTAAAATTTCTATAGTTTTACAGTTTGTGTTGAAGCCCATGGTCCATTTTTGTACACCATGAGAAGTTTAGTCTGAGATTCATTTAGGGGAGTAGGTTATGAATATATAATTCCTGCAACAGTAGTTGTCCTATTGCATTGCTTTTGTATCTTCATTCAGAATTAGTTGGGTATATTTGTGTAGTCCTATTTCCAACTTAAGATAGTCACAAAAAATATAGGTGAAAATGATAAACTTTTAAGAAATTGGAGAGGACTATGGATGTGGCTCAGTGGTAGAGTGTTTGTCTAGCAGGTACAAGGCCCTGGGTTCAATCTCCAACACTGGCAAAAGGAAAAAAGAGGCTTCCAGGAAGGTGGTAGAATGGTGAGCAGCAGACATACAAATTCTCTGATACTTGGAATCCAGACATTGGAATATAGCAACAGGAGAAAGAGAAGAAGGAAGTGGGTCCTCAGGACCCAACAAGGATCTGAACTGAGAATTAGAGCCCATGGAGAGAGGGAAGACAGCAACCACAATGCCGAAGAAAGAGGTGGCAAGCAATCCTTTCTCTCTAAGCCCTGACTCTGTGTGGGACGTGGGAGTTGAACCTGCAGAGGCACGGTGACTACTGGTGTGTCCCAGGGGCCTCCACAGAGAAACACATGAGTGGAACAGAGCAGTGGGTACAATGCACTGAAGTGGCTGGTGAGTTACTTGGGTTCAGATGCCCTCTGCCAGGAGAGGGCAACTGGCTGGTAGCCATTTTGGAAAGGGTCCAAACGAAGTCAAAATTCAGAGCAGTTGTGAGCTGGCTTCACCAAGCAGCTCCAGTGCTGGACTCTAGTGCGTCACATGCACAATCTAGCAGCTCCAAGCCTCACTCAGGTCAGACAGAGCTGAGTTCAAGCCCACAGGAGGTCAGAAAGCCAAGTACAAGCTGGAGGGAGCTGAGTTCAAACCAGCAGGGAGTCAAGTTCATGCTGGCAGGAGGGATTTGGAGTGCTGTGGGCTGAAAAACTTAGACCTCAGCCTCACACCTAGGAACCAGAATAAGCCTGAACATCAATGGAATTAAAGACTCAGGATTGCTGGGATTATCCACCACTCACTGTAATTCTACTTCTGACTTGCTGAAGTGAATCAACATGGACTGGGCTCTGTCTGCCCCCTGTCTGGGTGTTTGTTTTTTAACTTTGGGTGTTTGTTTTTTAACTTTTTCTTGTTTTGAGATTTCTTTACATATTTTAACACAAAGCCTTTGTTGAATATATGGTTCCCAAATATTTTCAGTGACAGCAGCGACATGCCCTGAAGTGGACTTTTTTCCTGCTTCTCTGCCTTTCTTTGCTTTTTAAATTTTTAATTTTTTTATTAGTTTTAACTTTTTCTTCTCTTTTTCTTGATTGTTTCTTCTTGTTTTTATGAGTATGAACATTGTTTCTAGTTTTGTTGTTGTTTTGTTTGGTTCTTGTTTCTGTTTCTTCTTTTCTTCATTCCCTCCTGTCTTCTTCACCAGTTTGCAAAGCTTGTGTAATCTTGCTTTGTCCTCCAGCCTTGCTTCCAATCCCTTTCTTTTCTTCTATTTCTCTGTTTTCTCCCCTAACTTTTCTCCCTTGGGGGCAAAATCACCATATTGAGAGAATATTTACTGTACACAATTTTCTGGTTTGTTTTAGATTTTGTTATATTACTGCAAATCTTGTTCATATGGTTAAATGTGGCAAATTAATAGTTACCACAGTTTGTCGTTTTCCAGGATATGTTTGACGCTACTGTTATTGCTGATTGTACTACTTTAGTCAAAGTGACATAACTGTTCTAATCAGTTGTTCTTTCTCGTATGCCAGGACTGAGATTGCCTGTGGGTCATAACAGACCAGTGCTGAAGAAACAGGACTAGACCAAATGGGCAGTGATTCCTCTTCTGCAATACATTGAAGTTGTAGGATATTTCAATGGACTCAAAACCCAAAAGCCAGCTACATATGGAAGACTTCTCTGAGAAGTAGTCATTTCTTAACAGTTCTTGATACTAGTAATACAGATACCAACCATAAAAAATTTACAAGCATTAATACAGGAATTAAGCTTAAAAAAATAGAAAATGAGGAGACACAGAGGCAGGTGCAACTCCAGACTTCCAACTTACCAAAGGTAAACCCAAGGGGCAATGAGGTGGAACAATCTGAAAGCCACCCATCTGGACTCTGTGAAGGGATAACAGCATAAGTAATAAAACAAATGAATGATGCTCTAGAAAAAAAATCACTTCAAATTCTCCTTGACCTAAAGGTTTGTGTTGAGAAGTCTAGTGTAATTCTGATATGCTTTCCTTTATAGGTGATTTGTTTCTTTTCTCTATCAGGTTTTAATATTCTGTTCTTGGGTTGAATTTTGAAATCTTGAATATTATATACTTTGGTGTAGATCTTTTTATCATGGTTATTTGGAGTTCTATATGCCTGACTTTTCTATATGCCTGACTTACCTATATGCCAAATTCTTTTTCCATGCTTGGGAAGTTTTCTGCCTTTACTTCTATAAACAGATTTTTCTTACTTTTGCTATCTCATACATTTTCATGGACTCCAGTCAATCTTATGTTATTCTTCCTTGCATCATCTAGCACCTGGTGGATTGATTTTTTTTGTGGTCCTTTGCTATTTTTAAGATATCTTTCTTTTCAAGTTTGCTAATTACAATTCTGTCTTCTAGATCTGATAGTCTGTCCTCACATTGGTTCATTCTGTTGCATTGAGAAATAATTTCTCAGATAACCTCAGAGATGATGACCATAATGAAGGACATTATTAGTGAGTCTAGAGAAGATACAGATAACAAAATAGAGGAGCTTGGGAAAATGATAGGAATCATCAATGCCCAATATAGGAAAGAAATGGAATCTATGAATCAGTCTGAAATCCAGGAGATTAAAAGTTCTACCGAAAGTATATGCAATAGAATGAAACAAATTAAATAATACATTCTTGAACAACCAATGGGTCACGGATGAAATTAAAGAAGAAATTAGACAGTTTTTATGACTAAACAATAGTGACAGTACAACATACCAGAGCTTATGGGACACAACGACAGCAGTCCTAACAGTGGAAATTCATAGTGGTAAGTTCCCACATCAGAAAAACAGAATGAGTTCAAAAATTAACCTAATGTTGAATCTCAAGCTTCTAGAACAAGAAAAGCAAGTCAAGTCCAAAGCTCACATGAGGGAGGAAATTATAAAGACTAAAGGAGAAATTAATGCAATTGACTCTAAGAAAACAATACAAAGAATCCATGAATTGAAGAGTTGTTTCTTTAAAAGACTAAATAAAATTGTCAAGCCTTTATCCAAACCTCTCAAAAAAAGGAAACAAAAGATTCACATCCATGCAATTAGGAATGAAAAGGGTAAAATCCTAACAGATCCTGCAGAAATCCAGAAGATCATTAATTCCCTCTTCAAGAAACTGTATTCTAATAAGATGGAAAACACAGAAGAAATAGATAGATTCCTAAGCATATGAATTACTAAAGTGGAATCAGAAAGATATAAAGACTTAAAATAAGGCAATATCAGTCAGTAAAATTAAAGATGTAATTAATAACCTATGAACAGAGAAAATCCCAGGTCCTGATACTGATGAATTCCACAAGAAATTTAAAGAAGACCTAACACCACTATTTCTCAAACACTTTAATGAAATTAAAAGGGAAGTAATACTCCCAAACTCATTCCTGGAGCAAGCATTACCCTGGTACCAAAACCAGAGAAGGATCCAAGCAAAAAAGAGAGACACAGACCTGTCTCCGTAAAGAACATAGATACAAAAATCCTCAATAAGATACTGGCAAACAAAGAACAAAAGATACTGACAAACAGAATGCAGCATATCATCAAGAAAGCAAGGCATGGTGGCGCACGCCTGTAATTCCAGAACCTGGGAGGCTGAGGCAGGAGGATCATTGCAAGTTCAACACCAGCCTGGGCTACAAAGTGAGCTCAAGGTCAGCCTGAACTGCATAGTGAGACCCTGTCTCAAAAGGACAAAAACAAAATGAAGCATATCATCAAGAAGATTATATACCACAGTCAAGTAGGATTCAGGCCAGGGACACAAGGATGGTTCAACATATGCAAATCAATAAGTATAATACACCATATTAAAAGAACCAAGGACAAAAACCATATGCTCATATCAATATATGCAGAAAAACCATTTGACAAAGGTCAACACTCATTCATGATAAAAACAACCCTACAGAAAATTGGAATAGATGGTCTTTACCTCAATCTGATAAAAGCCATCTATGACAAACAAATAGCCAACAGCTTACTAAATGGTCAAAACTGAAAGCTTTCACTCTAAAATCAGGAACAAGCAAGGATGTCCACTATCACCACTCCTATTAAACATAGTTTTGAAGCCGGGCATGGTGGTGCACGCCTGTAATCCCAGCACTTGGGAGGCTGAGGCAGGAGGATCATTGCAAGTTCGAGACCAGCTGGGGCTACAAAGTGAGCTAGGGCCAGCCTGAACTGCATAGTGAGACCCTGTCTCAATAAGACAAAACAAAACAAAACAAAACAAAACAACAACAACAACAAAAAACAAAAAACAAAAAAAAAACACCATAGTTTTGGAAATAATAGCCAGAGTAATTAGATAAGAGAAAGAAACAAAAGGAATAAGGGTAGGAAAGGAAGAAGTTAAAGTATCATTATTTGCAGATGACATGATACTGTACACAGAAGACCCCAAAAACTCTATCAAAAGACTTCTAGATTTAATAACCGAATTCAGTAGCATAGCTGGATATAAAGTCAACTCTCAACAATCAATATAATTGCTGTACACAGGTAACAAACTCACTGAGAGAGAAATTAGGGAAACAACACCTTTTACAATAGCATACAAAAATGAAATACTTAGGAATCAACCTAATGATAGAAATAAAAGATCTACACAGTGAAAATTACAGTACTCTGAAAAAGGAAATTGACAGGATATCAGAAAATGGAAAGGTATTCGGTGTTCTCGGGTCAAAAGAACCAATACAGTGAAAATGGCCATTCTCCCAAAATTGTTACGCAGATGTAATTCAATCCTGATCAGAATACCAATAGCATATGTCACAGAATTAGAGAAAACAATCCTAAAATTCATTTGGAACCAGAAGAAACTTAGAATAGAAAAAGCAATTCTGGGCAACAAAGGCAGGCAGGGAGCATCACAATCTCAGACTTGAAATTATACTACAAAGTTACTGTGATAAAAACAGCATGGTACTGGTAAAAAAAAAAAACAGACCTGAGGATCAAAGGAACAGACTAGAAGTTGGAGAAACAATTCTAGACATACTCAGTCATCTTACATCCCACAAAGGGGCCAAACACTTTTACTGGAAGCCTCTTTAATAAATAGTGCTGGAAAAACTGGCTTTCCACATGCCAAAGACTAAAACTAGACATATATCTCTCCATGCACTGAACTAAAATTGAAATAGATCAAAGATCTAAATATTAAAACAGAAACACTAAATCTGCTGGAAAATAAAAAAGGTAGAACTCTTGAAGACATTGGTGTAGGCAAAGACTTTATGAATAAAATCCCTATCACACAGGAAATATCAAAAAGAATTAACAACTGGGATCTCATCTAAGCTTTTGCACAGCAAAATAAACCACCAACAGAGTGAAGAGACAACCCACAGAGTGGGGAAAATTTTTTTCCAGTTGTTCCTCACACAAAGGACTAATATCTAGAATATATAAAGAATTTAAAAAAATCAGACCCCCTCTTCAGTTTAAAGACTCAATCCAAAAACGGGCATCTGAAATGAATAGACACTTCTCAGATGAAGAAGTAGAAATGGCAAGTAAATATATGAAAAAATATTCAACATCAATGGTCATTCAAGAGATGCAAAGTGAAATAACACCGAGATTTCATCTCACTCCAGTAAGAATGGCTGTCAGCAAGAAACCAACAATACTAAAGGCTGGCGGAACTGTGGGGAGGAAGGAACACTTCCCCACTTTTGGTGGAAATGTAGACTGATGCAACCACTGTGGAAATCACTGTGGAGATTCCCCTCGAAAAAAAACTCTAAAACTAGACATTCCACCTTACCCAGCTCTTCCTCTTCCTCTTCCTCTTCCTCTTCATTTCCTTCTCCTTCTCCTTCTCCTTCTCCTTCTCCTTCTCCTTCTTCTTCTTTTTCTCTTTTTGAGATAGGGTCTACAGTTCAGGCTGGCCTTGAGCTTACTCTGTAGCCTAGGCAGGTCTCAAACTCACAACAATCCTCTTGTCTCAGCCTCCCAAGTGCTGGGATTACAGATGAGCACCACCACGCCTGGCTTATTCCTCTACTTAGTATCTTCCTGAAAGAATTAAAAGCATCAAACCACCACTGTGGTTTTATATTATATTTATATATTTATATTTATAGTGGTAGTTTGTTATAGCTAAATCTTGGAAACAGCCCAAATGTCCATCAACCAATGTATGGATAAAGAAGATGTGAGGGTTTTTTTCATAGAATGGAATAAAAAAAGGATTAACTTGAGACATTTCTAAGTTATAGAATGTCTATATAGATGCAACTTGAGATAG
This sequence comes from Chinchilla lanigera, assembly GCF_000276665.1. NCBI lineage: Eukaryota > Metazoa > Chordata > Mammalia > Rodentia > Chinchillidae > Chinchilla > Chinchilla lanigera. The sequence continues at coordinate 8,298,576 of NW_004955410.1, forward strand.
TACTCAAGTGAAATACATCGGAGACACATATGGTTAAATATCACATTGTTTCTCTTGTGTGAGAAATTGAAATCATGAATAAGTACCAAAATGGATGACAGATACTGAGACACAGGAGAAAAATGCTCAAGTGGGAAGGGAAATAAGGGAGGGGGAGGCGGAAGGGAAGAAATGAAGAGGAAATAAAGAATAGAAGAAGAAATGGAAATAAAATTTTGTAAACAAGGAGAGGAGGAGGGGTTGAAGGGTGGAGAGGAGATTGGGAAAGAAGAAGAATCAAGATATATCATGTACAGGCACAAACTCTGTAGGATGACTGTTACCAATATATATCTCTAAAATGTACCATTAAAATTAATTTTTAGAAAGAATAAAGAAATTAGAGAGAATGACAGAAGATGTACTCAAAGAGAATTTCCTTAAATGAAGAATGCCATCTTTTAATCTAGGATTGAAAAAATATATTGTGTTTAAGGAACCATTGATAAAAACCACTTGCCAGAAAAATTGCTCAGCACTAATATATACCCTAGTTAAGTAGTTGAACTTCAAGAGTAAAATAAAGAAATACTTTTTCAGATATCCAGACAGAGAAAATAAGCTGTATTTAAAGACAGTAAAAATCTGGCTAGCCTCAAACTTCTCCAAAACAACATTTAATTAAAAAACTTAGGTGGCAATGTCTACAAAATTCTGAACAAATGAAAGTGTGACACAGCGATACTAGAATTAGACAATATGTCATTAAGTACAGAGCCAAAACAGATTTTTTTTTTGTCTTTTTTGAGACAGGATTTCGCTATGCAGTTCAGGCTGGCCTTGAGCTCACTTTGTAGCTCAGGCTGGTCTCAAACTCACCACAGTCCTCCTGCCTCAGCCTCCTGAGTGCTGGGATTACAGGCATGCACCACCATACCAGGCCAAAATGGACATTTTTAAGCAGGAAGAATTAAAAGAATATAACATCCATGATGAGATGTTCAAAACAACAAAAATAGCAACAAGTATTTAAAGAATTTAGGAATAAAAAAGCCACATAAAAAGATTGATGATAAACAATGATCCATTTAAATATTATTATCAATACCAAAAAAATTGTGAAAAGGATGGTTACAGAAGGACTATGAATGGGATAAATTTGAGTATGGCAAATAATAATAATATAATTAACAAAATGCCAAAGCTGGAGATTTGAATTCCAAGCAAGTCTAAGATCTCAAATGCCCTTATTTCTCAAAGGTGAGAATTTAGATCTACTGTTCAAACTGAAATACATATCTTAAAATCCCTAATTTAAGAGAGGGTTTCAAAAAATACATATTTCAGAGTCCTGCGTTCCCTCTAGTAATGGTGAGTCCTGCAATTTCTCCGCATCCTTGTCAATACTTAATACTTGTTGTTTGTCTCTTTTTCACCATAGTGGCGTGAGACACTATTACAGCTGCATTTCCTTGATGGCTACCACTGTTATACTGTATACCTTTTCTTGCTTCCCCCCTTTTTTTTTTGCTATTTGAGTATAGTTTGGAGAAATGTCTATTAAAATCCTATGTCAAATGGGGATTAATAATTTTATTGAGATGTGATTTACTTATAATATAATTCACTATTAAACAGCTCAATATATTCATAGTTATGGAACCATTCTCTCTAATTCCAGAATATTTTCATACTTCAAAAAAGAAACTCATATCCTTGAGTTGCCAACTCCCAATCCTCTCCTTTTTCCCAACCACGGGCCATTACCACTGTACTGTCTTTCTGGGAATTTCATATAAATGAAATCATAGAATATGCAGGCTTTTTTGACTGGGTTCCTTCATTTAACTTAATGTTTTCAAGGTTTATCCATGTTGTAGCCTGTATCAGTCTTTTGTGTGTGTGTGTGTCTTTTTGAGACAGGGTCTCGCTATGCAGTTCAGGCTGGCCTTGAGCTCACTTTGTAGCCCAGGCTGGTCTTGAACTCACAACGATCCTCCTGCCTCAGCCTCCTGAGTGTTGGGATTACGGGCATGCACCACTGCACCAGGCGCCTGTATCAGTCTTTTACCAATTTTATTGCTGAAAAATATTCCATTCTCTCAATGTGTCAAATTGACTTATCCATCAGCTGATGGACATATAGGTTGTTTTTTCCTTTTGGCTATTTTTAATTATGCTGCTATGAACATTAGTGTACAAGTGGACATATAGCCTGATTTCTTGTGGGTATATACCTAAGAGTGGAATCTGAGTCAAATAGCATCTCTACAATTAACTTTTTCTGGAAATACTAGACTGTTTCCAAAGTGGTCATACAGGGCTGGGGATATAGCTCAGTGGCATAAGTGCCTGCCTTGCAAGCACGAGGTTGTGAGTTTGATTCCCAGTACCAAAAAAAAATTAAAAATAAAAGGCAAATGACCAAAGTGGTCATACTATTTATAATTTCCACCAGCAGTGAATAATGGCTCCAATTTCTCTATTTCCTGACTAGTTATTATCTTTCTTTTGTTAATTAAAGCCATAGGTTTGAAGTGGTATTTACTCTGCGTGTGTGTGTGTGTGTGTGTGTGTGTGTGTGTGTGTGTGTATTACCCAGGGCCTTAATTTAATGGCATCTTTTGTATACTCCACTCCTCAAACTGACATGAGATTTAGGCTGTCCTATTGTGTTGGTTTGGGACTTATTTTTGCAAGGAAACACAATATAATACAGGACACATATTTTATAAGATTATTTATAATAGTCACCCAAAAATCATATACAAGAAAGTGCAGGAAATCTGCCCATACACCAAGACGAAGGAAACTAGCTGAGAGCCTGGATCCCATGATAATGTCCTATATGAGTCCAGCTGAAGACCTAGGGCTCATAACAATGCCTCCCACGAATCCAACTGGAGGTTCAGAGCCCATAACAATATCTCATGTAGGCCTGTTTCACGGATCTGCTGTGAAAGCCCAAAAGTCAGTGATGGAATCTAGGAAGTCTGTAGGCCTGTTTCACAGATCTGCTGTGAAGGCCCAAAAGTCAGTGGCGGAATCTAGGAAGTCTGTGCCAGCAGGAGGAAGGATCTGTGCTAGCAGGCTGAGGGATCTGCACTGGAGCCAGGAAGTGACACTCAGAAGAACCGGAGCTCCCCTGAAAGGTACCACAGCCATCCTCAGCAACAGTGAGGTCCCGAGCTCCTCTGATGATCAAGATGGCTGAGTTCCTATCAGGGAAGCCAACACAGCAAGCTTCTCCAGGAAACTGGCAGTGGACCATCCTCCCCGCTGGAGTCTGGAAGCGATGCTCAAAGTGAGGACCAGAGCTCCCCCAAAGTGAACTGAAGCTATTCTCAGTGCCAACAAGGTCCCGAGCTCCTTGGAGGATGAAAACAGCCAAGTTCATCAGGAAAACCAGCATGATGAGTTCCTCCAAAACAACTGACAGCTCCTTACAGCTTCTACCAGCTCCAACATCCATTCTCTGCTCCCAACAGCCTCTTTAATTTCAAAAGCCTTTTTGCTTCTTCTCCAGGTCTGCCTCTTATGCTGCTGGCGACAGTTCCCAGGTGGGCCTCCCACACCCAGCACCACCCTTACTCAGTTCAGCTGGGGGTCATAAAGTGACCACCAGTTGTCAATCTACCACACCTATCAAAACTCTGCTTATCTTGGGCCAGAAAAATTAAACATAGCATTCTCTGATTGGGTCCAGGTTCGGGTCCCTGGAAACTTTTTCTGGGCTGTGTCCTGGACCTCGGTGACTGACAGGTCTCACCCACTTGCCCAGCCCTTTTGTCACACTCTAATCTCCTGCCTCGCTATCTGTCCTGTTTTTGAGACAGGGTCTTGCTGTGCAGTTCAGGCTGGCCTTGAGCTCGCTTTACAGTCCAGGCTGGCTTCAAACTCTTAACTCAAGGTGATCCTCCTGCCTCAGCGTCTGGAGGGCTGGGATTACAGGCGTGCACCACCACGCCCAGCTTCACTACCATTCTTGATTTCCTAAAGTAACCTCTCAGTTTAATGTGTACATGTGTAATTTTGTGTTTAGTTAATTCTATCCACCGTGCTACCTATGAGGCGAGCAATAGTCTTAAGAAAGTCCTTTGAAGAAAAAATGGTTGTTACGGCAGATGTCCGTAGAAACGGTTGGACTCCCAGCACTTTCTTGGCCCCGCTGCGGTACACGGTCACAGCGGACACTCTGCTGTTGCCTGTTTCCTGCGCTCCCAGCACCACCTCCAATTTTACTTTTTTGCTTTACAGGAAGAGAAAACCACATCAAAGTATTTTAAAAGTACATTAAGTACCAGACTTTATCCAAGTATGTGAGGGTCCAATAGTAGTGGGTATTATTGGGGCTTTAGGGACACTTCGGTAGCAGTCAAACACGTTCACTTCTTAACTCCACTCCGAACGCTCAATTTCTGCTGATTTTATGTCCTCATATACTGAGTGTAAACAGCCACTAACAAATTAATAAAATTGATTATACTAAAAGTTAAAGACAAATCCTTGTTAACATCTCACAGGGGCTCCCGGTGATGGTATGTAAATATTTTTGTACATATGTATGTTTTTATTTCCTTGTTTTTAATACACACTTGCCTGAGAAACACGAGGAAATAACCTTGCGCGTCCCTTAGTACATAACAGATCTCGGGGGCTGAAGCTGAATCACAGCGGCGAGGGCAGATAAAGAGGTTGATCCCGAAAGACCCGCCAAGGGCTTTGCCTGGTGTGAGGGGCGCCTTCTCTGTCCTTCTAGAGGGCAGTTACTGGGGGGCTCACAGCGGGCCTGTGACGCTCGGAGCTGCGTCCTAACAAGATTGGGGTGGCGGTGCGGAAGTCAGTGACAGCAGCTGCAGCAGAGGACAGGACGACGGGGTGCAGCAACCGGGCGGCGGAGGGGGAAAGGGAGGAGCTGAGGGTAACCCAGCCTCGGGTTTGCGCGGCTGGGTGCAGGGCGTTATGACACCGGGGAAGGGTTGGGGGCAGGACAGACATTCCCTTTTGGACAAGCCGATGCGGAGGTGCCAAGGGATGCTGGGGCGCGGCCGTCGGCGGTCGGTGGCCGGCGGGCGTGGATCGGGGTCCTCGGGCGCGGGAGCCGGGGGAGAGCGCGCGGTGCAGGGCCCCAGAACTCCGGACACCCGTTTTCTGGGGAAAATGAGGTCGCGTTCCCCGAGCATCCGAGATGCTACTGATAACAAAGCTCGTCCTTGGGGCAAGAGAGCTTCTGGTTAGCGTCAGAACCTCAGGCACCTCATTTTACCTCGATTTCCACACCTGTAAACTAAGCAAATAAGCATAATAGTAGCATCTGCCTCATAGAAAAGTGCTTGCTGTCTTTAGTTTCTTTAAGGGACCTGTGACTAAAGAGGAACCCAAGCAGGCGAGGCCGATCTGCGGACGTAACTGACGATCGAGCTAATTCGCCTGGCTTCCGGGTTCCGAGTCCCTGCACGACCGTGTAATTCCCAGGACGGCCACCAGGTGGGCCCGCCTCCTGTTCCGGGGCGAAGGTCACGACCCCGGAAGCACTTCCGTCGGCTTCTCCTCAGCGGCGATGGCGGCGGCGGCGGCTCGAGCGGTGCTGCTGCCCGCGGCGAGGCGGCCCCTGTGGGGTTTCGCCGAGAGGCTCGTGGGCCCCGGCGCGGCCAGGCGGGTGAGCTCCCCCGCGGCCTCACGGCCTCGGCGCGACGGGGACCGGGCGGGTGGCCGGGCGGGGGGCGGGGTGCGGGGACCCTGGTCGCTGGCCGGCTCTCCAGGGCTGGGACCCCGAAACCCTGCTTGCAAGTTAGGGGGCCTTTTGTTTTTCTGTACTGGGGTTGAACCCGAGATCTCCGCTCTGAGCTACGTCCCAGCTCTTGTTTCACTTTTTGAGGCAGGAGTCTCGCGAAGTCACTAAATCACCCAGGTTGGGTTCCAGTTTGCGATCCTCCTGCCTCAGCCTCCCAGGAGTGCTGGGATTGCTGGAGTGTGTTTTGGGGGAAACTAGAGAAACTGTTGTCTCTGTTTCTGCCTAAAACAGCTTCTTCCTCAGCTGGGCTTCTCACGAATCTCAGACAGCTCAAGTACAACTTGGTATTTTCATTTTTCTCACTAGAGCTTCTAGCTTTCTGTAACGACATAGAATATATATACGTATATATTACATATATACATATATGTATTGTACATGTATAATATATACATATGTGTTATGCGTATATAATATATATGCATACACTATATATTATATACATATGTGTATTATACATATATAGTATATATTATACACACACACACACATATATAACATATATAATCTATATAACCCAAAGCTCATTTCTGTCTTGGCCTTTCCCCTGCTTGTTCTGAGCGTCACGAATGTGAACCATATCTGGATAAGCATTGAAATCAAGCCCGCTTCTCTGTGGGCAGTGGTTACCGTCCACGCTGTTGGCTTCCTTAGCCCGGGAAGGGCGTGCTCGCCATCGTTGCTGGGATGGGAAAGTGGTTGGCCAAGGGCGGTATCTGGGCGGGTCAGAGGTGGAACCAGAGTGAAGGGAAAAGATTTTATTTATTTGTTGCGGTGCGCAAGGTTGTGCCCTACCACCGAGCTGTGCAAGAAAGAGTAGAGTCCAGGTAGCTTTGGTTTTGCGATTGCTGTTCCGTACCGGAAGAGTAACGTGGCCTTACATCCCCTCCTCCGCCTCCCGCAAGCAGCCGCTGTGTTTGGGAGGGAGCAGACTGAGAAGCGCCCAGGCCGCTGCGCAGGTTGTTCTGAACGTGCCTGAAACCCGGGTGACGTGTTTGGAAAACGGACTCAGAGTGGCCTCTGAGGACTCGGGGCTGTCCACGTGCACAGTAAGTGACCCAGACTGCCCCCCAGTGCTGCCTCCTTGGGCAGGGGGCAAACTGTGGGTTCTTGTGCAGTGCTGGGGGTGGTTCCCAGGGCCTGTGCCTGCTAGGCAAGCGCTCTCCCACAGAGCCACCCCGCCAAACGCTGGGTGTGAACCTTTACCTCTGTAGTTGGTCGGTGGGTGTTTTGCCTTGACAAGTTTGTCTGAGTTGTGAACCTCTCTTCCAGTTCCGCCTCCATCCTGGACCCTGGGTGCATTGTTTCGCTGTGCACATCTGTTTCTTAGAGAACATCGTATTGTTTATTGTTAGTAGTATCGATGGAGAGGTGTTTTTTTTTTTTTTTTTTGTACTTGAAATCGAACTCAGGACCCTGCGCTTGCCAGGCAGGTGCTGTGCCTCTGAGCTGTATCCCAGGCCCAAGGTGTGTTTCTTGAGCTACTCTGTGACTTGTGTTTTACATACATTTTCTTGCTTATTTGATTTTTAAAGTCCTTGTGGTAGGCATCGTCCACATTTCATAGTTGGGAAGCAGCCTCAGGGAAGTTGACTGGTTTTGTCCAAGGTCGCAGCTGATACATGACTTGAACCGGAGCTTTCTGATGGTCCCTGTGTTCTTTCCACCAGTTATTAACTGGCTGTAGAAATGAGTTAGGCTAAGATTCCGGGTCCTTAGTGAAGCCCCTAGATAGTATTAGTAGCATCTAGCAGTAGCTTGATGGTCAGAAATTTAAACCCTGGTTCAGAAGCATGAATCATCAGTTCACTCAGGTTAAGAAGACTTTAGTGTTTTGTTTCTTTTTTTTTTTTTTTTTTTTTTGGTACTGGGACTTGAACTCATAACTTCACGCCTGCCAGGCAGGCACTGTGCTGCTGAGCTACATCCCCAGCCCGAGAGTGTTCCACTGTAAAATTCGTGTCGGAAAAGGAAGGAATTGTTTAACTGAACTGCTCTTTGACTGCATCCAGGTTGGGCTCTGGATTGACGCTGGAAGTCGGTATGAGAATGAGAAGAATAACGGCACAGCTCACTTTCTGGAGCATATGGCGTTCAAGGCAAGTTGTGAGACTGACTGCACAGGAGTGAGTTCTCTTGATTACGTAGCTTTTCCCCTGTGCTTATGTGGCACCCAGGGCCTCGAGCCAAGCAAGCAGTCAACCACAGGGCTCCATCCCCAGCACTGCACTGTGTGTAAAAGCCAGTGAGTGCAGAACCTCAGTACTTTAAAGCTGAGAACTGCAACAGTATGGTGTGTTTTTAGTTTTACTTCTCCGGGGCAGTGTCTAAGATGATTACTGATACTTGATTTGTAAAATTGAAACAAGGACTTGCTCCTGGAATGCAAGGGTTATGTGAACGTGTATCATTTTGAAGCTGAATGTATTTTATTTTATTTTTTTGGTACTGGGAATTGCCAGGCAGGCGCTTGTGCCACTGAACTATATCCCTGGCCTGCCGAATGTATTTTAGAAACCAAATTTGTCCTTGTATAAAACTGGCCTTGGCTTTTGTCCTCTATTTCATTATCTGAAGTGTTTCGGGAGATGAAGGATAAAGAAAGGAATCACAGTTTGTTTTCCTCCCCCGCCAGGGCACCAAAAAGAGATCCCAGTTAGACCTGGAACTGGAGATTGAAAACATGGGCGCCCATCTCAACGCCTACACCTCCAGAGAGCAGACTGTGTATTATGCCAAAGCGTTCTCTGAGGATTTGCCAAGAGGTATCGCTGTTATTTGTACTGGAAGATAATGTAATTTTCACAAGAGTACAGAAATAATTTGGTCTGTCTTTATATCTGTTATGAAAGTGACCCGCAGAAATGTGAAAAAAAATGAACCAAACTCTGGGTGAAGGGCAGCTGTTCTTACTTTTTTCTCCAAATCTGACAAATGATATCAAGTGTTTACCAGTTGAAGACGTGTGCAAACAGGCCCTTAGCACTTGCTTTGAACCCACTCCTTTCAGAGTCGTATATGAGTGGTATTCTCACTCACTTTCATTCCTTGTTTGATACAAAAACTATTGGTTTTGCACAAAGTAAGCAAATGCTCACTCAGAAGATTATTGTTTATAAGGCAGTAGAATAGAGGTAACTTTGACTTTGTAGAAGTAGAATAATTTTGACAGCATAGCACAGCTGTTTGTGTAGAGTGTTTTGAAAATCTTCAAGCAGTGTTATTACACAAAATATTTTTGCAGTGGAAGAATTAACAACAGAACTTTGCATTTTAGAACTAATTTGTGGTTATCAAAGGTCCCTACATAACGTGATTTTATTACTTTAAAGTTTGGGGTTTCTAAGGGAGTCTTTTTAATAAGTGTGAGCGGCACTTTGCCCAGGTGCTTGTGTGTAAAATGTCCACTTGATGCACGTAGTACCTGGACGGTGTCACTGCTTTGTTCCTGTGGACACTGAGGCCGAGACTGGCTTGAGAGACAGTGGGGCAGGCTCCAGTTGTTTCTTTTGACTCAGATTCATTTGCTGTGTCAAGACAACAACAAAGCAAAACAGAAAGCTCATCACCAGTACATACACAAAAAAATCAGCGCAGTGCCAAGGCCACAAGCATAACGGCAGCAGGGGAGGGTGTGTTGGTTTGAGTGGCAGAGGCCATCCTGATTCAGGAGGCCTTGGTGCAGGCTGACGGGGGACTGAATGAACGGCCGGCCGTGTTCTTTGGAGAGTTGTTCTTTGTAAACCACCCCTCCTTTTTTTTTCCAGTCAGGAATTTCTAAGGTCATTTTATTTATTGATTACTGAGGCTTTGCTTGTGATTTTTATCCCCTCAGCTGGGTGAAGCTGATGAGGTAATAATTAAATGTTTAGATTAGAGATCAACAAATGTTTATGATCACTTGTTATTTTTTTCTTTTTGTGGTACTAGGGATTGAATCCAGGGCCTTCACACTGAGCCATATCCTCAACCTTTTCTTTTTAAAATTGTATTTTGGAACAGGGTCTCACTAAGTCACCAGCTTGGTCAGACTTGGCTCGATTTTGCAATCCTCCTGCCTCAGCCTCCCAGGTTCTTTTTGTTGGGATTATAAGGGTGCACACCATTCCTGGCTGGGTCACCCATTCTTATCAGTAAGGAACTTGATCCCACAGTGGCAGGATGTTAAGTACTTGGACTACTCACCAAACAGCCGGTTCTGATTAAAACAGTACCAGGAAATAGGGCCTATCCCCTTGGACTGCTGGCCCGCGGACTCCATGCTGCCCTCTCCCTCCACCTCTTCACCGTCCTCTCTCTAAGATGGCAGTTTCCTCATCTGAATAGACGGCTTTTGTTTGGTGTTATCAACAGTTTTTAAAAAGAAAATAATTTTACTGATAAATTCCTGCTTTTGGTCATGCTCTGAATCTCGGTTTGCTCTTAGCAGTCTGTTTTGTCTTGTTCTTGGTGTTTGAACATAGTTCACGTTCAGAGCCAAGGTGCCTTGGAGCGAATGTAAAGCAGCAAACACGAGTTTACAGTACTTCAAAACCATGATTTAAGACTATTAAATTGTGCTGGGCTTGGTGGTACACGCCTGTAATCCCAGCACTTGGGAGGCTGAGGCAGGAGGATCCTCACGAGCTCGAGACCAGCCTGAGCTACAAAGTGAGCCCAAGGCCAGCCTGAACTGCATAGCGAGACCCTGCCTCAAAAAGACAAAAAAAAAACCAACTATTAAGTTTATTTTATATTTAAGAACATTTAGATTTTGATTTCAAGAAGGAATTGGAGCATTCTGTTTTTAGTGGGGTATATAATTTTTCTCATAAAATTCGCTTCACTTTTAGATTTTTGTTCAGTCAAGTCTGAGAGGGGCACAGCTCCATCAGGTGCGGTGGGGGCGCGTTGTGGGTTGCAATGCTTCTCCGCCTCTGTGGATAGCAGCCTCGCTGCTGGGACAACTTGGGTAGAAATGTAGATAATTTTCTGCTTCTTAATTTTCATACAAAACAATCTATATTAATTAATTTATTTATTTTTGTGTTTTAAGACAGGGTCTTGCTATGCAGTTCAGGCTGGCCTTGAGCTCCATTTTGTAGCCCAGGCTGGTCTTGAACTTGCAATGATCCTCCTACCTCAGCCTCCCAAGTGCTGGGATTACAGGCTTGCACTACCACACCCGGCAAAACAATCTATGTTAATTAGGAGATTTCTGTGGCATTTTTGAAGTAGGTAGGGTCATTAAAAGGATAGCAGATTTATGATTTTTCCCCCAAATGCCTCTGTACTCACAGGAGTTTGTATTTTGCATTTTTTATTTTTAACATTGTCCTTTTAGATATATTGAATATATGGAAGAATTTTCTCAGGTTAATCACTTCAGTCATTATTGGTGAGTGTCATGGTTTCTGATGTTGGTTTAAGAGATTTTAATATCAAAAATTAAGATTCTTGGTGTTTGTGTTTTAACTTCAACTAGCTGTAGAAATTCTTGCTGACATAATACAGAACAGCACGTTGGGAGAAGCAGAGATTGAGCGTGAGCGTGGCGTGATCCTTCGAGAGATGCAGGAAGTTGAGACCAACTTGCAGGAAGTAGTTTTCGATTATCTTCATGCCACAGCTTATCAAAACACAGCACTTGGACGGACAATTTTGGGACCAACTGAAAATATTAAGTAGGTATAAAAATTTATGATATTTACAAACTTCCAAGAAGTGTGTTTCAAAAGGTCATTTCCCCTTTGTAATCTGAGTAGGACTGTAGTTAGCTACCCTTTAAGTTCACAGAATTCCCAGGTGTTCGGGTTCATAGTAAGCAACTGATGGTGTCAGATTGCCTTCCTTGACATAGAAAAGTTGAAGGTCTGTGATAATTTTTGTCTGTGTCCCATTTCTTTTTTTTTTTTTTTTTTTGGTACTGTGAATCGAACTCAGGACCTTGCACTTGCTAGGCAGGCACTTATGCCACTGAGCTATATCCCCAGCCCCTGTGTCCCATTTCTGACTCTTTGTAACTCTTATAGTACTGTTAAGGTTCCATTTGATTTCAGGTATGTTACCTGGAGATCTGTCCCTTTTATTTCCTTTTAAAATTGTTTTACTCCATTGACAGGTCTATAAATCGTAAGGACTTAGTGGATTACATAACCACACATTATAAGGGGCCAAGAATAGTGCTTGCTGCTGCTGGAGGTGAGTCCATTGCAATTTCTGTAAATATTTTATGCAGTTGTTAGAGTGGTGTTTTCATCAGCTTCATCCTGTTGGGAGCTATCCTAAGAGTTTTTACTCACAAAACAAATTGTTGGAAGTGTGTTACGTCAGAGGAACGGGGAGGGGAGATACCTCAGTGGCACAGCGCCTGCCTCGTAAGCGCAAGATTCTGAGTTCAATTCCTGGTTCCAAAGGGGAAAAGAGTATAATGAACAGTTTAGAGGAATGTGGAGTGCAGGGTCCAGTTTCCTTGGCTGCTTTTTAGGTGGTTTCATTTGTAGAAAAATGAGGTGAGCCAGTCAGACCCTCAGTGTGCACACGTGGGGTTCGCCTGCAGGACTAGGGCGGATGAGTGACCTGGGAGACGGTCACCCTTGGAAAGTAGTGTCCGACCGCTAGAGACTCTCTTGAGGCTTGAAGTTATTTCTGGAGAGATAACTTCACCCTTGGTCAGGCAAGGAAGGAGCCGCTCCTCCCCATCTGCAGTCATTCGCTCAGAGGGTCTGCTGGTCACAGGTGGGGAGCTCAGGGGAGCCCTGAGGCAATATCACACTTCCTCGGGGCCATCTGGAGTCAGTGAGAAAGTTTCCTTCATTCCTGGCAGACTGAGTTTAGGCAAACAGTGCATTTTAATTGGTTTCCAGTTTTTCCCTATCTTTTATTTATTTATTTATTTATTTATTCATTCATTCATTCATTCATTCATTTATTCATTTATTTGTTTATGTATGTATCTTTTTGAGACAGGGTCTCACTATGCAGTTCAGGCTGGCCTCAAGCTCACTTTGTAGCCCAGGCTGGTCTCGAACCCGCAATGATCCTCCCGTCTCAGCCTCCCAAGTGCTGAGACTGCAGGCGGGTGCCACCACGCCCAGCTTCCTTGCCTTTTGATGAAGGAGTGAGTGAAGCACAGTGAAGATAGTGTGCAGGTGTGCTTCTCTACTAGAAATTACAGTGAGTTGCTGGTGCTGGGCCGATCTCTGCACTAACGACGTGGAGGTGGAGGAGAAGGTGAAGGTTGCATGTCTTGCACACGACACTCACCGTGGCTCCCAGCAGCCCGTGTTACCTTGTGTGCTCTGAAATTCTCTGACGCTGTCTCTGAGACGCATGGTGCTGAGTGCAGCTTCAGTGTTGGAAACTGCCTTGCTGAGATGGGCCCTCTCAGCCATCAGTGGTGGCACCCGGACACAGTGGATGCGATCCTGGCCGACGTTACTATAGCTCAGAGTCCCCAGCACACGTAGGTTAGCACTTTCCCTTAATGTGCATAAATGGTGTGCCTCACAACTGTGAGCATCTTAACCTCGGTGAAATAGACCAGTGTCAGCCTCAGCTGACACCTTCTGACACCATTTAGCTCATAATCTTCAGTACATGTAGCTTTGAACTGCTAAGTAAATTTTTCTATCTGGCTTCTTTAAAAAAAAATTAGTTTGCCTTGTAGATTGTGGTTAGTAGAGGTGGTGTTGGAGCGGAGCGGAGTATCAGGCCTGCCCAGCTAGGAGTGTGAGTGGGCGAGGTAGTGACAGGCGGATGTGGAGGTCACGGCCTGCTGACGGAGCCTGAGCATCTCACTCCCTGCCCTTGTACCCTGTACCGCGCATGATCTTCTGTTTGTGTGGGCAGCTCCGGATCGATACCCAAGGTGGCCCTTCTGCAGATTCCCAAAACAACACATTGTCGGTTACTATCTTGATTTACACTAATTACTTTGCAGTATGGGTGTAAGTGGTTTTATATTGGACTACTTTAAAGAAATGTTACAGCGGTGTTTTTTGAAGCACACGTGTTCAGGTTTACAAATATATATTTAAGAATGCTTCACTGAGCTGGGCATGGCGGTACATGCCTGTAATCCCAGCACTCGGGAATGAACATTGTTGGAAACCTACCTAGGTTAGTGAGTTCAAGGCCAACCCAAACTACATAGCAAGACACCCCCTCCCCAAAGGAACCTTCATTGATTGAATCTTTTTGGGCCCCAAGTTTATATAGTAAGGGATGTAGAATCTGAGTCATTTTGGATGTTGAAGTAGTGAGCATGTGGATAGCAGTGGATATATTGAGAAATTCAGAGGAAGCTATTTTGTTCCTGAGTTTTGATGGCAGAATTCCAAGAATAAATTTATCTGTGTATCTAGTTTTTTTAAGTGAGATGGGGCTCCTTTGTATTCTTTGCTACTTTAAAATATGTAACACTGGAAATTGATCTCTGGCTAGGTTGCCTCCTAGAACTTAATGTAACAATTTTGTATAGAAAGTGGTATTTTCAAGCTAGTGTTTTTTTTTTTTTTTTTTTTTTTTTTAGACAGGGTCTTGCTGTGCAGTTCGGGCTGGTCTTGAACTCACTTTGTAGCCTAGGCTGGTCTCAAACTCACAACGATCCTCCTGCCTCAGCCGCCCACATGCTGGGATTATAGGTGTGCGCCATCCTGCCCAGCTCAAACTGTCTTATCTTTGATTGCGAGTACACTGTTATGTTCATGAAAAGCTGTACAACCTCAAGCCTTATTAACACCAAGGAAATGGCTCTCAACAATGAACCATTTCCTCTGAAATGGCAGTTCTTGTGCAACACACATCATGTGGTACCACCCAGAGTCCGCTGTTAGCCAGGGTCTTAGCAGTTAGTGGTACTGGGCTGTGCTACTGTTGGACATGGAATTTTCCTTTATTTAGGTGTTTCCCATGATGAACTGCTTGAGTTAGCAAAGTTTCATTTCGGCGACTCTCTGTGTACCCACAAAGGAGAAATACCAGCTCTGCCTCCCTGCCGGTTCACAGGAAGTGAGGTAGGGCCAGCCCTCTCTAGAGAATTTTGCCTTTCGGGTGTCTTGTGTTACATTTGCAAGCAAATACATAGAGTGTGCAGATTTCCAAAAGGAGTAAGAGGGAGAAAGTCTAAGCTGAAACAGAAAAGGGACAGGGATGGGCTGCTTTGTTTCTTTCCTTCCTACTCCATGTGATTTAACTACTTGTTTCCCTTTCCTAAGAGAGGAAGGTTTTAAGTGCAGTGTTATATTTTGTTCCTTTTCTGCTCTGTCTTTGGCAGTGTGCCTATTACTTGTTAAGATGTAATAATAACTTTACTATCAGAAAGACCTAAAATCTTTCTCATTGAGTTTTCTCTTGGCTAAGTTCTGCCTCCAATACATTTGTCATTTGCTAGGTAGTGGTTAAAAGCCAGAAGTTGAGTCTCACTTGGTTTGCCACATTGCAGATTTTGCTCAAAATAGTATCTGGAAAGACGTCTGGTAGTGGTGGTTGCCTAGAACTGTAGCACTGGCAGTACAGACACAAACATGAATGCATTAGTTTAAATTTTTATAAAAAAATACAGATTGACAAATACAAGATGGATTTCTACCAGGTAAACCTACCCTTTTGGGGAAAGCAGTTATTATAGGCCAGGCATGACGGTGCATGCCTGTAACCCCAGCAGTCTGGGAGGCTGAGACAGGATTGTAAATTCAAGTCCAGCCTGGCTGACTTGGTGACTTAGTTAAGACTTTATGTCTCAAAACAAGGGCTGGGAGTCCAACACAGTTGACAGCCCTAGGTTCACTCTGAGTACTGCCCCTCCCCACCTTAATTTGGGAGTCTTCTAAATTACAGTGTAATGAGTCCTTATAGTTAAAAAAAGGAAAAGAGTCATAATGGTGAACATCCTAGCTTTGCATTTAGTGGGACTAGTGAGGCCTTTTCTCACTGTGTGTGCTGTGTAGCAGTAAATGTTAGTAACTACTTCCATTTTCCTCTAGGTTCGCGTGCGGGATGACAAGATGCCCCTGGCACACCTTGCAATAGCTGTCGAAGCTGTGGGGTGGGTGCATCCAGACACTATCTGCCTCATGGTTGCCAACACGCTCATTGGCAACTGGGATCGCTCTTTCGGAGGAGGGATGGTGAGTGACTTTAACATCTCATGATGAGTGGAAAATTTCTAAATACGTTGTTTGTTAAGAACGCTTTCCTTCCTTGAAATGGCAAAATATTGCTTTGTACTGTGACTTTTAAAATAAAACTGATCTGGGTTGCATTTGGGTTAGAAAAAAGGTTTTTTTTTTCCTGCCACAGAAATTAGTAGTAGCAGGCCAGCAATGTAGCTCAATGGCACAGCACCTGCCTGGCAAAAAGCAAGGTTAAGTTGGATTCCCGGTACCAAAAAAAAATTAGTAGTGAGACAGTTGGAAAGTAAGAATGGGAGAATTACAGTTAGTGCTATAAAATACAATAGTTTGTAATAACGGTAGTAGTTAATACTATTATCATTAATATTCTACTTTTAACCATATGAAGGTGATGTAAGAAAACAGACTTGCTTTTCATTGGTGCACACTAAAGCATTTAGGGGCAAAAAATCCTGTAGCTTACTCTGAAACTGTTGATAAAACATGTATAAAGAAAACCAAAAAAGGGGGCTGGGGATTTAGCTCAGCAGCACAGCACCTGCCTGGCAAGCGCAACGTCGTGAGTTTGATTCCTGGTACCAAAAAAAAAAAAAAAAAAAAAAAAAAAAGAAAAGAAAACCAAAAAAGCACACATGATAAAATGTAAACAGTTAAAGAAATTTGGATAAAGAGATTTTTTGCATTATTTTTACAATTCTGTAAGTCTGAAATTATTTCAAAATAGTGAGATTTGTCTGAAAAATTTCTTTAAACTATATTTCATATAAATACTTTAAAGTTCACATGTAGTATAATTTCAAATCCTTAGACATACGTGACCAAGAGGCCTGTAAAAGGTTGATAATGGCAATGTATTGCTTTATAAGTAGGCGTAGTTACTATATTATGAGGACTGAGTGCTTTTACACCATGCATTGGGTCAGATGAGCGTAATTCTTGGCCTCACGGAATTTCATTATTATGTTGCTGGTTAAAACCAAGAAATTTGGCCAGGTGTGGTGGCGCACGCCTGTAATCCCAGCACTCAGGAGGTTGAGGCAGGAGGACTGTCCCAAGTTCATGGCCAGCCTGGGCTACATAGTGAGTTCAAAGCCTGCCTGAACCACATGGCAAGACCCTGTCTCAAAAAACAGCCAACAAAAAACCCTGAGAAACTTAGCCATTTGTTTGCTACATACATCATTTTCTGATACCTTGGACCTGGCTATCTAAATTCCTCTCGGACTGTTTTTTCTTACAGAATTTGTCTAGCAGGCTGGCCCAGCTCACTTGTCACGGCAATCTCTGCCACAGCTTCCAGTCTTTCAACACCTCCTACACAGACACAGGGCTGTGGGGACTCTATATGGTTTGTGAACCAGCCACAGTTGCAGATATGATTCAAGTTGTTCAAAAAGAATGGTGAGAAAATATCTTCAAATAGTTCAAATCTTGACTAGGGTTTGTATTCTAAGCCAGTTTTCTTTTCACACTCTGTGATGGTAATTTTATCTTTCAAAGCAGTAGCACTGATTGCTGTTTTTAAACATAGATATTTCTTAGAAGAAAAGTGTGAGGCTGGTTTTATAAATTCTTAATCCCTCAAAAATAAATTACTCCATAGATCGTAGAACCTTAAAACCCAAGTACAAGTTATTTGGAAAGTATCTCAAAGTAATCTCGCTTGGAAAGGTGGGGTATAGAAGTGAATCTAAAGGTACCATTGGTAACAGAAAATATTTTCATTAAAAAACAGGTTAGTGTGAGTCAGTAGGCAGAGGCAGACTCATAGCTTCTGAGAACTTTTAGTCGGTTGTTTTCTACAGTATTCTACAGTGGCTTCCATCTAATTCTAGTCAGCCAGGACGTACATGATCATTAATTACTAGGTTTAAGTTAAACTCTATTGAATTTCTTGAAAAACTGGCAAATGACCCAGTGTAGCATGTTAGACCCTAATGGATGTGGATTTGTGAAGTCTCAAGATGATTTTAGTTAGTATTTCTCAAAATGTGGTCAGCCTGTTCTTATAGTGTATTAAACATCTGTCTGCAGTTGAGCAACAAGAAATTTACATACAACATTTTTAAGAAAACGGTAACTGGGGAAATAAAATTATTTTAGCTTTTGCTTACAAGGATTATTAGTAATTTCAACTTTTTATTAAGTTGAAATAACTATAATACTTATAAGTTGAAGAATATTGTACAGAATATATAATGCCTTTCTTTTAAATCATTAACTTCTAAAATTGCACAACATTTTCCAATTATTTTATAATACTAGTTTCCGTATATATTTTAGGATGCGACTCTGTACAAGTGTAACTGATAGTGAAGTTGCACGAGCTAAAAACCTTCTGAAAACAAACATGTTACTACAGCTTGATGGTGAGAATGACTTGGGGGCGGAGGATGTGGCTCAATGGTGGGGTCTACTCCCTAGCATGGCAAAAAAAAAAACCAAAACCAACCCAAACTTAAGTCTTCAGCTGACCTATATTTTAGTATAGTTTTTCCTTTTTAAGCAGGTTCTACACCAATTTGTGAAGATATTGGGAGGCAGATGTTGTGCTATAATAGAAGAATCCCTATCCCTGAGCTTGAAGCAAGAATTGATGTAAGTAGTCTTAGAATACAGTTGAGTCTTGTATAAAAAGGTCATTATTACAAAGGCTGAAAACATGTACCCTAAATCTTGATTGAGTTTTTAAAAGTCCTAGGTATAGAGTCTGTCTTTATTATAAAAAGCTCAGGATGATGGTACCTTTCCTGCTTTAGGCTGTGAATGCTGAGACACTTCGAGAAGTCTGCACCAAATATATCTATGACAAAAGTCCTGCTGTTGCTGCTGTTGGTAAGCCTGGCTCCTTTCGTCCTGTGCAGAAAGGTGGCCATGTCCTTTTCATTCAGTTTTAAATACCTTCTTTTTAATCCACAGGTCCTATTGAGCAGCTACCAGATTTTAACCAGATTCGCAGTAACATGTGCTGGACTCGTGGTTAAAATGCTTGTAATCAAAATCCCTAAAGAAAAAGACAAATGTGAATGTGTTTGGAAATCTCTGACCAAAATGTCAGGGTAAGATTACCACCTTGGTGATTGTTTTGTGTAAGATCAGTCTTAGTGCTCTGAGAAACTGCACTAGAAGCAGCACACATTTAAATTATTACATAAATATAATTTTGGAAATAAAAATTTTATACAGTGTTTTCAGTTTTATTATAAAAATGCACGCACAACGAGGATTGTCGTTACGTCACTTCCTGGCTCTACTTGCATTCAGCACTTGCTCTTGAGCAGCTTTCTTTGCTTTTACCATCTCAACAAGTTCCTAGGAGAGAGAATGGTATTAACTTAAGAGCTGTCACTTTAAAAGGACACATCCAATATAGTTTCTAAGGCTGGTCATTTTGTAATGTCTTTGGTCCTGGGACCACTGTGGCAATAAAATAATCATCCCGATACCTGTTACTATCCAAATAACAGACATAATCAAAATGCAAACTATATCACGAGTTACAGTGCGAACAGTAATGAAATTTATAAACTAAAAATGTACCACCTTATATCGTTTCATGCAGTCCTTCTTTGTCCTGCCAGGAACTGCTTCTGCAATTTTTTCCCATCTCTCAGGTGTGTTTACAGGGTATGTTTTCAAAGCTTGTTCCAAAAGCTTCTGTTCCTCTGTTGTCCATGGGGTGAAATCTGTGCATGGACCTATTGAAACACAGAGAAAGTATCTGCCTCATTATTGGTCTCTTAAAACCTACTATAAAAAAAACAAAAAACAAAAAAAACCCTACTATATACTCACCATGGCAAGACCCTGTCTCAAAAAACAGCCAACAAAAAACCCTGAGAAACTTAGCCATTTTTTTCCTACACACATCATTTTCTGATACCTTGGACCCAGCTATCTAAACCCGGCTATCTAACCTTTTTTTGTTAATTAATTTGCTGGATAGGCTCCTGGAAAGCATTATTTTACACTGGAGGAAACAAACCTATCAAAATCAAACCAAGCACACAAGGATTCAGTGCTATACAAGTGAGCTTAAGGTTACCATTTCATAGTCTTGTGGAGACAATGTTGAACATCTCTACTGTCAGTGTAGTTCCTTCACTATTACAGCTTGTGTCTAGATGTCCCCCCAAAACATTATGCAGTCATAGGGGTGCTTTTCTAGGGTGATGATTAAAACAGTCCACTGACTGGTTTAGCACAGTTCTGGCTGAGGATGTGAGTGCTAGGGCAGGTAGCCTGCATAAAATACAAGGAATACGAAGAGCTAGTGTGCTCTTTCCTGTTTGCCATGGACTGCTTCTCCTCTGCGATCCCTCTGCCACACCACCCGGCCTTGGAGCCAGCTGACTTCGCACTGAAACCTCTACAAACTGTGAGCTGAAATAAACCTTTCCTCCTTTAACTTGTGTGTGTTGGGTATTTTGTCTCAGGTCTGAGAAAAGTAAGACACTCAACCTTTCATAGTTTACAAAACATGTAATGTGTCACAAATACACATTACTGAAGGATATTAGATATGTAGCCCACTTCTCCAGTGAAATGAGAATGTTAAAAGGCAGTAGCATCTATACAAATACTGGAAATCTGTCTGCTGCTTGAAATTATATTCTGTGGGATTGAGCACAGAAGAAATACAAGTTATTTCCCAATTTAAAAAAGGAAAACATGTACTCAAAATACAACTCATATTTGTATTTCATGGCAGATGAGAAGCTTTTCTGAGGGTAGCTTTCCAGTTCTAAGAAGTTCTTAGTTGAATTTCCTTTTATTGGTCTCGTTCTCCTTGATGCTATAGGTTTAGGGACGTGGAATTATTCTCTGCTTTCCACTAGTTACTTCAGAAAAAGAAATGAAGCATACTGTTCCAAAGTTCCTGTGAGAAATCACTGCTGAGAGATGCCAGGGCCAGGAGGCGCAGCTCAGTAGTAGACCACATGCCCGGCTGCACAGGCTCTGGGTTTGAGCGCAGCACCACCGAAAGGAAAAAAGTGGGGACAGCGTGCTGGGAAGAGAGACTTCCCAGTCTACCCACCGAAGAGGTAAAAAGTCAGACACAGGCAGCCTCACTGCCAGTCACTCCTGTAAAGAAGGGCACAGAGTAGTACGCCAGTTTATGTACGGTATCTTCTGGAAGACGTAAAGGAGCGGGAAAATAAACCCCTGTCGAAGTCCTCTCCAGGTGTTCTGAAACCTGGACTGTTTCTTCATTAAAAGCCCAAACCCTGCCCACCTCAAGCAAGGCATCCCAAAATTTTACAAGCACAGCATGATTTCCTTCCCCTCTATAAAACAGGGTAAGTCTTACATTTTCAAACGGAATAATCATCGAGACTACAGGTAATACTGGGACTATTAGCTGCAGTTTATCATGTAATCAAGTCTCAATTCAAAAATGTGTCTGGAATTATGATGTGGAAAGATTAAGAAAGGATGGGTATCTCAAAAATGCATTAAGTGAAACTTCAGAAAGCAAACTTCAAACATTTGTCACAGTTTAAAAAACTTAGTACATCCCATGTATGAACACAATTTGACAGGTAAAAGACTTGTTACAGGCATAATGCTGGCTAGTATTTTCTTTTCACAGATTACTAAATTGACTTTACGACTCAACGATGGTTATGATTTATAGTCAGAAAAACACCAGGTCCAGAGTAATCCTTTTAGCTAGAACACCCAAGATAATGACAGCACTTGGCAGTTTCTGTCTTTACTCTGAAATACTTTTGAAGAGTAAAAGGAATCCTCGTATACTCGGCCTGGATTCCCCAAATGTAAACATTGTGTCACATTTGCTTATTTCTATACACAGACACACTGTTCTCAGAGACTAAGTTGTAGACGTGATGCCTTTACTCCTAGATCAGTATGTTTTCCTTAGAAATCAGAAAATTTCCTGACACAAGAGTACATTTTTTTAGATGAGGAAATTAACTGATGAAATGCTATTACTTCTTCACTGTCTGAACAGTGTCCTCAACACTGATTTGCAGTGCGTGGTGAACGGGTGCACCCTGGAAGAACACAGTGGCTGGCGGAAGTAAATCTCACTGTCCTGGACGTGCTTGCTCTGTACATCTTCTAGTCCGCTAAGTAGTTTATATTCCAGTCATTCTGAACATACAGCCTAGCAGGTCTGCTATGTCTTCAAGTAGCCTGGAGTCATGGTGAGCATTTTCTACTCTTACAAAAAAACAAAACCTACCTTCAAATCGTTCTGACGGTGTTGCATTATCTGCTTGAGGTACCACTCCATGTTCTTTTCTAAATTTATCAAAAGCTTTTCTGTTTATGTCATCTTTTTGATGAGGGTCTAAGAAACAAGTGTTAATACATTAACATATCGTCTCATTCAGTCCTTCATCAAATGCATAAATTTATGTGAGAAATAGGTATCCAAAGTAATGAAATGATTTTTTAGAACTCACCAAGCTTCTGGAGACTCTTTGCTTTGCCAATGACATCTTTGGCTGTCCTTTTGACACCCGAAGAAGAATGTATGTTCATGTAGTTAGCAATAACTTCCCATCTAGAGCAACAGTGTGAGTTTTAATAGTAAGGGAACAAAAACAGGACATTTGTACTGCAGAAGGCTTAGTTATAAAATCTATAGAATGAGCTCTAAGTTTGTTTACTTACGCCTTTAGACTACATTACTACTGCCTGGATAAATAGTTCATGTTTATATAACTACAATCTTTTAATTTGTATAAAACCTTACCAACTCTGTAGGAGTCAACAGAAATCAAACTGAACACCTGTGTATACTGCTTAAGAGGAGAGATCAAGGAGAAAACCACCTGTCTCACTTACAGAACGAGGGAGGCTGAGTCTCTTACGGCTTCTTTGAGTTTTGACCCTAGACTCTGAGGGAAACAGTGGTCTGAAGTGGGAAGCAAACGCGTAAGATTGTGGAAGGGAACTGTAAGACACAACCCTAGTCCCGAGCCCAAGTCATGACGGTATAAGGCGACTAACTGGTGATTTCTCTCCTGTTCTTCAGTTTCCCGAGGGGGCTGGTGACACAGCTTGCTGCATGTGTGCGTGTTGGTGTGGGTGAGACGAGACGTGCAGAATGCCTTGTGCTTTGCAGCCCTTTCCACTAAATTTAGTGGCAGGCAGCTTTTCTAGATTCAAGTTTACCTATGCGTCTCCAATACCCAGTACTGCTATTTGCATTTCTGCCTCCAGGCTTGTGTGTGGAAAAGTTTCCATGAAAACCAGTACCTTGAATTTGTTCCAGCAGGGAAGAGATTCACAGCTTTAATTAGTAGCTGCAGATCATCTTCTGACCAGTTTTTACTGCTACTTCCACCGCCGCCCGTTGACTTCTCTGCATTCTTAGACGCTTGTCTCATGCGAGCTTCGGCTTCCTCTTTCTCTTTTCTAATCTGCTCGTTTATTTCTTCTATCTACACAGATATCACAAGCACGTCAGGACTCGCAGTCTCCTGCTACTATGTACTCTATGCCGAGGCTCTGTGGCCCCAAGTCTTGGTATCGCCCCACTTTGACCCTGTGCTCCTCCCAGGCCACCCCAAGGATCAGCTGGAGGAGATGGGAACCCCGCCCCACCCCGTCTGCTCCAGCCTCGGGTTCTTATAGCTGGCAGGGACAAGGTTACTGGGTTTTAAGGCCCTTTCAAACCTCGCTTTAAACTCACATTCACTCTTGGCAGGTAATCTAAATCTAATTTGTTCTACCCAAGAAGGTAAAGGTGCAGGAGGCGGCCTGTTCTATCTTGAAGTTTATCTTGTTCCTTTTGTTCTACCTTCAAATATGCACAAAAGAAACCTTTCCTTGAACCTTGATACTTCTGTGAGCTGGTGTCTGAGTCACTTTTGACTAGTTTCTCCTCTTTAATATCTCAGAGCCAGCCGTTAAGTCCCTGGATTCTAACTTGGAGAGTTCTAGCTAGGTGTGGTGGTACACACCTGTAATCCCAGCACTTGGGAGGCTGAGGCAGGAGGACTGTCATGGGCTTAAGGCCAGCCTGAACTACAGTGAGACCTGTCTCCAGAAAGTTTTTCCTGATTCTAAACTTCCATAGTCCAGATCCTTAGAGTGGGATTACTTAACTCATTACTTTAGCCCAATGTGTTGCACGCCATGCAGCTCACCAACGCCTGATAACTCGCACAGTGTTGAACCTTCTGCTATGCAAAGTAATGAGAACTAGTCATGATGGTACTAAAAACCTGCTTAGTTAGGGTCTACTCTTCCTAACCAATTTCATTTTCCACTCCTTCTCTCTGTAACTCTTCTCACCTACCACTGTCTTACAGTTCATGCAGTTTCTTGACCTGCATCTTAACACTGTCTTCCCTAGAAGGCCGGTTCAGCCTTGTCACTGCTTTCCTTGACCATCGGATACGGCCTGGCCTCCCACAGCATTTTCTGTGGGTGCTCCATCTTTTGGTCCTCAGCCTTTCTTTCTAGCGTAAGTTTTCCTGGACTCCTTTGTGGCAGCAATAGCATTAGGCACCTCTCCGAAGTCCCCCAGGCAGAGTGCTGTTTGTATTAGTTACTAATACTTTTCGAACTGAATTCAACTTCTGGGCCTGATTCCCTCACTGTGAAGTAAAAGGATTAGACTAGACAAAGATCTCTTTGGTTCTGATTACTACCCTATAAAAACACTCAAATAATCAAAACTACTACTTTGGAAAACTTATGATTATTGTGCCAGATACCACAAATCAAACAGCATACATGGTAAAACAAAACACCACCACACTAAATCCATTTTTTAAAAAACATTTAATACAAACACAACATATACAAAAAGAAATGACACTCCTGGCCCTGAGTAAACTATGTGTAAGGTGCAGAAACAGTTTGGATCTCAAACGGCCACATAAACCTCATGTGCTTTTGGATGGTGGGCAGGTGCTACTCACTGGACACGTCCACTGCTGAGTGCGGTAGCTGAGAGTGCTCTTAGGAGACGCAGCCTGCCCGGGAGCTGGCCCTGGGGGCGTGACCTGGAAGGCTGTTACTGTCCCCAGCTGCCCGCTTCTCTCTGCTCCCTGGTCAAGAACCTTCTCTGACACGCCCCTTTGCCACCTGGAACCAACCGCGTGCGCGCTGCGACCTGTAACCGCGAGCCCCACAAGCCCCTCCTCCTCTAAGCTTTACGTGTCAGTGTTTTGTCCCAGCGCAGAGGACAGCGACTGAGACAAACAGTGAGGTAAAACAGTAGCAGCGTTCCCTCTGTTACCTGCTTCTCCAGCGCAGCCTTTCCTCCCTCCTTTGTGGCAGATGTGAGCGTTTCATTCAAGCACTGTAAACTAAAGAGATGGGGATGAGGTCTGGGCCGCCGCCCGGGCCCAGCACATCAGGCTCAGAGCCCGGGGAATAGCTGGAACTGTACCGAGCCCGGGAGGGTTTGCACAGCAACTCCACGACACACACCTTGCTAGTTCAAGCCGGTCGCAGAGTTTCTCCACTTCTTCCATCATTTTCACCCGTTCCGCCTCATTGTCTGAGAAGTGATTCCAGGTCTGGAAGCACAAAGGCACACACTTCCACCTCCACCCGCTGACGTGAGCCATACCTGCCATCCCAGCACCAACACTGCCTCGGAGGCTCCGACCAGAGGCACGCGCTGTCTGCAGCGTCTCCAAGCTCACCCAGCAGCCGCAGTGGAAGTGTGTGGAGAAGGTCTCACCCTGCTACTCATCTCAAGTGCCTGAAGTGCTTACTTTATTGTCACTTCCATCACTAGTCACTGGACTTTTGTTTTTTCAAGACAGGATCTCACTATGTAGTTCAGGCTGGCCTCAAACTCACAACGATCCTCCTGCCTCAGCCTCAGCCTCATGAATACTGAGATTACAGGCAGGTGCCACCGTGCCCAGCTTACCCACTGGATTTTTTGAGGGCAAAGATTGTGTCATTCCTATTATATCCATGGTAACTACAAATGCTTGGTCCACAGTATCACGTATTTTATGAGTGAATTAATTCATGCTGCACAGGAGCAAAAAAAATACCGGTTACCAAATGCCAGAACTTTTACCTTCATTTATACACACCCCTAAGAACTGGTCAAGCTTTGTAGCTCCTAACTCACTTTTAAAGGCTTTTATCAGGTTCTCAGTAGATGCTGAGGGTGCCTTGTCCCACCTGTGATTTCACCTCAGTGTTTCTGCCTAGGGATCAGCTCTGCCATAAAAATTGTGAGAAGAGCGGCAGCCAGGTGCTGAGGTCACCTCGAAGGGGCCCACGGGCCAGCGAGTGGCAGAAGGAGGACTTCAAAGCTAGGCAGCTGTTCTGAGCCCATGCTCTTTGCCACTTTGACATGTTGCATCCTTCGGAAAATGGTCTACCCAGGTGAAATCTAAGACAGCACTTCTTTTTCACTTAGATATTTCTTCTTGCTTACACCAAAATGTCTGAAGAGACAGTATTTTTTCCTTCGCTACTGGGGATTAATAAACCCAGGGCTTCACACTGAGTTTTTTTTTTTTTCAAGACATGGTCTTGCTAAGCTGTCTAGACTGGCCTTAAAGTTGCGATCCTCCTGCCCCTCAGCTGGGATTACAAGTGTGTGCCAGCACACCTGGCTTAAGCACTTCTTTGTATTTATTTATTTTTTATTAACCCTCTTTGAAAGCATAATATGGGGCTAGTTTATTTCACGTGTGTTTCTAACTGAAATTTTAGGGCAGCATATATTAGACATGCTTATGTCTAAAGTCTTCTGCACAGTCATGTGAAAAGTAACAAGTTTTAAAGTACATATTAAGCATTTACACACTTTCTGAATTTACCTATATTGGTATAGGGCCCAATATTTTTTTGTAGCAATCTCTACTATAGGTTGGAATTATGTGAATTTATTCATTCATTCTGTTAATAAGGTCCACTTTTGCCCTTTGACCTTACCAGTTTAAAACACAGGAATTCTTGGACAAAATTACATTCTTTGATCAGATTAGAGTGAAAGTTTAACTTCTAAAGTAACTTCTCCTAAGATAAAGATGTGTTCATACCATTGGAAGCAACCAACTTAACATGATCAGAAACATGATCTAGTTTTTCCAGAAACATGATCTAGTTTTTCCAACAGACGCCAAACGAGGATGGGAAAGTAGTGATGGGAGAAGGCTTGTCACAAAATCAGAGGATCTTAAAAAACAAAGCCATACCGTAAGCCTTTGTAGTAACCTTACTTGGATGTTAAATTTTTTTCTTCTTTTGGTCTTTTTAAGACAGGGTCTCACTATACAGTTCAGGCTGGTCTTGAACTCACTGTGTAGCATAGGCTGGCCTCAAACTTGCAACGATCCTCCTGCCTCAGCTTCCCAAGTGCTAGGATTACAGGCGTGTGCCACGACACCCGGCTCCTAACTTGTTTAACTCAACTATTGAAAGACTTGGGGATGGGGATTTAGCTCAGCGGCACAGCGCCTGCCTGGCAAGGGCCTGGGGTGGGGGTGGGTGGGGGAGAAAGAAAGACATTGTTGATATAAATCTGAGAGGCCTAAATGTGGAAAAGGTATCAGAATGTTAACTTTTTGCTTTGATAGTTACACAATGATCTTTTAAAAAGTTATTAGGGTGGCACATTATAATGTACACACAGAAAATATAAAAAAATTCAAAAACAAATTTACATTTCAAGATAAAACACATCACCCATTTAATTGTATTTGCAAAGAATAAAAACACATTTTTCAGTTTAATCAGTAACCTAGTTTACGTTGTACTTACTGTTTGCTTAGTGGGCCCCACATACCTTGCATGAGTTTCGAAGCTTTTGCCTTTCCTTCTTAATGGCTTTTTTCTGGATATCTTTTTCCTTCTTTGCCAATAATGCTTGCTGTCTAACTTCTTCTTCTTCCTTCTCCTTAGCCAGTCGAGCAGCTTCTAATTCAGCTTGCCTTTGCTTTAAAAATGGATTAAATACGAAAATCATTTAAGAAAACTAGAATTTCTAAATGTTCTATAATCTTATTTTAAAAAATAAATGTTTTAATCAGAAAAAAGGTGACAGATCAACCTATTGAAGATTGAAGGCTGAACTGGAAAAGGCAGCTGGTAAAGTTCTGCAGACATTTAAAATATCAAAAATAGAAAACAATCATGGAAATAAACACAGAATTAAAGGAATTTATGTCTTCATGTGTTTGCTTAATCATTTGCTGGTAAGGAACATCTAACAACTGCATGAACATGTCAAGACTCATTCATAGCAGCAATGAATTCTCTGCTTCCAGATTACAGATTTAAAAAGAAAAACCTGAAGATTAATGAGTATGTAAAATCCAACTTCATCAAACATTGTACATTACTTTTTCTTTAGCTTCTTGCTCCTTCCGTTTTGCTTCTGCTTTTGCTTTCTTTTCTGCTTCTTTCTTGGCTTTTTCTTCTTCCTTGAATTTTTTTATCCTTGGATCACAGCTGTATGCATTGTCTAATAAAAAAATACATTAATCTTTTGAATTTTTAACATTTAAAAAACTTTAAAAATTATTGCCAAAGATTCATTATAAAAGTATTAGTTATACTTACCAACTAATGTTCTTATTCTGTTCATTTCTTCCTTTTTCCTTTGTGCCCTTGTTGCTCTGTTCTGCTTTTCAATCCATTTTCTCTCATCACGACTATTATAGTGGAAACAGATCGGTACTTATAAATTACGATATGATTGGAAAAAGTCATTATTTCATAAGTTACATGCAGATAATGTCAGAGAAGTGAAAATGCTATGTCACAACATAAAGGGCGTTTCTATTTATAATTTTGGTTAGGTTTTTTTGGATATTCCTGTTGTAAGAATTTCCATATACACTCAGGGAAAACTAAAATACAACCAAGGTTATACATCTAAGAGAAAAATTTGTTGAACTGAGCTCTTATGACAATTATATTCCTTGAAAATGCTTATGCATAGTGAGCCTATTATTGATTTGGTCTCAGCTAGCTTAAGTTGTGAGAAGGGATTTCAAAATATTGTACCAAAATACTTACCTAAAAAGAGGAAATATGAATAGAAAATATATATGTGGCATGTTTTTATATTATCACAAATGCCAAAGAAGCAAATAAATATATGCCCTTATTAATGATATGCATACATACCATTCTGCTTTTTCTTTTTCTTCTTCATCTAAATAAGAAAATTCTCTCCAAGAATCAAAATTATACCTGATAGACAAATAAAAGCAAGACAGAACAAATGAAAAACAATTAATTCCTTTAAAATTAAATTAGAGCCAGGCATGGTGGTGCATGCCTGTAATCCCAGCACTTGGGTCTGTCAGGTTGCAAGGAAATTCTAATAATTGTTCTGCTTTGCATTCTCTCAAAGTAAAAGCAACTTCAACTTACAGAACTTGACTTTTTTCCTATAGTAATTGTATGCTTCCATACAGACTACATATTCAATGAGAAAATATAGTACATATAAAATATGCTTAGCCGGGCATGGTGGCGCACGCATGTAATCCCAGCACTCGGGAGGCTAAGGCGGGAGGATCATTGCGAGTTCAAGACCAGCCTGGGCTACAAAGTGAGCTCAAAGCCAGCCTGAGCTGCATAGTGAGACCCTGTCTCAAAAACACAATAAAATAAAATAAAATAAAATAAAATAAAATAAAATAAAATAAAATAAAATATGCTAAGTATTTTGATTGAAAATTTGCTACAACAGGCACTATCTTAGTCAAGTTACTTTTGGTAGGAAGACATCTAAATTAAAATACAGGGCCAGGGAAATAGCTCAGTAGCACAGCGACTGCCTGGCAAGCACAGAGTCCTGAGTTCAATTTCCAGTACCAAAAAAAGAAAAAATATTAATTTTCATTAAATTTAAACTATTGCCCGATTTTCTTTTAAATAAAACAGCTATAATGTGCTTGGTATCCAATCTCATTAATAGAAAACAGGCTGAAAAAAACAGCCATAAAAGCCTGAATAACACATCAAAGATAGACAGCATTATGTGAAAACCTTTATTCGTTTCCAGAGTACTTTTATTCACTAAAGGTTCTGCGATGTCCCCATTCTTCAACTGATTTATAAATAAGCAAATATTTGTTGTTTACCTTTTTAAAAAATAACACCCTCATAAAATATACACTTACCAAAAAGAATAAAATGCATCTACATCTTCAAATGATGAATTCATATCACCAAGTTTAGGGACATTTTTTTTATTTGACCATCTGAAATATTAAAAAGGAAAATCTGAGTAAAAATTTTGCACAAAAGTTTTTACTAATTGCCTCCAACCTCCGCCCCTGGGAAGGGGCTGTGACCCAAGTGAGGGCCAGGGGCTGTGCGTAACGACACGATGCCAAGTCTCGCCAGGTTTTCAGTTCCATGCTGCAAGGCAGGGTAGGAAGATGGCAGCTCGCCTCGTCTCCCAGTGCCGTACTCCTGCTCTCAACTGGCATCCCAGAAGCAGGCTGTAGGCCTCGATGTTCAAGAGGGCCCTATTCACAGAGAGCGGATTTCACCCCTCCTCGCCACCTCCTCGTGGGCAGCCAGACCTGGGGCTCCGCATCTCACCTGTGAGCCTGCAGAGGATCCTAGAGCTGCTACTGACCCATGCTTTCTGCCCTATGAAACCACTACAAGCACACACAACAAACTGCGTCTTTATAACATCTTCCGCAGAGCTGCAAATGAACGCGAGGAGCAAAGGCTGAGGAAGCACTGGGCCGCACCAAAATGCTAATCGAAGTGGTCTGCAAACACGGCTGTACAGGAGACACCTGGAAGCATGGGAAACCCACAGGTATTCAGACTATCAAGTGCGGATCCCCAGGGAGACACAGGCTTGCGTGTTTCCAGCTCTCCGAGGGATCCCGATGTGCCCCCAGACACTCAGTGAGGGAAACGGCTGACAGATGGAACCAGAAAGCAGAATAGAACAGCCATAATGCACTATTTTAAAACACACTTTAAAAACAAAACAAGTTATATGTGCTTTAATCTTAAATATGAATCACCCTTTGTCAGAGAAGCCTTATAACAATTACATGTTCAAAACAAAATCGAAAGCTTTTCTCAGTTATAATGTGCCAAGCTGAACCTACTGAGAAAAAAGCAAACGAAAGGGAATGTCCTATCACCCGAGTATCTGTACCACACTATACAGAGCTACACACTGTTTTTCCCTGAAAGGAAATTTAGAAGAAAAACTTTTCATAAATTGTAAAGAAATTCCACTAAGGCAGAACTTCTGTGTAAGGAACAAAACTGGAATACTGAGTTCACTAGAAGGGCTCAAAATCACAAAGAGGAGGCAGACTCTGCGGAAACATTTTACAATCAAACTATTGCCAGAGGAAAACAGCAGAAATCTAGATGACTGCACAAAGCAAACCAACTGGACGGTATGACCAACAGGGATTTTAACTCACCTGGAATTCCTTTCAAACACTGGAGAAAACACTTCGAAGAAATTGTCCTTCGCTTCACTTTTAGATGGAACTGAGTTATCAAAAGTAGGATCTACACTGTTAAAGGCTCGTCTTTTCACTGGATCAGATAACATCTCATAAGCTGAGAACAAAAAGAATACACATCATAAGGTTCCTTCTTTTAGTCTATGAAAAGTTAACTCTGTGGGTCTTTGGTGTGGGAAATATTTAATTTAGGTAGCAACAGCTCTAGCACTACTGGATAACCTGACTTAACACCGTCCGGTAGCAAGTGACAAAATAATTTTTAAATAATCATGACTCAAGAAAGCAGAGGATGCTGCGGAAAAAAACTGCTAGAAAAATGGAAATCCCAAGACTCTAAAAGGTAGAAGAATTATAGGCTCCTTGAGCACTGTGTAGCAGTGGGCCAGGCCGAAGTCTGAAAAATGCGAATATAGGTAATTGCCTAAAAAGTAGCATCAAAGTGCTGGGAATGTGGCTCAGTGCTAGGCTGACTGCCTAGCAAATGTTAAGGCCCCAATTCCATTGCTTCCACACCACCCCCCCCAAAGAAAAAGAAAAAGAAAGAAAGAAAAAAGCATTAAAATGTAAAATCATACCTAAGAAAAATTTATATACAGTAGTTTCTCCTAGTTTGTTTAATGAGGATATGACTATATGCCTGTATAACTAATTCATAGTTGTGGGGTGCACCCGACAACAGTCTGATTTTTTAAGGCAAGGCTAGAGACTGCACTCCAGGGCTGACATGCCAGGCAAACGCTCCTTTACAGGGCTGCACTTGCAGCCCCAATTAACTTAATTTAAATTAGCAAAACATCTCAGGAACAGGTTAGTCCTGAAATACTGACTAACCTAAGAAAATGAACCTAAAATGAAAAATTTTCCATAAACTTAATATATCTAAAAGGGCAATGCTAGAATTTTTTAAATGGTAAAAGAGCACTAAATATAATACTTCCATGAATTAACTGCAAAATGACCTTCTGGTAAGAATCATGTAAGGGCAGTGGTGGCGAACCTATGGCACACATGCGGTGGCGGGCTGTTTGTGTCACTGAAAGCTCTCAAATGTTCGCAATCACTGTACTAGGGCTTCTGTTAAAACACAGATGCTAATCAGTAGGTCTGGAGCAAGACTTGAGCTTCTGTTTCTAACGGCCAGGGGTTGCCATTTCAGTGCTGGCTCGGGGAACTTCCCTGTGTACTGTGAGACCGCGAGAAATTAGCACAAATAACCTATACAACCGTTCAGCAATGTCACCGGATACGTCTTCTCTTACGGGAGAAACCTAAAGTATAAATAAATGAATAAAAATGAGGGAGAGATGACAGGAGACTAGAAGGTAGACTTGGAGACAGGAAAGGGAATGAAGGGGAGAAAGGAGAAGAGGGAGAGGAGGCTAAAGGATGGAAAATGATCAAGTTAAGCTGCGTGTATGTACCAGCTTCCCTAGATGAGCCTCGCTACCCTGTGTTACTCACAGGCTAATAACAATACATGTCATGGGACAGTTAAGTGAACTACTCATACACAGGAAACCCAATCCCAGTAATCAATCAATAAAAATCACTATCAGAAATTCCTGACTGGACCGCATGTCTTACCTTTAGTAATGCAAGTGAAGTAGTCATTATCTCCTTCTTTTATCGGTTCACCAGCTGCTTTCCGTTTGTCTGGGTGATGTTTCAAAACCATGGCTTTATCTACAAAATGAGTCTCACTGGTCACTTTAGGCGTCAAAATCAACACTGAGCAGGAGCTAAACACAGACTAGCTCTAAAATCATCATGGAAATTAAAATTTTTTTCTCCCAAAATGTGAAAATTATAGAGCAACTGAAGTAATTATTTTATTAGCTAAAGTGCCAGCACTCAAAGACAATTACCCATATACTTTAAAAACTGAGGCAGGGCGTGGTGGCGCACACCTGTAATCCCAGCACTTGGGAGGCTGAGGCAGGAGGATCGTTGTGAGTTCAAGACCAGCCTGGGTTACAAAGTGAACTCAAGGCCAGCCTGAATTGCATTGAGAGACCCTGTCTCAAAGAGACAAAAAAAAAAACCCCACACGAACAACAAACAAAAAAAAAACCCACTGAGGTGTGCTGGGGATAGAGACCACTGTTAGAATACTTGCCTGGCGGGCTTGAGCTTGAGGCTTCTAGCGCTGTACACCGCATACACACTCACACCCACACACACGTACGCGCTCGAGCACAGACTTAAGAGGTCTATAAACAAGACGTACAGAACTGTACAAAAAAAATGGGTTGTAAATCCAAACAGATACTAAACAGGCAGGTCGTTAAATGAGGAACAGCTATATTTGTGCACCTTTCTTTTACCGGGACTTTGCAAACAGTTTTCCTAGGAAAATGAAGTTTTTCTGACACTTACGTATATTGCAATGACAGTGCATAATCATTAACATATGCTTAGTTTAAAATCATGCCCGCCTTTAAAAAAGCCAGTACAGGTCTAAAATAATCTGACAGATTTCCTCACTTTGTTAAAAAATATTTCTGGTGATTTTCCTAACAGAAGCAGTAATGGGGAAGGCTCGGAGTTCAGCGAGTAGCCTAAGCCCTCACTAGCATCCCTCGATGCTGGTTCTTGTCTAACAGTGCTCGCCAAGCCCACGCTTTCTCCTCCCGACTGCCCCGACCTGCTCACCCTTTCCAAAGGGCCTCGTACCTCCTCTGATCCCAGCACCCACTCTACACAGCAGAGGGCGGATGCTCTCCTAAGATCAAACACACCACACTAATCACCTTCACCTCTTCCTTGAAACCTCACTCATCAGGTGAATGAATGTTGAACAGGTTCCCGCCAGCTTAAACCACCAATGGTACATGCATGCCTGTCCCATGGGGCTTTGTACCACTGTTGTGCAAATGGTCTAACCACTTTTATCAGTCTTTTTACTAAAATTAATTACAAGACTACAAATAGGCCAAATCTAGTTGGTTGCTTGTATGTGAATAATTACTGCTCAAATATAAATATGTTGTATACAACAGGAATTTACAACGGCTATACTGCAAATTAGCTGCTGCAGTTTTTTAAAGACCACTTTAATGTTTTCCTCGCTGTAATGTGATGACATCTGGTCTGCTAAGTCACCGCCTTCCTTTACATTACTGTGATGAAAGACAGGATCAGGGTTTATGTTTCCTATGGCTCATGCCTCCAGTGGCACAGTCATGCATGTACCACGGGTGGTTCAAGTGGGCAGGACGATGGAATTCAAATCAGAGCCATCTGGTACTTAGACACGAGTTAGACATGAGTCCTGTTGTGAACGTTAAGGAAGTCTGTCCAAAAGAATGCAAAGGCCAGTGCACTTAGGAACATTAAGGGGTAGTATTTTATAAAGCATACGAACACTCGGTTCCCAACAGTTTCTTCCCCCAATTTTTAACTCTCTCATTCAAAATAACATTGAAGAATCCAATACCTTTCTTGGGCAGCAGAAAGAATGGTAACAGCAAAGGCATAACCTGAAACCCCAGAATACCAAAAACCAAAGTAACGAAGTGGGATTCCACTAAATATGCCTACCCTTATTTGTAAAGAGAGGAGAATTTTTTTTTTTTTAACAGCTTGCCACTGTATTTGTTTTGTTTTGTTTTTGCTTGGGGTACAGGTGACTGAGCCCAAGGCCATGGCTCTGAGCTACATCCTCCGCCATTTTTATTTTTATTTTGAGACGGGGTCTCACTAAGTTGCTCAGCCTGGACTTAAACTTGTGATCCTCCCTGCCTTAGGGAGGCAGCCTCCCAGAGTGCTGGCTTGACAGAATGCTCTTTATCTTGCCTCTCTCTTTCACACACACACACACACAGACACAAACACAGATTTCTTGTCCCTAACGAGAAAGTCCATACAGGGAACTATTTTTTTTCTGGTTCAGAAGTAAAGGAGACTGGTTTTACATTGTTATGACAATATAACATATGCTGTGAAATGTAAAGTTATGTCTACATACTATAATCCTGTGTACCTTTTCAAAAGAATGCCACTTCCAATGCCAAATATTTGATTATTTCCAAATAAGCAAGTACTTACGAGCTGCTTTTATTTGTCTCTGTGTAGCTTTGTATCTCACATGGCCAAGTCCAAGAACTGCGTAATGATCTTGGTTCTGATAAAGACACAAAAGAGAGTCTGGTTGGAACTGGAGTACTACATCCTGCCCATTATGTTGTTTTTTCCAAAGTGACACTTCCAGGTTAGAAGCCAGGGACAGTTGCTATAGAGCAAGGGCTCTGTGATCATGGAAGTGTGAGAAAGGTAAAGAGCCGCACAGCCTCTTCTTGTCTTGTTTTTGAGACAGGGTCTTACTATGTAGTCCAGGTTGGCCCTGAATGCATCACAAGCACTGACGCTCTGTACCTTTAATGCTCAGCATGCACATACCCTAACAAAGGCTCTGAGAAATCCTGCAATTACCCCACGTTAATAGAAACCTGTAAAATCCAAGATTTTTAAAGCCTACTTAACTAAAAGAACCCCCTTTAATATCCTGTACCTATCCTTAAATCATGGTGTTCTGTACATTTCTGAACAGAGAAGACCATTACATTAGCTCCAGGAGGCTGGGCCAGTGGACAGTGAGGAGCCGTGCAGAACAGAGAGGGCAGGCTGGGTGGAAGCTGAGAAACTGAGGGAGGAGGCATCCCGGGGTACGAAGGACCTGCTCCAACCAACACCCTAGCAGCTGAGAAGCTGAGGGGCATGTGGAACAAGGCCTCCTTAGAGAACGCAGAATGAGGCCACTACCACGTGCAGAGGGAGAGGAGTTTTGAGGCCCTGTGACATGTGAGGAAAAAGCCCCACAGGACTGACTGGTTTCCCTTTAATGCAGGGTTGGATAGCATATGGGGGGGCTCCTTTACTGTGCCGGGCAGTCACACTGCGCTCCAGTCCCTCCACCCTCCGCTCCAAGCTACTTCCCCCCTCACATCCCTTTTCCACCCGCTGGCGGCCCTGCCCGTGCGTAGCTCAAATCCAAAGGTACCCACACCCATCAAATTCCACGCATCAAACTTGTGCGGCATCTTGCATCAATTATACCTGAAAACACTGTTGAACTGTCCCACCGGAAAGCCAGACTCTTTCCCCCAGCCCATGTGCACCTGTACACCTTCCCTGCACAACTGAGAAAGGCTCTCCTACTGAAACAAATCGCTCCATCTTTCCTCTCCATCCTGAAATCTGCCCCACGCTGTCTCGGAGATTAGCATCTGCCAGCTTCTCAATTTCAGCTGGGTTATTTTCATCAGGTAAGAGATGCTGCCGGCTCTCAGCTGGGACCGCCCCTCCAGTAAGCGCCCACAGCTCTGCCGTCACAGCTCAGCTTCCTGAGAAAGGCGCCCACGCCGTTTCCTCATCGCCTCCCGCGTTCATTTCTCAGCCCACTCCAATCTGGTTCTGCTCGTCCACCCCACCCCACCCCATGTGCAACCAGGCTGCCTGCTTCACGTCAACTTCCACCCTCACGGGACGCCAGTCTCCAGCGGCCAGCCCGCAGCCTGTGTCCCTGGAGCATCGCCTTCCTTAAGTTTCTGTGAGCTCACTCTCCCATCGGCTTCCATCTCCTGGAAGTCCCTCAGGGTCAGCCTTGGGGCTTCTTCTCACGCTACACTGAGGTCCTTGCTCAGCCGAGACTGTGTTGCTGCCTTACCCCTCGCAGACCTCTCCTCTGAACACCCTCCACCTCGGTCACCCACCCCAAGTAAGACGGTGTCCTGGGTCACTCCCTGCTTGGCACATTCTCCCCCACTCTCGATGTGCCACCATCCGCACCATCTCATTCATCCTCCCTATAACCCTGCGAGCTTTTAACAATCTCACTGTACCAACAAGGGAAATAGATGCTTAGATGCCCAGTAACTTTCCCAAGGTCCCAGTGCCCTGAACATCAAGTCAGATTTGAACCCACGCACTCTAGTGCTGTGGCGCACACGGGTGATACCTGTTGGTCTATATTGTTTTCCATGCCCGGTGTTATTCAATGTCTCACAGCCTCAACTATCACCCATGTGCCAACAATGTCACGCCTCTGGCTCGAATCTCTTTATGAAGCCCCAGATCAATTTCTAACCATTTTCTAGACAACTCTGATACAGCCAAACTTGGACACATCACTCCTCGCCAGGTTCTTTATCCTCAGTCCCAGTGTGGGTCACTGACACTTTAGCAGGTCACCCAAGCGAGCCTCCTGAATTCCTCCCCTTCTCGTGGGCCAAGGTCACTAAGGCCTGTCAATTCTACCGAAACAAACTAGACAACCTCTTCCTCAAAACCCAGCCACAAATTTAGTTCAAATCTTCATCCACAGGCTTGGCTATGTGGCATTCCATCACACTTATCTCACTGAACTACACATGGCTTATTAGTGGAAAACCCAATGGATTGTTGCCTGAACAAAAGATTCAGACATCACGTACCTTCCAGTCTTTAGGGTCAAGTGTTTTCAGCATGGGAAATTCTTCTAACTGCAATTCTTCATCTTCTGATTCCTCTGATAACTCTTTCTTATCCTCCAGCTCCTGGAAAGAGGCGGAAGCATTTCTGTTTCTCCTCTTAACAAAAGCTTCGAACCATCTTCCCACAGGTTCAACTGGACAGAGTGCAGAAGCTGCGATTGAAAGCGACAAGAGAGGTTTCAGTGCACTGCATGCGGCAGATCTGTTTCAAGACAGTAATCTTTCTTAGGATGTCAGCTCAAAATCACGATACCTTCAGAATGTAATTTTCAAAGCAACCACAAAAAACGGTCATCCAGCTTCAACGAGTGTTAGCAATAAAAAAAAAAAATCAGCATTTCTTAGTATTTACAGTGTATTCCATCAACCTCTTCCGTTAGCTGATAAAACATTCAGCAATGTCAACAATAAATCAATTCTTTTTGGGGATAAGAGAGGAATGTGAGGAATGGGAAAAACATTGCAAACTGCTCTACTTTGACACCAATGATGGTAACAAAGCCATAAATGATATGTCACCGAGAGCCAGCCTAAAAAACCCAAAAATCTTCTAAAAATAATTTAAAGTATCTATACTATTAAAATCTTGCAACAGTTTCCTAATAATTTTAAGATTCACTAGCAATGATTTTTCTTTTTCTGAAAGACAGTTTTTTCCAAGCAGCTAACAAGGATCTACTAGTTGCAGCTGTGCTGTACTGGAATAAGCTCCGGGTCTAGGTTTTAGCCTAGGTCTGACTGTTTATTGTGTATCCCCTCTTGAAGTGATTCAGAGATGGCCTCCACTGTAAAACACGAACAATACTTATATCTCACACAGCTCCTAGGAAGACTGCATGAGAAAGCATAAAGCATTTTGAAAATGACACACTGAAAGGTATTATGTGTTACCAGGAAGTTGTAGTAAATCACTGTATAGCTGCATGTTAGCAATTCAAAACTGGTTATTTGAGTCAGAAAAAGACCCAAATGAATTTAAAATTCATAGTCTATAAAAAAAGGCAAAGTATTTTTTCCTCCAGTAATGAATAACTCAGATTCAAGTTTTTCCTTGTACCTGATGGCCACCGTTCTCTAAAAACCGAATTTAACTGGTTTGCGAGATTGAGTTGTCCACTTTGGACGCGATTCAAACACCGTGTTTGAAAATCACCACCTGTGTGGCTTTAGAAACGCCGCCTCCCAGCCTTTCCCTGTAACCGTAAGGGCAAGCACAGACACCCAAACGCAACGCCTGCCTCGCGATAAACTCAAAATGCGCTCGGAAAAGCGCCTAAGGAGAGGGCTGCGGCCACGGACGAACATCTCTGCAACTGGAAACGCACGTTCAGGACACGCACGGCTGAGAGCCCCCGGCCGGAGGACAAGTTTCACCTGCAGCGACTGCCCGTGGGAGTGCGCGCCGAGCTCCCCGGCAGCACGGGCGTCCGCGGAGGGCAGGGTCTGAGTCCCGACAGGCGAACGCAAAGCCACAGCCGCGGGGGCAGCGGACGGGCGCGGGGCTCTGCACAGCCCCCGGCACGTGGGTGCCGGCGCGGGCAGGGTCTCCGCCGCGGGGAAGGTGTCCGTGGGAATCTCCCGGCTAAGGAAGGGCTCGGGTCTCAGCCCGACCCGTGAGTCCGCAGCCCCGAGGAAGGACCCGAGTGTGGGGGCAGCGCTAGGACGACCCCCGCCCTCCGCCCTTGCAAGCCGGGGCGGGGATCCTCTATCGCAGGGGGCAGAAGGGCACTCGCCCGGGTCCCCCGGGTCCCGAGCAGATCGCGGGTCACGGCCGGCCCGGGGGCGAGGGCGCGGGCCGAGGGGTCGCGGGGGCCGGGCGCGTACCTGAGGTCAGCGCGCGGGCGACGGTGGTGCCCTGGCCGTCCGCCGCGCTCGGCAGTAGCAGCATCTTGGCGCACGGACTCGGCCGGAGGGGCGCAGCGGCTCACGTTCCCGGCGGAGGGCCCTCGGCGTCCGCGCCAGCTCTACCTGCCCGTCTGAGCCTCGCGCCCAGGATCTCCGGCGCCCAGGAACCGGCGCATGGAGACGACTAGTAAGCACTTCCGGGATGGGTCTCTCGCGGTGCGTCTGCCAATCCCACCCCACCAGCCGCGCCAACGTGTGCGGCAGCGGGGTTCCGTTGCACACTCCGATCCGGCTGGAGACAAGTGCGCACAAAGGAATGGTTCCTAGCGTCGTTAGTTTCCTTAGGAAGAGAATTACTGTACAGTATCTCTCTCTTCCAAAAGCAATTACGTAGGAGAGAACTTTTAAAAGCAGCTCGAAAAGAAAACAAAATAAGCTCATGTGGTCGAAGTTCTGGGTTAATCCCCAACATAAACTGAAATCAGCTTTAAATGCCTACTACTTTATGTATTAGTCTCAACCTCTTATTTTTCCAGCAGATGTATTTGTATACATAAAAAATGAAGAATCGTGTAGGAGCTAGTATTGATGATAGATCCCTTTGTATATATACATCCCTAATTATGGACGTATTCCTGTGATGCATGTGGGTTTACCTTCACCATAAAGGGAGCAGCTAACATTTGTCGTGTTATTGCAATTTATCTGCAGTATCTCTTGTAATGCTTATTTGGAGAAGAGAATACACTTTAGTGTTAGGTCCTGTTTCAATGCCACCAATATGTTTAACCTACTCTAAGAGAAATTTTTTCCCAAGATATTTTCAAGTACAGGACTGCGGGGTTCGGTTATTGTAAAGTTAATTGTATTCCTACCGTTAACTTCTTTCTCCATAGGACTGAGAGTAAAAGAAAAAAACCAGCAAAAGAAAACGGGTGCATGAAAGCTCACCCCTAGTAGCAGCATGTTGAACATGGTAGGTAAAATGGACTTGAGGTGCCACTATGCAGCAAGGACCACCCACAGTTAGCAAATAATTTTGTAGAAATTTTATTTTCACTGTTACCTACCTTGAATTCCACTGTATAGCTGCACGACCAACCTCTCACTTCAAAATTGATATCCAAAAAATTTATTATCGCCTCCCTTGGGGAACCTTCCCCTGACCCCTGTCTTAATGTAGCCACTGTTAAAATATGCCCTAAATTTCAAACCTGACCTCACTGTTTTGGTTTGGTTTGGTTTGGTTTTTTGAGAGAAGATCTTGCTGGATTCCATCTTGCTCTGTAGTCTAGGCTGGCTTCAAACTCCTCATCCTCCTACCTCAGCTTCCTTAGTGCTGAGATCACAGGTGTGCACCACCACACCTGGCTTTCAATGTCTTAATATTTTTTCCTCATGCCTCCTCCCACACGGTTTTATCACCTTTAAGATAAGTTTTTAAAAAAAAAAACTGTAAAATACACATAATAGGAAATTTATCATTTTCGCTGGGTGTGATGGCACACACCTGCAATCCCAGCACTCGGAAGTCTGAGGCAGGAGGATCATTGCGAGTTTGAGACCAGCCTGGGCCACAAAGTGAGCTCCAGGCCAGCCTGAACTGCATAGTGAGACCCTGTCTCAAAAAGACAACAACAAAAAAGAAATATACCATTTTCATAAGTTTAAGTGTACAGCTCAGTAGTGCAAAGTGTATTCCTAACTACTCTCTAGTACTCTTTTCATCTTGCAAAACATCCCTGTTCCAGCCACTGGCAACCACTCTCTTGCTTACATCTGTATGAATTTAACTCTCCCAGGTATCTCATCAGAGTGCAGTCACACCTTATTTCTTTCAGTGACTGCCTTATTCACAAGCACAATGTTCTCAGTGTTCATCCGGATTGTAGTAAGTATCATTTATTTTTTTGAAGGCCGAATAATAGTTTGTTCTATCCATATGCCACATGTTTTATTTATCCACTCATCTGTAAATGGCCATTTGGGTTACTTCCATCTTTGGTCTACTATGAATAATGCACCTATGAGCCTGGGTATACAAATTATCTCTGAGACTGCTT
The DNA here is from genome assembly GCF_000276665.1 of Chinchilla lanigera. Taxonomy (NCBI): domain Eukaryota; kingdom Metazoa; phylum Chordata; class Mammalia; order Rodentia; family Chinchillidae; genus Chinchilla; species Chinchilla lanigera. The sequence goes on from NW_004955410.1 coordinate 8,340,273, forward strand.
TCAATGTCATAGGATGAATATGTATATATATAGAATTGCTAGATCATATAGTACTTCTATTTTTACTTTTGAGGAACCACAGTTTTCCACAACCATTACATCATTCTACATTCCTACTAATGGTGCACACATTTTACTTTTCCATATTCACACCAGGTATTTTATCTCTTTTTCTTTCGTTCGTTTTTTTCTTTAGATAGTATAAGGTAGTTTTGATTTGCATATTCCTAACAACGTTGAACATCTTTTATGTGTTAGCCATTTGTGCATCTTCTTCCCCACTCCCCAGTGTTTACTGACTGATACTGAAACGTGTTAGTACACGTCTGTAGCACATAATGACTATTCATCGTGGGGAATTGGTACCTGAAGGTAACACTTCTTAATTCTTTTTTTACCTCCCCTTCCCTCCCTTCCATTTGTATATCTCTGGAGAAGTGTCTATTCAAGTTCTTTGCCTATCTTCTTTATTTCTTTGGTTTTTTTCCTTGCTCATTTTAAAAGTCATAGTGTTTTGTTGTTGAGTGTAGTTTTGTGTGTATTCAGGATATCACCTCCTTAGGAGAGATGTGTTACCTTTGCTCTATTTGTAGCTCTAGTCTCTGGGGCTTGTGCTAACACAGCTGGCATTTGACAAACGTTATTCAGTGCCTTCCCATTCCTGTGCGGTGAAGGAGAAATTAAAATTTAGAGATTATCCAAATTACCCACGATTGCACAGTAAATAAATGACTAAACAAGGACTTAAACTCATCGACTAAGCCAGGGCTGCTCTGGGAATTTCCTGATCAGGGTTCAGGGTTCTCCAAAGACCTGAGACGGTGAGGTCGAGGGGGAGCGGCCTTTCCTGCTGACAGGTGGAACCTTTCGACGCGGGACCTGCGAGTCAGCGAGTTCCTCGGAGCTCTTCCGCCTCTCGGGCGCAGTGGGAAGTGGCCGAGCCGGGTTCTACTTCCGGTAGGGAAAGGAAAAGAAAGAGCACTGTCGGAAGTAAGGAAGGTGCTGTGTAATCACCAAGGAGCCGAGGCGCTTGCATCTCCTAAAATGCCGGATTACCTCGGCGCCGACCAGCGGAAAACCAAAGAGGATGAGAAGGACGACAAGCCCATCCGAGGTCAGTTGGCCCGGCCGAGCGCGCAGCCGGGGTGGGGCGGGCTGGGGCGCAGGGTTCTCACCTGGCTCGGGCTCCGTGCCGTTCTGACCCCGGAGATTTCGTCCGGGCCGGCGGTCCCGGGCCGCCCGCCCGCGTCCCTCCTCCCACGCCAGTCCTGTGTTCCTCTGCGGCCCGTCGGAGGTTTTCCTCATTCGCAGCTGTCGGAAGTCAGGCACCGTCGGCCTCACAGCCCCCCGAAGCTCCTCTGCCTGGCGCTGCGGGCTACCTGAGCCTCGTCCCCGTCGTCCCCATCCGCGCTCAGCCTGACAGCTTGGTGCCGTCGCGGTAGAGCCAGAGATCACGCAGAGCTTTCTTTAAAATTACGTCTGTTTGACTAGACTGGATGTTCACAAGGTTCAGAACTCAAGATTAGGAAAGGTAGCACTTGAGGTCTCCCGATCGTGGTCCCAGCCTCCAGCTTCTTCGCACTGGCGGCTTCTCTTGACACTTTACGTCCCCCTAGACCTTTTCTGTACGTACGTGTGCATACGTGCAGGTCTGCATGTGTGCATTTTTATAACATGTAGCGTGCTATACATACCTCAGCATCTTTTTACATCTTAATTTATTTTGGAGATAATTTTATATCATGTAATCTGTCTCTTTTTTTTTGTTTTTCTCCGGTACTGGGAACCGAACTCACGACCTTGCGCTTGCCAGGCAGGCGCTTTGCCGCTGAGCTAAATCCCCAACCCCATGTAATCTGTCTCTACGTCTGCATCGTGTACGGTTTTATGGGTGTACAACACTATAATATAATATTTAATCAATCGCTGATGGACATTTAGATTTCTCCAATATGTCACCTTTATAAAGCGCCTTGTTCTTATGATTTTTACCACATGGAGCGTGGGGTAAACTCTAGAAGTGGAATTGTAGTTTTGACAGTGTCAAATTACTGTTCCGTAGACAGTGTACCCGTTAACGTTTTTTCACTCAGTGTGCATGAGGTATACCTACCACTTTGGGACATGACTTCTTCCTAGTAACACCTTTTGTAGTCTCATCTTTATGCTGTGTTCTCCTTTTGTTCCTTGTAACCTATTTTTAAATGTAGTTAGAGTGTTTTTAAAAATATCTTTCACTTTCCCTTATTTTTTTTTAAGTGACTTCAACCTCTCTGCGCACCTTTTCTTCACCACTAGCACCCTCCCCTCAAGGAGGATTTTCTTTCTATCTTCAACCCAAGTTATTTCCCAGAAATGTATTTTAAAACACTGAAAGCTTCAGGGGTACTCAATACCGATTGCAAAGCTTTAGTCTCAGAAATTTAGTAGTGGATCTGTGCATAGTGATCTTGTCTAGGTGTGCTATTGTGTAAAAATATTAACAAAATATTAATAAATGCATTTCTTGGGTGCAGTTGTAGTTACACAGAAATTTTTTATTTCATCTGCATCTTACTTGATCTTTACAGAAACACTGAAGGCAAAGCTAGTAATATCTCAATTTTTCAGATGATGAAAAACTAGCAGAGAGGTTAATTAGTTTCCCCAAGGTTACCTGTAAGGGAAAATACATGACCTTTTCAGGTTTAACCCCCACGTTGTTTCATGCCCCTGTTATTTTGGCCCCCTACTTTCATTTTATGGTGTCATTTTGAATGTCTTCACTTACTGACGATCTTTGATCACCTTGGTTGTTCGATTTCCATCATTCCTGCACCATAGCCACCTGAGGAGGGGATCACTCTTTTCCATGTTAAAGGAAGCTGCTTCACTTCTGAAACAGCAAACTTCCATTTCTCCTCTCATCACAGCTGTTTTGGTTTGATTTTTTTTTTTTTTTAATTTGGTATTTGAGATGGTCTCACTGTGTAGTCCAGGCTGGCTTTGAGCTCAAGGTGATCCTCCTGTTTCAGCCTCTCGAGCCCTGGGATTACAGGCGTGTGCTGCCATGCCTGGCTTCCGTCATAGCTTTTTGCTCTGCAGTCTTCCATTATCACCACACCTTCACCTGACCTGTCTCTAGATCTGTCCTTCAGTCTAGTTGTCCTTTGTTTCCTGGTTCAGCCTGTTGCATTTCTCCACAACACACTTAGCATCCCCATCTCTGCTCGCTGCCCTTTTGGCTCTGCCCCCTTTAATTCTGAAAATGCCATAGTTTCTTGTCTGTTTCTAGCCATAGGCTGCCAGTGTCAGTCAAATAAGTCACAAAAAACTGGTTAAGTTACTTCCAATTCATTTTACCCTAAAAACACAGTCAGGCCTGGCGTGGTGGCGCACGTCTGTAATCCCAGCACTTGGGAGGCTGAGGCAGGAGGATCGTTGCGAGTTCGAGACCAGCCTGGGCTACAAAGTGAGCTCAAGGCCAGCCTGAACTGCATAGCAAGACCCTGTCTCAAAAAAGACCAAAGAAAAAAAACCAAAAACACAGTCAGTTTGGAAAATCTTTCCTTTGCTTCCTAAAAGTGGCTAAAAGGATAGTTGGGAGTTAAGACCAAGGTTGAATCTTGGCTTTGCTTCTTACTAGCTGGGTGATAGTGGTCAAATCACTTAGAGTTTTTTCTCATGTGTAATGTGAAAATAATTATATTCACCCTACAGATAGATATAGGATTAAGTAATCTTTCTGTGGAATATCTTTGTCTTTAATTACAGTGTCTCCTACAGTGAATATTTCAGTAAAAGGCAGCTATTATTACTATTGTGTCTACTGTATCTGTTTCTTCACTGCTTACTGCATATTTAAAATCCCTTGCAGTTTGCTTTCTGTGCCTAGAAATCTGCTGAAACTGATTAGTGGTTTCTTAACACCCATTGAGTATTTCCTCAATCATGATCTTTGTGTTTTTGACATTAATATTGCTCTCCCGTGGTTCTCTTATTTGAAACTTCCTGTTTGTTCTTCTCTAACTGCTTCTGCTCTTCGTTATGTCCTCACATGGTTTCTGTAAAGTTTTGTTTCTTGTAATTTCATCATTCTCTTTTGAGACTGTCTGTTCTCAAATATGATCCCTAATCAATCTTTTGTACCTCAGGGTGGCACCGAAACTCTAGAGCCTTTTAGATTGCTGCATCGAGATAGGCTGTTTTGTTACGGGGTCTCCATGACTGCCCTCAGGTCAGTAATTTGCTAGGAGTCTCGGGATTTAGCGCGCAGTTGTCCTTGTGACTGACTTACTATATATAGCAAAAGGCTCCAAAGCACAACCATCAAGGACCAAAAACACAAGGGACATGAGCTGAAGTCTAGGGAAGTCAGGATGAGCTTCCAAAGTTTGTCTTCTGGTAGAGTTACACTGGATGCTCCTGATTTTCCCAGCACAGGTTTGACAACATGTGTAAAGGTTAGCACCCAGCAAAATTTGTTAGAGACTCAGTTTTTGTCAGGGACTTGTCATGTGAGCAGCCTCTGTCTAACACATACCCAGATTTCAGCCTCAGAAGGAAAGCAGGTGTTCTGCATAAAGCATGTTTGTCCCGTTTAGGCACAGTGAACTACTCTTCAGCAGTTTTGGGAATGGCAGGAGCTCTCTCAGAATCCACTTTCAAGGGCTAGCCGTGTAAGCAGGCCTTTCTGAGGGTGGCAACCATGTCTACTCCATTAGATTTTCTGCAGTTTAGGTTTCAAACCTTCTGCCAAAGGCTTCTCTGCAACTTTTCTGATTCCATAAAAAGGTGCCACCTTCCTCTGAGGTACCCAGGACAAAGCCTGGAGATCATGTTTCATTCTTGTCTTGCTCAGCGTTTAGTCATGTGCCGTGTGCTATGCATTCCTCCTCTGAGGACTTTCTCCCCAACCTTTGCTTTCTCTTTTCATTGTCACCATCTTACATGAGGTTCTTGTGACTTCTATCTGGCGTCACTTCAGTCTTTTCTCAACATCTTAGCTAATTCTTCCTCACATTGAGTTCTGCTATATGATAGACCTGGCATGACCCTTATTAACTTGTGGCCTTCATGGGCTTCCTCGCCAGACCTCCAGCTATGTACCTAATTTCCTTTGCTCCCTAGCAAGTATGCCAGTGGCAGCTAGACTGGTCTAGTTGCTGTTACTTAAGCATGCTTAACTTGCTTCTACTCATATGTGAATAATACTGTATAAACGTACACATATGTGTGTTTATGGCCATATTCCACAGAGAAACAGAGTTCAGAAGTGTCAGTGACAAGCCAGGTTTCCCTTCTAACACATTCCCTGTCCAGCTGGTGGCTGAGGGTCTTGGATGACACCACATTGCCATCACTTCTGGATGAGTGCTGAGAGAAGAGTGTGTTCACAGGAGGCTACAAAAGTGCATGAATGTTGTTGTGGGAGTCACAAGTGACTAGGCAGGTTGACAAATGCAGAATCCATTAAAGAGAACTGAGTGTAAGTCACTTGCAATCCCAGATACCCACTGTTAACATTTAGAAAACAATTGATGCTACTCTACATTTGTTTTAAAGAATTTCTGTATGAAGCACATTATGTGCATGTTCTGTATGTTTTTGTAAATTTGTTTTTAACCTGCCTCTTTCAAAATAGTACTTCTGGAATGGCTTTTTATGTACGCATTGTTGTATGTTATTATTTTCAATGACTGCATTGCATTTCAAAAGAAAAAATGAAAAAACATTGGAGATGTAGTTCAGTGTGAAGAGTCTGGGTTTAATCCCAGTACCAAGAAAACAGAAACAAAAGCCAATCTGAAATGAGCAGAACAGCTGGTCAGCCTTCACCAACTCTCATTTATTTTCTCTTCCTTTAGCTCTGGATGAGGGGGATATTGCCTTGCTGAAAACTTACGTAAGTTCTTTAAATGTCTATAAAATGTAGGTGTTTTATGTTAGAAACTATTTGGCTTTGTCCTTCCAAACTAACTAGAAGATAATTTCTAGCAGTTCACAGTAATCCTCATTTACTATGAAGAGATGTTTATTTCAGCATGTCTAATCTTATCCATTATTTTTACACCATTTGTCAATAAAGTATGGCTGTGTTGAAATATATTTGAAATAATTTGCACAAATGTTTATAATATTTAATATGTAACTGCATTAGCTCTGAAATAGAAAGTTTGAACACCAAAATATTTTCCTTTGTTGTCTTCCATGATAGGTTATCTGTTATCTGTTTGGCTTAGAAATACTTCTAAAAATGAAACTCTTATTTTTACTTCACAAGCTTTAGGACATAAAAGCTTTTTTTTTTTTTTTTTTGGACCGGGAATCAAACTCAGCACCTTGGGCTTGCCAGGCAGGCGCTTATACCACTGAGCTATATTCCCAGCATGAAAACTGTTAAGTCTCAGTTGTTTGATTTGTTGTTTAACAAATGATTGACATCCCAACTTCTTACCAAACTGATTGTCCTCACCTAGGGTCAAAGCACATACTCCAGGCAGATCAAGCAGGTGGAAGATGATATTCAACAACTTCTCAAGAAAATTAATGAGCTCACTGGTATGTACTTTTTTTATTCCAATTTCCTCCCTGTAAATGTAATGTGTTAATTATACTAAAATAGTTTAAATGCAGATTTGACTCCTTCATGAATTACAGATCTAAAATATTACTAACCTTCCTCTCTGTTAAGAAGTTGTATCTCAGCCAGATGTGTTGGCATGTACCTTCATCTCAGCAGTTCGGAAACGCTGAGGCAGGAAGATCACAAGTTCAAGCCCGGCTTTGGCAATTTAGTGACTTAATGAGACCCTGTCTCAAAATAAAAAATAAAAAGAGCTGAGGATATAGCTCAGTGTGAAGGCTTGGGTTTAGTCCCCAGTTTCACACACACATACACACACACACACAAATATGGGGTCTCATTTAACAGTCTTTTTCACTCCTTTTTATTTATTTATTTTTTCCACTGCTTTTTAAAACTGGGCTTAATGTTTATTCAACTAAGAACCAACATCCTCTAAACAAGGAATGTTTCTTTTGATCAAAGCCTAGTTTAGTAAACCCTAATAAACAAGTCAAAAGTTTTTATTGAATAAAAATATGATTTCACATAGGATTGCTGAAATGAGGCTGTTGCCTAGTTGTTAGAAACTTACCCCCTTGGGAACCTGAGAGATGAAGTGTTACAGTGCTTGACCTACACCAGAAATGTCAAAATGGCACTGAATTTTGGTTGATGGTTCTTTCAGGGCAGTGGTTTTCCATGGCATGTGTCCCCTGCCCCAGCTTGGGGGAGTGTGGAGCCAGTCTTGATTCACCTGACTTGAGGGAAGGTGACATCTAGTGGCCAGAGGCTGGGGACACTGCTGGAACCCCAGGAGCACAGGACAGGCCCCACAAAGGTTACTTAACCCTCGATGCCCCCTTGCTGAGGTTGAGGAAGCTTGCTTTGGGGCACTGTGCTGCACGTCAGTGACGCTTCGGTGCTTCTCTCCACAGGTATTAAAGAGTCTGACACTGGCCTGGCGCCTCCAGCGCTCTGGGATTTGGCTGCAGATAAGCAGACTCTGCAGAGCGAGCAGCCTTTGCAGGTGGCGAGGTAGGCACAGTTCTCCGCGGGTATTTTTGTCTGTATTTGCTTTAGACTTTCAGGATAATACAGTAGTTTATAAATAATATTTATTCCACATTCCACCTGAGGAAAGCTTTCTACCTGAGTATCTAAGCACTTTCTCCCCCCAAAACAAGACCCTGGCCTACAAAGCAAAGATTATTTTGGAAAAGTTCCCATTAGGTTTTTAGTCGTTAACCTTTTGCTCAAAACTCTTGATAAAAATGTGTATATTTTTTAATGTGTGATATTTTAGTGTCAGACTTATTGATAGAAAATTCATATCCCATAAAGTTCACTCCTTTTAAGTATATAATTCCGTGGCCTTTAGTGTGCATGAGGTTGTGCACTGATGACCATGACCTAATTGGAGAATAAAAACATTTCTTCCATCACACCAAAAAGAAACCCCGTACTCATTGCCCTCTGCCTGGGCCCTACGTGTGCTGATCGCTTTGTTTCAGAGTTTGCCTGTCCTGGACATTTTGTATAAATGGAAACACAGCATACGGCCTTTTGTTTCTGGCTTCTTTCGCTTGGCATATTTCAGAATTCGTGTATGTTGTAGCATGTATCTAAGCTTTGTTTCTTTTTATGGCCAGATGATACTCCAGTCCATTTTCTCTGTTTATTGAGGCTCTCTGTTTGGGGAAGCCTGTTCACGTACTTGTCAGTTCCTGTAGTTCTTTGAAGATACTTGTGATACTAATTTAAAGTTTTTGTTTAGTAAAACCAACATCTGAGCTTCCTGAGGGACAATTTTTGGTTTGTTTCATGAGTTTTTCTGCTTTGTTCGTGGTGCCAGGGAAGGGTCTGTCAGATGAAGCAGTGATGTAGACAATTCTTTTTCCTTAGTGCGTCTGGCCTGATTTGGAAAACAGTTCAGTCACACAGTTATGCTCTGAGGACAGAGCATTTGAATTTGTAGCTCTCTCTGTGTGTACACCCCAGAGGCCATCCTGTGTGTCTCTGTATTTGTTGCTATGGCTTAAGTGGCAACTTTCTAACATGCCTTCTGCTTTGTGTTTCTGACTTTCTTCAGTAGACAGATACTGTAGATCCTATGATGCACATGGTATATAAATTCACTCAGGAAGTGAATACATTTAAGTAAAAAGTAGCCATAATTAAAAAAAAAAAAGAATGTAACACATTCTCATCACCTTGAACCATGGGATACATGCATGACTGTCCCATTGGGCCACTTTGTAGCACTGGTGGTATGAATAGATCCCATTGCTTTTATCAGCCGTTTTACTAATAAAATTACTAAAGAAATCTGTACGTGGACTGAATCTAGTTGTTTGAAGTTGGATAATTACTTCCCAGATGTAAAATTAATTCATACTGAACATACCAATTAAAAATTATGGTAATCAACAAATTTAATAAATTAAAAGAAATTTATATTTTTGAATTTCTTTAAAACATTTTATACATAAAGGTGGCTGATTTGTGCAGGATACACAAAACGTCACGTGTTGGCTTTTTTTGGTAGTTACAGTGGTATTCATTTTTTCAGATGATTTTTGATAACATTTTCAGTATCACTTGTGCGTGTTTCTTGCTGACCCTAATTAAGCTTTTATAAAGTGAATGTTTTCTTGAGTAATTTGCACCCATGACATTTCTTCATGGGTTAATAATTTATTAGTAATTCTCTAAATTTTAACATAGAAGTTTTATAAGCACCTCGTTGCTGGTGTATATAATACGCATTTACACCTGCTATACCACAAATTAGCTGTATTACAATCTTTTACGCCATTTTAATGTTTTTCTTAAGGAACATATGATGACACCTGGTCTACTAAGTCACCTTTTTTTGCATTATTATAATCAAAGACCACCTGAGAAGTGGTAGAAGTCGGCTGACGGGCCAGTCAGTTCAAATCAGACCTGCCTGGTTTATGGCCCCATCATAAATATGTTAAAGTATAAACCTAGGAAAAAATGTAAGAGCATTTATTACTGAATTTGATATAACACAATATGGCTCTCCTCTTACAGGAAAGATAGGAAAAGAAAGCAAGATATAAAGGAATATCACTAATAAAGGAATATAATTAGGAAAGTTCAAGAACTCTCTAATGAAATATTTGGGTTCTGTTTTCCCAGGGGAGGCATCGTTTGAAAATGTTACGGCTTGATACAGTCCCATGGGCCCTTGGGCTGAGCATAGCAAGGGATCTGAGCTTTTGCAGTTCTCACTTACACTTGCTGTTTAGTATGCTGCTTGCCGGGAGAGTCAGATTACTTGAATACATTATTCGCGGTTTAGCGTCCTTATTTTAATCAAGCTTTTTGCTGTGTTAGGTGTACAAAGATAATCAATGCCGATTCAGAGGACCCAAAATATATTATCAATGTAAAGCAGTTTGCCAAGTTTGTGGTAGACCTCAGCGATCAGGTGGCACCTACTGACATTGAAGAAGGCATGAGAGTTGGGTAAGATTTCTCTGTACAGTAAATAAACTTCTTTCACCAAAGACAGCATATCACATTCACGCCCATGGCTTTGTTGTGAATGAGGGAGCAGAATGCCTTAAATACGAGGAGACAATCTGATAACAGCTAGAGTGGAGTATCCTTTCTTCTCCCTTGGCCCTCTGACTACACACCAGCTCCCCGCTTCCCACCCTTATATTGCTGTTTATGAGTAGTTTCAGATGTCATAATAAAAGTCAAGTGCAGAATCCCAGCGTTGAGCTTCCAGTCTGTTTAAGGTAACGTCACATGAGTGGAAGAAGCACTTGCTTGAGAATAGTTCTGAGGATTCAGTGAGTTAATGTCTGTAGAATACAAAATAATCCATCCAGTAAATTCTTTCAATCTCACCTTCTCCTTGGGTCTAGAGTAGGTTGTTGCCACTTTAGATTGGGGGTTTAGTGTCCTGAGTCTTAATGCTTTGTTTCTCTTGGTGTAACTTTAGGAGGTCTAGGTTTATTTTGCTTGAAGTATAGTTTTAGTGATGAAAGACTAAACTTAAGAACCCTTTGACAGCTTAAAGAGAATCTTAGTGACTTGTTTTTGTTTTTACCTTCTTGAGTGTGGACAGAAATAAGTATCAAATTCACATTCCCCTGCCTCCTAAGATTGACCCGACGGTGACCATGATGCAGGTAAGAAACCAAGGGAGGGAAAAGGACTGGCCTGACTTTGAATACAATTGTGTCCATCCCAAAAAAGTTTGAAAATTTTAACTAGTAAACTGTTAATACCTGGGTGTGTATCAGAATGGCCAAAATAGTAAAAGTAATTTTTCACTTGAGAAAGTCTTCATGGTAACTATTTTACTAGTCTCACTTATTAATGTCATAACAAATAATATAGCAACAGTTGTAGGACACTAGGAAATATATTCTATTTTGTTGAAACTCTTGTTATAATCTGATTCTTTCTGCATGTTATTGAGTCTGCTGTACTAGATATACACCAGTATTCAGAGGCCTTTGCCTAGATGTCATCATAGAATGTATCCCCCTTTCTAAGGTGGAGGAAAAACCTGATGTCACATACAGTGATGTTGGTGGGTGTAAGGAGCAGATTGAGAAGTTGCGAGAAGTGGTTGAAACTCCACTACTTCATGTAAGTAACTGAATGTTGGATGTATAGTTCATCCAAATGTATAGTTCATACAAAGATGTAATAGTCTTTTGTGTATTGAGCTCTAAAATTGCGTATGTATTAGATAGCTTTTAGGTTTAGTATTTTCCATAATGAAAATTTTTGACAGGGTAGAGGTGTAGAGAGATGATAAATTTCAGAAGAGGGGCAAGGAAAAAGGATTAAAGGGTCTGAAAAGAAAGATATGCTATTTAGGGGCTGGAGATATAGCTCAGTGGCACAAGTGCTTGCCTCGCAAGCTCAAAGTCCTGAGTTTGATTCCCAGTACCAAAAAAAAAAAAAGATATACTACTTAGATTGACAAAAGAAACTGAGCTGTAACCTCTAGCAATGTGTTAAATATACTACAGGTTATTATAGAAGAAAGTGTTCTAATGGCGTCAGGAAGGAAAGTGTTAAACTTTGGATGATAATGGAAAACTAGGATATTGAATACCAGATAATACTTAAAGACTGTTATTTTTTAAAGCAAGCAAAGTTTTTTGTTAAGCCTAAATAGCAAGAGTACCTTTAAAAGCCATTCTGCCTTCTGCCTTCTGTGTTGACAGAGTCTACTTTAGATCTTTGTCTTAGAATAAGTAAAATCCCTTTTTAGATCAGGTATGTAATCTGTGGGCTTAATGACCTTTAGAAGTAGAAGTACTCTTACCTTCATTATGCCGAAGTGGTAAGTAGAAACTGTGTCTGTGTCACACAGCCGGAGCGGTTCGTTAACCTGGGCATTGAGCCTCCGAAGGGCGTGCTGCTGTTCGGGCCCCCGGGCACAGGCAAGACGCTCTGTGCCAGGGCGGTTGCCAACAGGACTGATGCGTGCTTCATCCGGGTTATTGGATCCGAGCTTGTGCAGAAATACGTCGGTGAGGTAAAGTAAATTTGTCACAGACAAAAAATACTAGCTCCGTAAAAGATTTGCACAATAGGATTGAAATTAAATAAGAATGAATTCCACATCAAGGAACTGAGGCATGAAACTTCTCGAATGATTTAATTAGTAGTTTAGAAGCCCAGAATCCAGCAGCCTTCCCTGTGATCATTTGGAATTAGGCAACCACTTAAAATTTTAACTCGGGTGCTCCCCTCTCAGAAAGATGGCATTATGTACAATCTGGTCTGTGAGGTAAGCTCCTCAGAAATGCCTGGTGAATGAAACTTCATTTCACAGATAGTGTTTTGTGGCCTCACTACAGATAGCATAAATTGTCTATACGTACATATAGGGTTACATATATTTAGGGAATAAGTCTGGGGCTGTATATGTTATGGCTGAAAGCTTTTAATGATTAGCGTACTTCAGTGAAGAATTAGAAAACGAGCTACATGAGTTGGTATATATTTCCATTTTCTGATCAAAATTTACAAATGAAATTCAGTGATCAGCATTCTGAGTGGTCTGTCAGATGCTTTTATCTCCTCTCAAGTTTTGATAATTAGAATGGTGCTTTTATTCAGTAATGTTAATTTGGCCTCTTCAGTTCTTAAACTGCTATTTAGTAGATACAAAATTATTAAAATTGTTTATAGCAGTGTTTTGAGGCTAGAAAGATGGATTTGATGATACAGGTGGCAAACTTCAAGCTTTTTTAAAAAGCTTGTTAGTAACAGTTGAAAATACTATTAGAAATATGTATTGAAAAGTTTGTAGTACTGTATATCTTTTTATATAGTTTTAAAGATTTTTAAAACTGACTGAGTTAATAAATGAATTTTCTCATTAGGGCGCTCGAATGGTTCGTGAGCTCTTTGAAATGGCCAGAACAAAAAAAGCCTGCCTTATCTTCTTTGATGAAATCGATGCCATTGGAGGTACGAGCTTTATGATTGGATTTCTGAGATCTCTGTGTTAATATAGAGAGCCTGATGTGCTAATCTTATAAAAAAAATTTTATAAGCTCTGACACATGGGAGCCACATAGCTAATAAACAGTAGGGCTAAAGCATAAGTAATTAAGAAATATTACAAGACATTGACATTTTAAAAATTTGTACTATTTTGTACTACTTTATTTTTATACTAATTTCATTCATGTAAAACACATGTCCACACAAAAAATTCCCATATTGAGACGCATTTTACCTGAATGTGATAAGAAAGTACTGGTGTGTAGTTTAAGTGGCAGTGGTTTATTTTCTTTTACATAAAATAATGTTGTTTGGCTTCATAGATGCTACCTTCTGAGCCTCCATTTGGTCATCCCATAAAGGAAATTATAATTCCTGCCTTTATTTTATGAGGTTCAAATGAAGTAATAGATGCAATAAGACTTTGAAAACTCTGAGGTGTCCCATGCATTGGCTGTTGGTATAGTTTATAATTTTTATAGTTAGAGAAGTGTCATATGTCCACACAATTATTATTTAATAACTCACTGAGAAAATTACTTGAAAGTAATGGTGGTGCCTGTGACAAAGTTTGGGTAATGTGATTAGATACTTAAGAGTCTTGGTTTTAGACAGCTTGGCCAGTGCTGGTTTTGAATTTTGTGCCTTTAAAATGTTTTCAAAGGCCATAATTTGGCCACAGTATAATAATGCAAGGTCTGGCTCTAGAGTCGTTTCTGAAGTGTACTTGGTATAAGCCTCTGATGTCAGTGTACCCTGCAGCCACGGTTTCCAAAGTGGACTGTGTGTAAGATAGTCTATGAAGGTGTAGGAAGAAAATACTGGAATTGCCTTTTGTATTTTTAATCTCTTTTTTAAAATGTGCATTTGTGTGTCTTAGTGTACATAGCACATTAATACAAAGCCACCCATTTATATAACTTAAAAATGAAAAAAAATATTTGGAAGCTGTTAAACTTTTATTTTCTGCTTTTTGCTGATTGGGTTGAAGTGAGAGACCTACATGAACATAGAGTCCTTCAGTATATCCAAGTCAGCTTAGTAGGAATCTGTTCCCATTCTACTGTAATATGGATTTAGCCATATTTTAAGGAACAGTTTTGAGAATTAAAACAGTATGACTGTTTCCTACATAAAATTAAGCGCCGTGGTAGTGTTGAAGTTTGCATGTCACTGTCGCCTCACCCCCACGTGCATTGTGTTAAACAACAAGGGGTTTGGTGTTCTTGAGCGATTTGATACATTAAGATCTTCAAAAGTACTTTGAAGAAGACTGTGGTAAGCAAATCTGTAGTGAATTCCTGCAGCAAAGATTCACCTTGCGGTGAGTTTCGGGTGGAGCAGCCGCTGGCTCAGAGTGGAGCCTGCGCTTGGGCGGGAGCACTCTCCGCGGCTGGGCCTCCCCATGCTGGCGCAGCTCTGAGGAGCTTCTCTTTGTCTTCTCAGGGGCCCGGTTTGACGATGGTGCTGGCGGTGACAATGAAGTGCAGAGAACCATGCTGGAACTGATCAATCAGCTGGATGGCTTTGACCCTCGTGGGAACATTAAGGTGCTGATGGCCACTAACAGACCCGATACTCTGGACCCAGCGCTGATGAGGCCGGGGAGACTGGACAGAAAGATTGAGTTCAGCTTGCCTGATTTAGAGGTAAGAAAATCATATTGGTTTAGAAGAGATTGTTGAAGTTTTTCCTTCCTGTGATATTTTTACATTGTAATGTTTGTCAATTCCTTCATCTTTAGGGTCGGACTCACATCTTTAAGATTCATGCTCGTTCAATGAGTGTTGAAAGAGACATCCGATTTGAACTGTTAGCACGACTGTGTCCAAATAGCACTGGTGAGTGGGAAGGTCTTGCTCATTTTGCTGTCGGTCTGTCTCGGCCAGTTTACTTCATCGTATTTACTTTCTTTTTGTTTGACAGGTGCTGAAATTAGAAGTGTCTGCACAGAAGCTGGTATGTTTGCCATCCGGGCGCGGCGAAAAATCGCGACTGAGAAGGATTTCCTGGAAGCTGTAAATAAGGTCATTAAGTCTTACGCCAAGTTCAGTGCTACTCCTCGCTACATGACATACAACTGAGCCGCAGAGGCTTTCAAATGAAAGCAGCTGTAGTCGGGATCCTGAGCGTACATAGACTTGTTAACAACCACCTCACAAAAAATAAATGTTTCAAAATTGTGTGCTTCTTCCAGGTCTCTTTTTTCTGTAGTATGAGGTGATATCTAATATCATTAGACAGGAAAGCTTGTCACACTGTGTCATGACTGATTTTTTTTTTTGGTACTGGGAATCAAACTCATGACCTTGCTTGCCAGGCAGGCGCTGCACTGCTGAGCTATATCCCCAGCCCTGATGACTGTTTTTTTTTTTTTTTTTTTCGGTTTTTGATCCACTACCGTTTAAAGGTTTCATGTCATAGAAAACACTTCGTCAGGTCATGTGTATTCTAGGGCTGTGCTGGTTGGGGCCATACACATGTTGTCATTATATCTTTCCATCTCCCCGGTGAAGATGGTCAAAATAGTAGATGCAAACCTTTTCCTCCTTAATTTTCTTGTAGTGTCAGGGCTGGGATTAAAGTGTAATGTGCTAGCTCCATTAGCTGTTCTGCTGTTAGGCTCTTCTGCCCCCGTGAGAACAGCTTACCTGAGTGTTAGACCACCTGTGCTGCTGTAGTTTCCCCTCCTGTGTTGAATGATCAAGATTTGGCCAAACCTTTAAAGTTAAAGTATTTGATACATTTTGCTTTGCCCTATGACTGACTAAATTAATCAGCTAGAGAAGGTAAAGTATTTAGTAGGTAAAGCAAACAGAAAAATGTGGTAACTTAGAAAATCTAGAGTTGGCTTAATACAGAGAAGTAATTATATTCATTTTATAAATTAGTTTCTTGGATTTTCTTTTTAAGCTGAGGAGTTTCAAATTTTTGTAGAGCTCCTATTCCACTTCTTAGCCAGTGAGGTATTTTGAAAATTATATTCATTTTATAAATTAGTTTCTTGGATTTTCTTTTTAAGCTGAGGAGTTTCAAATTTTTGTAGAGCTCCTATTCCACTTCTTAGCCAGTGAGGTATTTTGAAAATAAAGGTTGTGTTAGAATCCTCAACAGATTTATTTAAAATTATTTCATGTACCACCAAATCCCCTTTTCTACCACAGTTAGTCCCAGCCACTCTAAATACTGAGACCAAAGCACAATAACCAATATTTTTATTGAAGAAAAATATTCATAAATAAATGCCAAAACAGTGAAAACTGAATTAATTTTTTAAGTCACAGAAGGAAAAGTTGATAGTGTAGAAAAAACTGTTACATTGAAATATTTAAGATTATAAAAGTTTTCAAGTAGAAAAATTGAAGCCCTTCATTCATAAAATCCAATTAATATTCCTTCTTTAATTTTTGATCAGGAAAATTCTCCTTTTCTAACTGCCCTGGTCTTTCTTGAGTATGAAATAGAGCAAACCACCTCCAGCTTACGCTTACAGTACACTGTACTCAGGGGGGTGACTGGAGAGGTGAGTTTAGAATGTGCTGTTTAAGTAAACGAGCACTAGAACACACTGAAGTCCTCCCCTTTCATGCAGCCACACCCTCGGGTACAGCACGGCAACTCACACTGGACCCGCTGTGCTCGCTCAGGATGAACATGACAAAATCTGAGTAATTTTGACCTTTCAGTTAGACATGAAAATCCAAATGGCTTCATATTAACTACACTGTGAGTTAGTTGAAACATGTATATATTTCTGCCTAAGTATAATTGTACAGATAGAATCAACACTATCTGGATTAGCATGTTTGTATTCTATTTAAAAAGATAAAATAATACATTTACTGTTAGCTCCCCCCACCTAAAACACACCCGTGTGTATGCACATACAGGTGGTCCTTGTGGTTTCAAAGTGATTTGCACTTAGCAGAAACTACATTGAATTGTGATGTCCTGGACTGGCAGTAGGTATGTAGCCAGGTACCCCTGAGGGCAACAGTGTTTTATTCAGTAGGTTAGGTGTATTAAATGCTTATTAATGTATCATATTTTCGTTTTATCATGGGTTTATGAGGATGTGACTGCATCCTAAGCTGAGGATCATCGTTGTATGTGTTGATGTAATATATCTATATGTAATCTCCACATACACACATAAATCAGGGTACAAAGGGGTTATGACTAGCAAGATTATCCTGTAGAGTTTCTTTAAAAATATTTTTTAAAAAGCTGATTAGATTTATAAAAAATTTAATTTCCATGATGCTACTCAAATTCATCTATTATGTAAAGTATGATGAAAGCCATGGTAAGCCTTTCTTTAAGCAAGGATAGGTGTTTAAGGTGCTCAAACTTGATTCAGTCCAAGTCAGTAAGCAGGCATGTAACTTGGTGCAGTAGTAACATCTGAGCATTTCATTGCTGGGATTTAAGGGGTTTCAAAAGTATTGTATGCATTTTGGTTGGCTGTATACTTAGAGAATTCGATAACACTTTTTATCATTTCTCAAGCTTTCATAAGCACTCAAAACATCATGAATAAACTTACTGAATCCTAAAAGCATTCCCAAAAGGTGCACTTTGACCATTTTACATTCATAAAAGCACACAGGCTCACACCAGGAAAGTTTTTTCGTTTTAGAATTTAAATTGAGTTAGTATTTTTAAAGGGCAGATGTTAGACCAAGGCCTTCCCCACCACATACCCTTCCCTCCCTCATCCCCACACAAGGGCACACCCCCCACCCCCCAGCACACGAAAGCACACTACCCACTCTAGGGCAGACTTGCTTAGCTACCCTTTCTTCATACACACACAGGTCAGGCTTATTTTCTCAAAATACACAGGTGGAGGTTAGTACCTCCTTTCTCTGCTAGACAGGTAAGAATACAGGATCAAACAACACAATAGATATTTTAGACATTATCTGAAAACTAAAAAATGAGCTACTACCAGAGCTTGAAGTAGATCCAACTCTTCAGTTCTAGGTTCCACTGTAGACGCAATTGGGAGCCCACTATCAGCCACTGGATGCTTACGTGACTCAGCGTCTGTACAGTGGAGTTTCATTGGCTCTGGCCTACAGCTGTTTTCAAATATATGCCATTTATCCAAGAGGCAGAGAGCCTCTGTCATACCATGCAGGATTTGAGGGAAGACAAAGGACTTCTCTTTATGAGGCCCTTCCTGAAAATAAGGCTTTCTCATAAAATGACTAGTCTAGGCTCCATGTCTGTGTGGATTATTCCCATTTTGATGACAGAGCAAGATGGGTCTGAATTTGAATCAGTGAAAAGCATAGTAATGCATAAGTCAGCAGCTATTAAGCACCAGAAAGAACAAGCTGTGTTAACACATAATTCCTTGAAAGATAAAGACTAATACAAAAAGTCAGGAAAATTTCTACTATGAGATCATTTAAAACATTCAGACATATTTACATAAAGTGTTTTTTGAAACATACTCTTACATTCTCAGATGCATCATAAAACAAAAATACATTTTCCCACCTTCAGAGAGATTTAAGTGCTTTTTATGTACACAATAGTTTCTCCTCAAAACAGGATAAAAATTAAAGAACAGAAAAGTAAAATATAAAATGTAAGCTATAGACAAATATATTTTTTGAACCTTATTCGTTACTAGGACTTGAGTGTCTACTGTGCAAAAGGCATTTGTTGAAAACTGATGCTAAAGAATATTCAATGGAGTATTTTATATTCTAGTTCAATGGCTGAAATGATGTGGGCCCTTTTATATAAGTTTCTAGTACAAGCTAAAGCTCTGGAACTACATGCTCTTTCAGAAGGCAGTCCGTGTCAGAATGCAGATGTATCTGACCTTGTGCGTGTGATCATAAAAAGAATAACCAGGTGCTACTCTAACTTCACTCTACCTTGAGATAAATAATTAGACAGGAAGGGTTTACTTTGAATCAAATTAGTAAAGTCCCTGGAAAATCTAATGTACTATGCCAACATTTCTGTTAGGATCTGACCACTTCCTTCCAGGAGAGCTTTCTTTATGAAAACTGAAAGGAGTCAAGAAAACAGTTAAAGACAAAGAGGACGGAAGACAAAGCAGGAGCTCTTAGCAGAAGGAACTTCAAACAGGTTGGCTGATGCTTGTGTTTTGATTTACTGTGAGGTGATAGTTACTAGAAAAACTGTAAGAACTGCACTACTAATGACAAATTGGCTGCAAAGCCCTCCCCACAGCCTCTGAACACTCCACATTTCTGTGTCAACTATAAATAACTGAGAAGTCATTTATACAGAGATTAAAAACTGTGCTTGATGACTCACTAACTGATAATTATGGACTTTGAAGGATGGTATGAAACTATACTTGGGCATTAGCTTTCTTAAAATCCATGGTCTTTAATGCTACTCCAGTATTAGCAACAACAAAACTTAGAGGGATTCCTACTGGCTAAATTTGCGATAATTTGAGTGTCAAAAAGATTATGATGGCGTGAAAATATTAAAACTAAAATTTCATGAGGCTAAAATTATAAATCACAAATAAGAAATCTATAAAAAAAAAACAACCCTAATTTGTCACTATCCATTAAACTAATTCCTTACTTTGAATTTGATAATTAAATGGAAATAAATCATTCAACCTGCCATTCTGGTAAGATCTCTTATTTTTACATTTTCTAGTTTAATGGCTAATGGTGAATGTAAACATTCATTTAATGCCAGAGAAAGTTATATGGATAACTATTGCCACAAAGGGGAAAACCAATTGGAAGATTAGACAGTTTTACTAATCCAGTGATCCATCTGAACACTGTTAATGGTAGGTGCACTAGATTTTATATATTTTTGATGTGATATAATAGGAAGCATGATATGATATCTCCTAACACAAAACGTTTAACTCAAATCCATGAGCCTTCCAGATTACAGGTAGTGTAGGGAATAGAGGAAGAAGCTAAACAACACCATGAGAAAGCAAATAGACAAAATCATAGGATGGGATTCTATAAAGCAACAATCCCGGTCTTTAATAAGTGTCAGCAGTGTGTGGTGGTCCACGCCTATAATCCCAGCACTCTGGGAGGTTGATCAGGAGGATCACAAGTTCAAGCCCAGCCTGGGCAACTTAGTGACTCAGTAAGAAAAGAGGGCTGGGGAGGTCCCTCAGAGCAAAGACCCGAGCTTCAATCCCCAGTACTAGGGGGGAAATAAAATCAGGAACTATGTTAGATAAAATAGACTTATTCACCTAAAGGGAGATGACCAGTAGGTATAATGTGAGTTCACAGAATAAATACTGGTTTGGACAAACCAACTGCAAATTTAGATACAACTGAATAAACGTGAATATGGTCTGAGAGAAAAACATCCTGGACAAGATAGTAGAGACTGGTGATTTAAAAAATTGGTTCCAAATACTATATAGATACATTCATTTAAAATGCAAAGTGTATACCATGCATAGAAAAGACATCTGAAAGGATATGCATGAAGATGTTAATATCTGAATGGGTTAAGTGGTGGAGTGTTTGACCAAATGTTATCATTTTTTGACTTCCTGTTTTTCCAATGTGTTCACAACTTGTGTCTCTTCTATACTAAAAAAAAGGTTATTGTAAAACAAGAACACCTAGAAAATTGTGGATTTGTTTCCTCTGTTAGGTGACTGACTATAGACACGTGTACCCAAACAAGTGCAATACCAAGGAAACATCTGGTGATGGCGTATCCTATTTGTATGTAAAGTACTTTAAGGATGTAAGATTTTAAGAGCTTGGTTTGCAGAGACAATACTAAAAAGTAGTAAGTACAGGGAAGAGGCCAATTTGTCTTTGAAATACTCAATTTTAGAAAACACAAGTAAGATACATCGTGCTATGCATCATTCACCCTCCAAATCAAGCCTCGACTACTAGTATTTACCCAGAGGGAAAACCTAGGGTCTACTACTTAAAATGTGTAAAGTAGGAATTCCCCCAGTAATAATCCCGCCCCACCCACGCTGAGGTCCCCCTTATGCCTCCGGAGTGGTGGGTGTGGCATTGGGCTCCAAATCCTCCTGCGGAGGGGCAGCTGCGGCTTCCTGTTCGGCCAGCGCCTCTCGGAGTTGGCTGCCTAAAACCGCATCGTGGATGCTGTAGAACAGCAGCTCCTTTAAGGCAGGATTTTCAAAAAATCGATTTCGGGTGAGGTCATTCACAACTTGTGCTATAAAAAATAAGAAAAGAAAATTATTTTGCACTCAGAGTTTTGGTCTTGAACATTTTTTTTAAAGTAACACTTTCATACAGTTTATTAAAATGCCGTGGTAAAGCCTCACCCCAATACCTGTCTGAGTCACCCTACAGCCCAGTCCTAGGAAGCCACTTTCATTACTTTCTTAGGAACCCTCCCAGGATTTCTCTATGTAAATGTAAGTAAATATAAACATTTCTCCATGTTCTCACTTACTCCAAAGATGGCACATATATATTGCTTTAGGCTACTTAATTGGATATATATCTATATCTATATCTATATTTATAGACTACTACATGATGTTCTGTTGTATGGACATACCCTAATTTATTTAACTGGTTCCTTTTCCTTGACACGTTCTCCAGTGTTTTGTTTTTATAGACAATGTTATGGTGACCAACTATACCTGGTGTTGTTTGGAATGTGTACGGCACACTGAGGTTTTGCTGTGTTAAAAGGTCAATGCATTGGGCATTTTGCAAGCTAATGTGGGTCTGCCAGCTATGGGTGTACCATCTGAATCCCCATCGTTTTCATCTGAGAACACTACTCTTCCACCAGATGCCTGTGGACCAGGCTGTCAAAGTGACAGGTGAAAAGTGATGTCTTCACATTGATTTTATTTTCAAGTACTGTTTTACATAGATTTTATTTTCAAGCATTGTTTTTTAGTATATGTGCTGCCAAAGCGAGCACTCAAGCACTGTTTGAACTCAAATATAATATAAAGCAAACATAGCAGGCAAGGTATTCGAAAACCGTTGGATGGAAAAGCAATCGATGAGAATGACTTTATAGAGTTCTGCGGTGTTATAGTGGCCATTGCGTAATCAACAAGGACTTATCAGCTCCTTCGCCTTCCTCCACCTCAGGGTCAGAAAGCCAGAACTAGAGCAACCCAGTGACAGGACTGCCTGTAATTGGATCATTCAAAGCTAGCTTTACAGTGATTTCCAAAAGAGTAATTGTCATTTTGATAAAAACATCAAATTTATACAAACATTTCCAAATGCAATTATTAAGAACAAAACTAAGGGGCTGGGGATTTAGCTCAGCGGCAAAAGCGCCTGCCTGGCAAGCACAAGGTCGTGAGTTCAGTTCCTGGTACCGGAGAAAAACCAAAAAAAAAAAAAAAAAAAGAACAAAACTAACTTGATAAAACTTTTCCCCATCCTAAAGGTGTACTCACCACTGCATCCTGCTAAATATACATAAATACCGACATCTCCGTATTCCTTTACAATCTGTAATAATGTTGAAATATAGTTAGTTTTTCCTGGCTCTGCCAGATACAAGTCATTTTCTACCAATACATATATAAGGGACATGAGATCCTCTAACTCATTCACTGAGCTAGTTTCAACAATTAAACATTTTTCAGGTAATCAGTAGAAAGTAACTTCATATTTCTTTTACTTTTGGGTTTAAAAGTAATAGTGATAACATGGGGTGTAAAATATTAATTTTACTTAGGTATAACAAAGGTATAATAGTATTGATTTTTAAAAAAGGAATCTTCTTAAACAGATTCTGAACTATTTATAGAAGATGTGACAACAGGGAGAAGAAAGAGAAAATAAGTGGATGTTGTTATAAGTGAAATCAGATTGGCCATAAGTTGGTCTTTGTTAAAGCTGGGTTGTAGTTACGTGGGGATTCATTATGCTAGGCTGTTTACTCTTTAAACTATATTTAAAATGTTTCCATAGGCAAATTGAAAAAATAACAAAAAAGAACTTGTAAGAGTTGAAAAGGGACTCCAGCCCAGGTCCCTCATGTGGGGATGGGACACCGGGCACAGACTGATGTAGCTGAGTCATCAATGATGGGAAAATCACCTAAATGTGTCAGTGAACCCGACTGTACTACCTTACCCCCGACACCTGTGATAAAACGCACCACCCGAGCACTTCCAAGAATCCAGTCCAGTGGAACATCACGGACATTCACATTTTTCTGCAACCATTACCACTACTCATTCTCTTATATATATTTACCTATTCAAGTAAAATTAAAACAAAGTGAAAAAGGACCTTAGATTTTTTTCACTTTGGGAATCATGTTGGTCCCCTTGGTGATGATCAAAAGTCAATCTCAGATTTCCCATCAGCCCACAAAATCTCTTTAAGATACAAGAATCTGAGAATTAAATGTGGTAAATACCACTCTAAATATTCTGATTCTAAAAACTCACCCCTGCCAGAGTTTTCACTCCAACAGAATCGATAAAGTTGACTTGTGTGAAATCCAGAATGATGGTGTGAATATTATCCCCCGGGGGCATAAACCTTTGCAGTTCTTCAGGAAATGTATTCTTAATGACTATCGGCGGGTATTTTACTTCACCATCCTCCTCCTCAGGCTTGGTCCCATCTTCGCCATCTACTTCGGCATCCTGTATCAAAAATGAAACCCAGTCAGAATTCTCTGAAGTTACATTTTTGGCTTGAGAAAGATTTTCATAAAGAAGTCAGCCCCTGTATTCTCAAGCTACTGACTATAGCAGGTCTCTTTTAAAATATTGGTCATATTCCAGCCTCATCATAGGACCGAAAGGATATGTATATAATATTTAGGTTTGACTTAGTTTTTTCCTTTGTCATCCTCTCCATTTCCAGCAACTTCTGAAATAGTTCCATTAACTTCAGCATGACAAGCCACAAGTGATAAGGCTGCTCGTCAAAAATCAGCCTTTGAACTTTTTTACTACCAGCTGAATAAATCTAGGAGGGAGCAGTCATGGTAAAAGTTTTCGAGGTGCTATGTGATGTTTACATTTTAAAACAATGTTTTCTTGTTTTAATTTTTATTTTTTTAAATTTAATTTTATTTATTTATTTTTTCCTCCGGTACCGGGAACCGAACTCATGACCTTGCGCTTGCCAGGCAGGCCCTTGCCGCTGAGCTAAATCCCCAGCCCCTTAAAACAATGTTTTCAATACTAATTTCAGAAGCATCTACCTAACTGACCATAGTGTATACTCATAACGCATCAAGAATACTTAGGTTGATCCTAAACTTTCCCACTTTAGTAACATTCTGCTCTGTTTAGAATTACCGCAGATCGTGAGAACAGGGAAAATGAAAGCGACGAGTCCACTCACCACTTTGAGGGCAGTGGCGTTGGCCGTGTTTGCATTTCCAACTTCCTTGGCATACTTCCTCATGGCCTTCCTTCTTGCTCCCATGATGACTGCTGGGTTCACCCCAGTCTTCACAGAAGAGCAATATGCAGAAATCACTCCGTGCTCCGAGGGACCCACCCAGACGCCATGAATCTCCAAGTTCCCCCATGCTTCCCATGCCAGATCATCACCCCGCCCTCGTTCACCTTTCCCGCAGATGCCCCCAAGCAAGTTACATCCTCAGAGCTAAGAGAATGTGCGTAAGCTCTCCTCACGCTGTCTTCGTTCAACACAGCCAGGAGGGAAAGCAGCAGAGAATTTTGAGTGGTATTTACCACATTTAATTCTCAGATTCTTGTATCTTAAAGAGATTTTGTGGGCTGATGGGAAATCTGAGATTGACTTTTGATCATCACCAAGGGGACCAACATGATTCCCAAAGTGAAAAAATCTAAGGTCCTTTTTCACTTTGTTTTAATTTTACTTGAATAGGTAAATATATATAAGAGAGAATGAGTAGTGGTAATGGTTGCAGAAAAATGTGAATGTCTGTGATGTTCCACTGGATTGGACTCTTGGAAGTGCTCGGGTGGTGCGTTTTATCGCAGGTGTCGGGGTAAGGTAGTACAGTCGGGTTCACTGACACATTTGGGCGATTTTCCCATCGCTGTCAGTCCACAAGTCTCTCCTCAAAAGTAACCGCTCTTACTTTCTTACCACTCACCTTTCTTTTTAATGCGTTGCTGTACAAATCACTGTTTGCGTAATAAATCGGAGCATTTATCTGGAATATTTTTATTCCAGGAATTTCTTTCACCTGAGAAGTAAAATATTAGGGAATTTGATGCCTAGATATATTTCAGAATCAAAACTGCAACTGCCTCCCTCCTCCACTGTGGAAATGAATACAGAAGCTGCAAAGGGGCCTCTTACTGTATTTAGATAAAATGGTGGCAGGCTTTGGAAGGAATAATACTAACGAAAAATGATTCTTTGTTTCTTTTCTTTGGAGCCAGGGTCTCACTATGTTGCTCAGGCTAGTCTCAAAAATACCGGGCTCAAGCAGTCCTCCTGCCTCAGCCTCCCAGGCACCTGGAACTATAAGACTGTGCCACCATACTCAGCTGGAAAGCTTTTAAAAACGCCCGCTTTCCCATTTCTTTCACAAGATGGTCTCTGCTTCATTTTTACTATTAAACCATTTAAAACAGGAAGACGAGAATAGGAACTAGAGCAGTTAATGCACAGTATAAACAGTTGAATCCAGATGGTCGATCGAATTTTGTAGATTTTACATTAATCACTACGCTTCCCTCCCCTTCACCTCTGCCTCCTGGGTGAAAGTACTAAGCCACTCAATCACACGCTCACAGTCTTTTAAAATCCTAGGAAAGGGACCTACCTCCTCATAGGCGTCTATGTCGATATAGACATCTGTGTCAGGAAGCTGTCCCAGGACTTTGTAGCTTGGGCTGCAGACAGAGAGTGTGTTCAAGCCCACGCTGCTGGGGCGCAGCATGGGATCACACTGCACGTGTGGGTGTGCTAGTTTGTGATCACACTGCACGTGTGGGCCGTGAACTGATGCCCCTCAGAATATTTGCTCCTCCTCTGGTGCCTTTGTAGAAGGTCCTCCGCATCACACTCCCAGCACCATTCCATCCCTGCATGGAGGGGTGCCGTGGGAGCACAGGACAAGTTGAGACCCCCTGGCTGGGAGAACTGGGTCTCAGTGATGAAGCTTAAGCAGGCAGAGGAGGACAGGGCTTTCTTGGCCACCTGTGTGCCCTGGGGTGCCGTGTCTGTGGGTCTACATCCTACTGCTCCTAGCAAAGTCCAAGCCCTGTCGCTTCCCTACTGACACCAGGAGCCAGGAGGTCTCTTTCCATGAGCTCCACAGGTGTCATTTGGGCCACTCTTCCACTTACTGTCACACTGTGCCTGGCTAAGCCCACTGAAGCACATGGAACTGTATATTCCAATTGTCTAAAGAAAGACGATACGAGGCTTATGAAGAATTTGCTTCTGGATCCACAGAATCCCGTGAGTAAGTCATTTAATCCCTACCACTCACTGTGTGTTGGGTAAGCTGTCCAGTGACTCTAGAACTCAGCATCCACACCTGTGAAAGGGGACCGCTGATGGCCTTTGGGTTGTAAGGGGAAAAGGATGTGAAGCACTGATCTTGCCCAGAGCTGGGCACGTAAGTAGCTGTAATCATTTAGTGCCATCATCACTGCATTATCATCTAACATCATCCCCACTGCTGGTTTTTTTTTTTTTGGTACCGGGAATTGAACTCCGGACCTTGCACTTGCCAGGCAGGCACTTGTACCACTGAGCTATATCCCTGGCCTTCCCGCTACTGTGTATCCATCATCCCTGGGAGAAGCCAACCTTTTGAAGGGAAGGACCATGTCTTATTTACTGCAACATTCAGAGAGTCAAGTACTTCCCTGGGAACACAGGAGGGCCTCAAAAAATATGCACCTAATGGAGATTATAACTGTTTTAACATGCTTTATAATACTGACTAAATTATGGGTGCTTTGGGGGCTGTTTATGGGTTATGCATAGATGTGGCCCCCAAAGCCTCAGGCAGTCACAGGGCTTTTTGGAGGTGGCTGGATCTAGCGTATGTGAAGCTGAAATTAATTCATGATGCAGCGCTAGGATCAGTCACTAGGATTGTGGGTGTGAGAGCTACCCACCTTAAATAGTCTAGATGAGATAAAGGGGCAGCAAGATGCTGTTAAGGTCATTTGTTGCTTCCACTTGCCATGAACTGATGCCCCTGTGCCATGCACTACCCTGCCTTGGAGCCAGCCAGCTATGAACTGAAATTTCTATGAACTGTAAGCTAAACAAACCTTTCCTCCTTTAACTTTGTTCTTTTTTTTTTTTTTTTTTTTTTTGAGACAGGCTCTCACTATTTAGTTCAGGTTAGCCTCAAATTCGCTATGTATCCCAGGGTAACTTTGAACTTTCAGTGATCCTCCTGCCTCAGCCTCCTGAGTGATGGAATTACAGGCATTCTCCACCACACCTGACCCTCCTCCTTTAATTTTGAGTATCAGGTATTTTGTCTAAGCAACAAGAAAACTAACTAAGAATTTGGTACAGAGAGTGGGGTTGTTGCTGTGACTGTACCTGACTATGTTAGGAGCCTTTGGGAATGGCTTGTGGGAAGAGTTTGGAAAGGTTCAGAGATGCTGACTGAAAGAGTAGAACTGGAAAGCCTTAGGCTGTACTTGATGGGAGAGTCTGATCAGAGCTCAGAAGACTAGAATGCTGACAGAAATGATACCAGTAAAGACCACACTTGGGAGGTTTCTGCTGAGAGGAAGTACTGCATTAGCTATTAGACCCCACATGATGTGTGTTATGGTTTGGAAGAAAGTTTGTCTGCATTTTGCTTGTGTCCAGAGACTTTGCCTGAGACTGAGATTAAGGGCAGTGGACTAATTAACGTGGCAGAAGAAATTTCAAGGCAGCCTAATGTTGAGGTAGGTGGCAGCATGGCTACTTTTGGAGGCTTTTAACTAGACCTATGTTGAGAATCAAGAGCAAAGAGCCCAGCAGGATGATTTAAAATTTTGTGAGTTTTCTGGAAAGGAAGCTCCACTGGAAAAATAGAGCAGAGAAGATCTTGATTGCTGAGAAGGAAAAGGAGAACAGAAAAGATGGCCTGAAGGCCTCACTAGAAGCAGCAGGACTCCACCCTTTGCAGCCTCAAAATTCCAAAAATGAAAGACTGCTTTAAGACGAAAGCTCCAGCACACCATGTTCCAGAATGGAGTTGGCCTAGGGAAGTTGTTCCTCAAGATTTGGTTCATAGACACTGGACTCCTACAGTCAAAATAGAAGGTAGCCTGGCTGTTGCTCCAGCTGTCAGCAGACCTTGGTGCCACCCACATGGTGCTAGCTTGAGGTGCATGACAAATGCAAGAGTTGTGGGTCAGGAAAGCTTCCACCCAGGTTTCAGAAGAAGGCCTGGGAGGCCAGATAGTGTGCCTCTGGGAGGGCAGTGTTGGAAGCTGTGAATGTGAAGCCAAAGGTGCAGTGGAGACCCCAGATGGCTGGAGAAGCCAAGAACATGGATTGTCCAAGAAAAGCTGCAAGGAGTGAGCAAAGCTAGCCAGTGAAAGAAGCCATGGGAGCTACAACCACCAGAAGTACCATGGGGGTGGAGCCACCCAAGCTCTTTGGGGTTCACAACTTGCCACAGACTGCCAAGGATGCTGGAAGTAGAACTGTGAGATTTAATGTTTGCCCTGCTGAATTTGGACTTGCTTTGTTCCCATTCCTTTGTATCCCCCATTTGTAACTTTTGGAATGGAAATGTCTATCTTATGCCATTGAACACTGGAAGTGTTTTACTTTCTTTCCTTCTGTACAGAGGCTTGAGGCTAAGAGTTTGCCTTAAATCTCAGAGACTTTGGACTTAGACTTTTCAGCAATGCTGAAACTGTTCAGACTGTGGGAACTCCTGAAGATGGACTAAATGCAGAGTGTATAAAGGGATATGCATGAGTCCAGGGGGGGAATGTTATGGCTTGTGCTTAGATGTACCCCAAAGCCTCATGCAGTCATAGGGGGGGCTTTTAAGAAGTGGCTGGGTCTAGTGTGCAATGTTAGAATTCATGGTGCAGTGATAGGATCAAGGGCAGTAGGATTAAAGGTGTGAGTGCTACCTGCCCTAAGGAGCCTGGATAAGATAAAAGGGGCAGAAAGACATTGTTAAGATCCCTTGTTGCTTTTGGTACCTTCCATCTGCCATGAACTGTTACCCCTCTGCAATGTGTCACCTTGCATTGGAACCAGCTGACTATGGGCTGAAACTTCTAGAACTGTGAGCCAAATAAACCTTTCCTCCTTTAACTTTGTGTGTTGGGTATTATGTCTAAGTAACAAGAAAAGTAAGTGAGACGGGGGTAGAAACTAAACCTCCACCATGGTGATGGCACCCATGGTGCTGGCCTGGAAGCAGCAATGTGCAGGGTGAAGTGGCGTCTGTAACTGTGGCTGCTGGAGGGGAGACTGAGTGTTCAGAACAGTGCACCACTAGCTGTCTCCTGGAAGTGTGCCCTGCCTACAGCAAAGAGGCCACTGCAGAGAAACCAGTATCTTGAGCAGTGGTCCCTCAGAGGCCACGCTACGAAACCCCAGCAGGATCACCCACAAGTGACAAACATACAAACTCAACTTTACTTCAATATCTGAGGGAGAAAGAAAAGTACAGCATTTAAAAGATAAACTTCTCCAGCTTTAAAATTTATGATAAGAAATTATAAAATCCTATTCGGTAAAGAAAACAACACAGATTTTTTTGTTTGTTTGTTTTTTAGTGCCAGGGATTGATTCTACCATTGAGCTACACCCTCAGCCCCCTAGATAGTTTCAAACCATAATGTTCACCAAAGCTATGAGATTAGTAAAAAAAAGAAAAGCCCTGTGTGAACGAATGATGTTCTTTATAAAAACAGGAAAAACTTCTTTTAAGACAATAATGGGCAACAGTTCTAACAGTTGGAATTTGTTAAAAGTAGTTTCATTTCCACTCGGAGCTTAGACCACATGCTTTTAACATTTTTCTCTTTGTTTTAGGGATAAAAATGCTCCTTTTGTACTCTGGTGAGCAGGAGCATCCCAATCTTCTGCAGAAAAACGGTCAGCATCCCCATCTGCCGAGTCTGAATTTAAAGAACCATGGAGGGATTTTTCAGCCACAGGTAAAACCAGCCCAACTTATTGTTCCTCCCCTCTCTGTTCAAGGGAGAAGACTCCGTGGCAGCAGGACTCAGGCACTGTGCTGGATCTCCTCATGTCATTTATTATTTATTTATTTATTTATTTTTGGCCTTTTTTTTGGTTTTTCTCCGGTACCGGGAACCGAACTCATGACCTTGCGCTTGCCAGGCAGGCACTTTGCCGCTGAGCTAAATCCCCAGCCCCTCCTCATGTTATTTAAATCTCACTGTAACTATTGGTCCCATTTTACAGGTGTAGAAACAGATTCTGAGAGGTCCCATAAAATCACAGAGCTTACAGAAGGTAGAGCCAGGACTGAAACTCAGGTTTGCCCGACCCGAATCCAGGCTATTTCTACGACACGTTTCATTTTTATCTTTGCAGGGTTTTCTTCATCATAAACAGCATTTTATTTTCTTTTGAGCCAGGATCTCACTATATAGTTCAGGCTGGCCTCGAGCTCACTATGTAGTCTAAGCTGCCCTCAAACTCACTGAGATCCTCCTGCTTCAGTCTCCCCAGTGCTGGGATTACAGGCATGTGCCCATAAATAGCTTTTTAAAAAAAGTTGTATTTTATTCCTTCACCAATGGGCTCAGCTTCCTACTAGGAAGAAGACAACCTGAGACAGACAATAGTGGCTCAGATGGAGGCAGGGACACCTGGAGGATTGCATCCGTCACTTAGTGTCAGAGCTTGCTTCATGTTGTTGAAATCCATGTTGGCCCCTGGTACCACAGTGAACTGCTAGAACACATTCACTCCGGAGAGTGGTGAATGAACCAGTGACCCTCTCTTGGGCCAGGAAGGGGAGGAGCAACAGTGGAACTTAGGGTTTTAAAACAAAACCATTGTTGGAAGTATAAACCGTGACACAGTGGAGTATCTGACAGAATTACATGTGATCTTGTATTTGTCATTTGTTGATTAGGCAACAGGTCCCATGAGCATTATAGCGCCCTCTTACACGAACTAGGAATAACAGAGAGGCTCCACTTCCACTACTTTTGCTTGTAAAGTCTCTGCCAGGACACTCACACGCACGCTCATCGGGCACTCACCTCTGTGTCCTGTAAATCACAGTCAGCAGAGCTATGATCACGGCAGTAATGAGGCCGTAGTCCAATCCCAGGAACAAAGAGGACACAAAAGTGGTGAGCCAGATGGTCTAAACAGCGGTCAGAGAGCGTTGTGAAGAATCATGTTAATAATCCTGTAAGAGTTACACACACACACATACACACACACACACACCCCACAGAGGCTGTTTACTTTGCCTCCCCGGGTGCTGCATGCAACAGCTGTGTAAACATCTTCCCCATAGTATTTTCATCAGCACTAAGAGCTGCCGCTATGCCATATTAAGCTGAGCGTCACCGACTCACCAGCTCTATTTTGCTGGTCCTCCAGAAGAAGGGGAGATCTGAGAACTGCATGAACATTCCTTTCAGGTTGACAATCACGATGGCTGACAGCACGGCCTGCAACACAGCACATCCAAGCACGGTCCCCTCCCTCCTCTCGGGTCCCCAGAGCCCTCCTGCTGCCCCCGTCTTCTCCCGACGCCCCACTGAAACTGCGAACACCTGGATTTTCAGCACTCAGCTAAAGTGGGCCTTGAAAAGTCAGGCTCATGTCCTAGTAGCAAAGCTACATGGTGGTCAAGAGGGTCAGAATTAAACTTAGAACTCAAGGAATTATTTCACCATGGCCTTCTACTTATGATTTGCTTTTCCATCTTTTGATCTGTCCCAAGATAAATACATCAGCAAAGAAATGTGTTTGAGTGTAGGGCATCTCAGGTTTTTAATGAAAATTTTTATAAGGTCATAGAAGGTCAAGGGGAGCAGGAATCTCAGTGGTCAGCCAATGCAATCCCCACTTTGCAGATAAGGAACTGGGATGGAGAGTAGAGGAGATGGGTTTCCTAAGGGCTGTGGCAGCTGTCAGGACTTGATGGTGTGTGATCTCTCCTAGCCTGGGCTCATTCTTACACCACCTTCCTAGGATTCCAATAACAACCCCTAAGATAGCTGCAAAGATATAAACAAACGAAACAGCAGAGTCTCCGCACTGGGCAAGAACACACAGCACGTGCACATTACACACCTGGGGCAATGATTCAAAGAGGAATCCCGTGGCTAATATGACCAGCAAGATCATCAGTGAGGCCAAGCAACCTGCAAGCTGAATGAGAGAAGACAGGGAAGGAGCTTTTAGGAGACTAGAGGAATGTGGGGCAGAGGCGGGTCTTATTCTTTCCATCACCACTGTGGGAAAATCAAGAAAATATAGATTCAGATTAAGTCATCCAAACCATTGCATACACCCCTACTCCACTCCCTCTTTGAAGTTTTGTTTTCTCATATAGCTTTTATTTTTTATATTTTTGGTACTGGGAACCGAACTCAGGACCTTGGGCTTACCAGGCAGGTGCTTGTGCCGCTGAGCTATATCCCTGGCCCCCTCATATAGCTTTTAGACTCTTTTCTTTTCTTTTGTTTTCTTTGTGAGAGAGGATCTTGCTACGTAGTGCAGGCTGGCCTTGAACTTATTATGTAGCGCAGGCTAGGCTTGAACTCACAATCCTCCTGCCTCAGCTTCCTGAGTGCTGGGATTACAGGAATGTGCCACTATACCTGTCACCTTGTAGAGCTTTCAAACAGAAACTAAAAACACTTAAAATCCTGAATGAAGGGCCTTAGCAGGGGCGGAGAGGTGCCTGGTAGCAACTTGAGACTCACCAGGCAACGAAGCGTGCAGACAACTGTTTGCTGTCCAATATAGCAGCCACTGGGGACATGCAGATATTTAATTTTTTTTTTTTTTTTTGTACCAGGAATCAAACTCATGACCTCACGCTTGCAAGGCAGGTGCTGTGCTCCTGAGCTAGATTCCTGGCCCCCTTAATTTTTAAAAATTAAAATAAAACACAATAAAAATGTAGGTCTTGGTTGCCATAGTCACATCAAATGTTCAAGAGCCATAGATTGCTGGTGGCTGCCATATTGGATGGTACACATACTGAGGATTTCCATCATCGCAGACAGTTCTGCTCCATGCTGCCGGCAACCTGCCCACACTGAATTTCAGGCTCTCCGAACAACACCCATGTCTGACCTTTGAGGTTTCCTGGTGGCAAAGGGGGTATTGCATAACTTTTCAATTTAATGGGAGAATATACCTCTTTTCTACAGATCAGTTCTTTGTGTTTCCTTCAACCAATCAAGCCTTTGTCTGACGCGCTACCCACCTCCCTGGAGCATGGATCTGCAGGCAGAGCAGCTTTGTTTGGGTTCAGAGTAGAACAAGGGGATGAACATGTAATGGCCACCCAAATGACCCGTTCTCAGAGTGCTGATGATACCCACCTGTGTCTTCCCCCCAGTTCCCTCCTGAACAAGGCTGCGAGACAGGGAGCAGGAAATCGAAAAGGTCTGGAAGAGCGAGCCGATGGAATTGCACAGTCCCAGGGCGATGAGCTCCTTTTCCATGTGGAAACAAACACAAAGGAGATAGGTCATCCTTGGGGGAGGGGATGACAGCTTATTTACTACCAAATTTCAGCAGTACAGGCTGTTTCTGCATTTTCTTTCCAGATATAATGTGTTTAGTATTGAGCCCCAAATAGGAACTACGGCATATTTTTTGGTTGGAGAAAAACATTTTGGATTTTTGTTGTTTCAGAGTTAAGTGCCATGTTCCCCACCCACTCCCTCTGTCTCAAAATATGCTTTCTACATGAATAGCGATTTTTTTTTAGTTATTAAAAGAAAACTGAAGTAAAAAGTAGAAAGTTTTTTGTTCAAGAGAGTTCTTAATGTGTTCCTACTGGCGTCTTTTAGGTGCTATTGCTCACCAAGCTAATGCCCTCGTCTTCCTGGGACCAGCAAGTCCCACCCTTAGGGATCCTTTGGGTATTTTGAGTTGGATCCCTGCATCTTGTGTCAGTGTGGAAAACCTTGGAAGCCCACAGGGGCTGAAATAGTCTTCCAAGGTTATAGCTTGCAGGATGTAGATTAAATACCTTCCTTGGAGCTACATTATAAGAGGAGGCAGCAAAGAGAATACTTCGGAGTTTGAGAGATAAATCATGTATCAGCATTTAATAAACAAAGATAAGCTGTCCTGTAGGGCAAAAATGGTTCTGAAGAAAGATCACACTCCCAGGCTATGAGCTTTAAACACAGAAGTTACGTCTAGCATGTGCTCCAGATTTGAGAGTGCAGCTCTCTAGCCTTGCCCACAAAGTGAGTGAGGACTCTGTACCTCCTGTTCCACGACATAACACTTATACATGAGAAAAATCATAGTGTTGGGTAAATAAATACTTCAAATACGTCCACCACCAAAGCAAAGGCTTTTCTACTAACAGGTAAATTCACTTGCTCGATGAATGTGCCATCGGGAAGCACCTGCAGGGAACTGACAGTTTTTACCTGATTGCCGTCAACCTGGTAGCCATGCTTGTTTGCCAAGGTCTTGGCCATGGAGATGGTCACTGAGAACCCAACGATGGCGATGGCGATGGCGTCCACGTACACGAGGTGGAAGAGGCTGGTGTCCGGGTTCGCTGGAGGCAGCAGCCTGAAAAGTCAAGCTGACTGTCAGTGCTGTGACCACCGGGGGAAAACCACAGGAGCAGAGGGGAGTATTCTAGAAGGGCATTACCTGCAGATGAGATGAACTCACGAGGAACTTGGAACATGGAACTTGTTTGCTCTGCTCTGGCAAGCACAAGGGCCCTCCTTGACCCAGAGATGTGCTTCCCAGGCCCACAGTGCAGGCCTGGCTCGAAAGCTGGGTGGCTGATCAGCAGAGATCAGGTGCCATTTTATTTACAAAAGGAGAAAGCTCATACCAAGGGCACCCTGATGGCAGCTGTAAGTAAGACACAGACCAGGGAGAAGGGAGGGTGGGCGAAGGACTCGGATGCCAACACCTGAATCCGTCTTGGGGAGGGGAGGCATCCTACAAGGCCCGCTCAGAGGAGAATTACTGTCCTTGTAACACTACTCACGCTCCTCCTTTGTGACTTGAGGGGAGGACTTAGTATACTAGCTCCTCCTGTGTCACTGCTCCCTCAAGTTGAGTTGTAAAATCAGGAAGGAGCAGCAGTAGATCATACTTCCTGGGTCTCACTGGGGAATTCTGGGGAGCTGGAGGACTCTTGGAACCCCACAAAGGGGTACCCCATTTTTGTCCATTCTTGTAGTGTGAGACCCTTTGTCCTAAAGAAACAATAGGGATTCCCCGGACTGTTATAGGGAAAGAGAAACAAGGTTTTCCAAGGCTTCCTGCTCCTGCTCCAATTCAAGGCAGTGGGCTGGGTAACAATGACAATCATTTAAGCGATTCCCAGTAACAGTACTGCAAATACAACCATTTATTAGGTGCTTCCTCTGTGTCAGATTCTCTGCTTATTTATGTCCAACTGCCGAATGAGTCGGGCATCATTACAACCCCAATCTCATAGAGGAGGACTTGAGGCACAGTTAGGTTAAACAACTTGCCCAAGGTCAAACAAGTCATTTAGGGGCTGGGGATTTAGCTGAGTGGCATGGCGCTTGCTTGGCAAGTACAAGGTTGTGAGTTCGATTCCCGGTACCGGAAAAAAAACCAAAACAAACAAACAAACAAACAAAAAACCAACAAAAAAAACCCCAAGTCATTTAAATGATTTCAACAAATCGGAGAGGAACATGCCTCTCTATACTGCTTCTCTCCCCACACCAAAGTAGAGCGACAGAAGAGACATTTCATCAGATTCTGGGGTCAGGAAAGGCAGGGGAGAGAGGGGAAGGACCTGTTGTGTTAAGGCTAGATTAGGAACTACAGGCCACAGTCTTCTAGGTAAGTGCCATGATTATCCCAATTTATAGGTGGAGAAAGAGATGTTTTCAGTTGTTAAGTACTTTTCCCAAGAGGGATCAGACTGTCAAATGCAGGGTGTCTGACTCTAAACCATCATCTTTGTCCTGCACTTGGCTGTGGAAGCTGGGCCAGGAGAGAAGGCCCGGCGGCAGGAGGGGCCCGGGGAATAAGAACACAAGGAAAGGGTGGGCTCTGGAAGGAGGTCAGGAAAGGAAACCCTCAAACGGGGCATAGATAGCCACGACTGGAGCCTGTGAGAGCCAGGCCGCAGCCTGGGCCCCGCAGTGTGCACCGGTTTGTGCTTGCGTCAGTAAGCGGGGCAGTTCCCGTCACTTGGCCCAGCACTCTCATCCTGGCACGAGCATCTCCCACCAGAAGCCCAGCACTTCCCTTCTGCTGGGTCCACACTGACCTTTGCTTTGCTGTGACCAAGAGAATGAGGTGGCAGTGAGGTCACACGGGGCCGCCCTGAGCCACCAGGTGCAGAGAAGATGCCAGACCCGCCCCCAGCTACCCCAGCCAGGCCAGCTGGGGCAGAGTCCGGAACCACCACGCCCAGCCTGAGCCATACCTCCAGGCACCTGCGGGAGCATGAGAGGTCACCAGTGAGACCAGAGTGACCACCTCCGGCGCAACTTGGGCTGAAGAATTATGAGCAAACGAGTGGTCAGTCGCTGTTTAAAGCCACTGTTTGGGGGCAGTTTGTTATAGATGAGCAAGAGTCACAGATGAGAGAAACAGTATGACGGGGCGTGGTGGCGCACGCCTGTAATCCCAGCACCTGGGAGGCTGAGGCAGGGGGATCATTGTTAGTTTGAGACCAGTCTGGGCTACAAAGGGAGCTGAAGGCCAGCCTGAACTGCACAGCAAGATCCTGTCTCAAAAAGACAAAAGAGAGAGAGAGAGAGAGAGAGAGAGAGAGAGAGAGAGAGAGAGAGAGAGAGAGAGAGAGAGAGAGAGAGAGAGAGAGAGAGAGAGAGAGAGAAACAGTATGATTGTATGTAGATAAGCAGGGAGGTATTTATTACCTGCTTGGTTTTGGGCAAAGTTCCAGAAAGAGAAGGTTTCTCATTAGCCAAGTTCCAGAAAGGTAAAAAGTTATTTTTTTTAAAGTTTACTTCTCACATAGAGAACCAAAGCGACACACGTGGGGGAAACACAACAGGGTAAGGAAGACAGTGTGTAGGAATCATGGCGACGTGTGAATTTCAGCATATCAGTGTATTTCTAAAGGAGCAATCTATGTGTAAGAATTTACCGCTTAATCAAATTATTTATAACTAGTAACTGAATCGGATTATCTGTTGGATTTGATCAGACGATTGCTTACCATGTGACTGAGCTGGAGACCCACAGCTGAGGTGGTGGAAAGAGGATGCAACCGTGTATCAGAAGACCCAGCTCTAGGTCCCAGTCAGGACTCACCAGCATGCCACTAATGCTCACTTACGTCTCTCTAATATCGCCTTCCCGGGGCCTCCACAGGACAAGGGGTGGATGCGCTTCAGGACCTGTGACCCATTACAAGTACAGTGTGTGTTTCCCCCTACTCTCTCAGTCTCTCAGTTTTATCAACCTCCAAAAACCAGGTGCATTCTGACAGTCAGGGTGCATTTACCACAGAGTCTCCAAGAAAAAACTAGATGAGAGAATACAATGTTGGGGAACATTGCCGGAGGACAGAGGACAAACCAGCTCCCAGATCCTTCACCCGCGGCTCCTTAAAAGCACCATTTGAGCTTTCTGCCAATCCTCCACCCTTGAGACCTCTTAGCGACCACCACACCCCATCCTACCACAAGGCCATGGCATCTATACGGATGGGGGCGTGGACAGAGAGAATGGAATAGTCGCTGGGACAAGCTGGCCGCCCATTCCGAGACCAAGATGTTTGCCCAGGAAAAGAAAACAAAATGCCCTTGGTATGAGGTTTCTCCCTTTTTTAGGGAGCCCAGCCCACTGAAATTTCTCCCCCTCGAGCCCTGCATGTGAATAGATACCTCGCCCTTTTCTTTGTTCACGGGCCAGCCAGAATTTTGCTCTCCATCAGAGTTGTCTGTCCTCCCTGCAGACAACGAAGCTCGGGTCTCATCTATCCCGCCTGGCTGGAAGACCCCACCTCCAGTTATCAACAGCACTTCCTACTATTTGTTTGCTGACCTCAGTAAACATAAGCTCCATGAGGACCAGCACTTTTTTGCTTGTAAGTTTGTTTTCATTTTAAACTACCGTGTTCCCTGGTACATAAAAGGCATTCAATAAACACGTGTTGAGTAAATGAGAATAATGAACTTTGCTGTGAGAGAGTTACCCTAACCCTAACCCTTACTATGACAAGCACCAACTGCGACGGGGGAGTATGGAAGTATCGTGGAAATTAGAAGTCCAAATTGAAAAGCAAGGGTTATTACTGTGTCACAGCTTTACACAGAATACTAAGTAACATGTTTGTAAACCCCATTCATTGCTTTGAAGTTTAAAGCAAGTGCAAGTTTCTCTCGGCAGAGGGGCAGCCTGAGAAGGCCGGATGCAGGCTGCTCCTCACCGCTGCCTCCCTCATCAGTACTCTGAACTCCCCCAAAAGTTGTTTCTCGAACACGTTTCCTTAGAGTTGATTTTCAGAAATGACGTTTCACAAGCTAGCCTACTGAGCATGCGCTAGTGAACGGGGCTCGATGGCACTGTAAAGCCAGAATCTCCTCCGGGCAGGGCTGGAATATAAAGGCCCATATTACCAGACTGCGCCTGCGCAGACCCCGTCCCAACCACTTGTGGCCCCGCTCCCTGAAGATGAATTCACTGTGGGGTAGATTACATCCGGGTCACTGCTCCGGAAGTTATTCCCCTAGTTTACTTACGTTCTGCAAATAAATTTCGCTGTGCTACTATTCCTGGTGTTCTGCTCTGACTCGGTCCCCCACCAGACCCCTCAAGCACCTGCTCTCTGGGCTGAGCACTGGCTTCGAAGAGCTCCCGGATGGGCAAGTAGTGTCCCTCACCTCGTCTGGGCAGAGTTGGCACAG
Organism: Chinchilla lanigera; assembly: GCF_000276665.1. Lineage (NCBI taxonomy): Eukaryota > Metazoa > Chordata > Mammalia > Rodentia > Chinchillidae > Chinchilla > Chinchilla lanigera. The sequence goes on from NW_004955410.1 coordinate 8,379,326, forward strand.
AGTGGTGGTGAGAGCGAGGTGAAGAAATTATTGCACATAAGATGGGAAGACAGAGCCGGATCTAGAGGGGCAGGGTGATACACATAGCAGTGTACTCCTTCTTGGTCCGCTGATACAGAGTTATAAATGTCAAGCACGTAGTTAGCTATCACAGAGAAATATGCGTAAACATCCTATGATCTGAGACTAGAAAACCCACTTAAGTAAGGAGCCTCAGAACATTCAATGCCCGTGGCTGCTAACCCTAACCCTATCCCTAAGGGATGAGGAAGTCCCAGAGATCTGTTTTACAATAATTTGAATATATTTAATATTGTTGAACTGTACAGTTAACAATGATCACAGTAATCACTTTGTTTTTTTAAACCACAACAAATGCGATACATGCCACAAACCTGTAAAATCCCCAGCTATCTGATAGGTAGAAAAAGATTAATTTTCATTGCCAGAGCACTATAGCAGGAGTTAGAAACAATAGGTCCATGGATTATTCAAGTCACTCTGTCACTTAAACTATTTTCCTACCCTAGAGGAAGCGTTCCAACGACATCCACATTGTACGATTCTTGCAAGTTAAATCCAGCCGAAATGCCAGTTCCCATTACCACCTAAAACAGATACAAACCCAGATGCAAGTTTAGATATCAATATGCAAATGTTACATAAATGAGCTTCAAAGAATTTGTTAGGCAAGGCAAATTTATTCTCACTTTGTTGCTGTCATAGCGTGTGTGTGTGTGTGTGTGTGTGTGTGTACGCACATGCACACTCGAGCTTGAGACATGGCCTCACAAGATAGCCCAGGTAGGCTTCCAATTCCACCCTCCTGCCTCAGCCTCCTGTGTTCTGGGATTACAGGCGTGCACTACCAATGCTCAGAATGAAAAGAAGGATTTATTCACTTCCAGTATTTCTAACTTCTCTCCATGATTCTGCCCCACATAACTGAAATGGGCACTACAGCTTCCTAAAGGCCTGGAACTGTCTTCTTTTCCCTCGCTTCTGCTGTGAGCTTTGGCTTAGGGGTTGGCTTTGACTTTCAGTTGGGTAGAAATGTGCATGATGAGGGTGGTGCAGGAACTTCAGTGTCAGCATGAGTACCCAGTGTACAGAAGAGCAGCAGAAGTGTGGTCAGCGCCCCACCCCCATCCCGCAGGTGTCTTCTCTGGGGCTAGTGGGATGGCAATCACCCAGAATGACATTGTCCCTGGGGCTCTCCAGGATTGTCAGGCCCAGGTTTACCGAAGGCATAAAGCACAGTCCTCAGTGTGATACAAGTGACACACAGTAAGGTGGGATGGTGGCCTGCTCCATGCCCTGTAATTATGGCTCATGGAGCTCCAGGAGGGAAGGACTTAGAGGTGACAAGGGAAAGGACCAGCCCCTTTTAGGGGGCCCAGCAGGAAAGTGATAGTAAGCTAATCCTATTGTCAGAAACCGCAGCCCAGAGACCAGGGCCAAGGGTGTTTCCAGCCCCTTTGGACAAATGATCCTTTTCTGCTGGTGGCAATTATATTGGTCACCCTTGGTTGCTTTTTTGTGCATCTCAGCCTGGGAGAGTGTCTCGAATATTTGAACTCACAACATAAACATGGCTCCAGTTTGTGGAGCATTTGTTTTATGTGGAGGCAAGTAATGAAACCATCGTTTCTCTATGGACACAAACACATGCATTAGAAAATAGAAAGCAGAGCTCAAAACATATTTTTATGATGAAAATTTTCTTTTTTTGCTTAAAGAAAATCGCAAAGACTCTGTTCCCAAGCTTTCCAGTATGGCTTCTGCTTTCTTTGCTCAATGGAGAGTTTAAGTCAGAAGTTTCGGAAGCCATGAAGACTATCATTTCAGTGGTAGCATTCTGGAGGCCACTGTCCTGGGAAACGTAAAGGAATCTTTACAGGGAGATTTGGACAGACCTAGGACCCCAGACAGAAGGAGCTTCCGGGCTGCGCTCTATGAACAGAGCCTGCTGGACTCCTGCGTACAAACGTGCTCAGTCAGAGCTGCTGTGTTCCTGGGGGAAACCGCAGCCCTGGGTCCAGTCCCAGACAGAGCAGAGGTTTGGAAATGGGTAGAGATTGCCTTTTTTTTTTTTAAATAAAAAAACAACAACAACAACAAACTTTTTAAGAGGTACTGATAGGGCCCAGCGATGTGGCACATGGCAGGGCTCTTGCCTAGCATGTGGGAGGTCATGGGTTTGAGTCCTAACACCTGGCCCCCCAAGGGCACTGGTAGAATATAGAAAAAACCAAGGCAAAGAGAAGAAAAGACGGGCTTTTTTCTCACTTTGGACCAGACACTTTTGACCAGTTCACTTCTTTGTCTTTGAGGCACCCAAACTATGCATTCAGAAGCCCCAGCGTGCCAAAGGGAACTCACGGGGTCTTGGGATTTTAAAGGGTTCAGGGACACAGTGCCGCCTCTGGGACACTGGGCGGACCTCTGGCTGGAGGTCGTTCTCAGCTCGAACGTCACCAGTTCATACATCCTGCTGTCAATAATGTGCCTCTTTGCAAAGCTTCGTGTTCAGCAGTTGTGCTTTGAAAAATCCATGTGAATGGGAGATGAGGGCAGCGGTGCCCAATCGGGTTCCAAGTGCCCACCAGGTGCACATGTCCATGAGCAACCGTGGTTATTTAAGAAAATAATAACATTTTTTTAAACTCCAATTTGTGCGCCTATGTTTACAGAAAGCTGCCATGTTCTTATAAATACGTACGAAGGTGTTTGGACCTAACTGCTTAGTAAGTCAGACAGTGGGGTGTTTCTTTTGGCTTCAGAGTGCCAGGGAGCTGAGACAGTTTGGGAATGTTTGTCTTTTATTCTTCCCCTATTAATGCAACATGTGTTCATTACAAAACAATAAAAATACTGCGGAGAACAAATCCTGTGAAATCCTGTCACTCAGAGATGGTGGCAAAGTTGTAAGGATGGTTTTCACCTGCATTTAAAGTCATCTGTGTTTACCTTTTAATGCTTTTGTTGTTGTTGTTGCTAGCTCTTGTGGCAGAACTGAGAGAAAAGACCCTTTCCCGTCCTGTTCCTCTTGCATCCACTTTTTTTTTTTTTTTTTTAATTTTAAAGAGTAAAAGAAAGACAACATAAATAGGGGGATTCACTGAATTACAGACAGAGTGGTAGGACATTATCAATGGTTGTTATTTTACTTATTGGTATCTTCAAGATAGTTTCTCAGGAAAGCAAATAGACAAATAATAGTGAGTTACAGACAAAAATGGCAGGAAATAATCAACGTTGCATCCACTTTGAAATCCCTCACAGAAACAGAAGCATGGGGTCGTAGGAGCTGGATAGATCTTCACTAGGTTAGACTTACCGCAAAGAACTCTAAAGGAATGGGCGCTGGCAGTTTATCCTTAAATCTCTCATTAAACTCTTTGCCACCCAACAGCAAACCAAAAACCATCAGCCCGACGCCTAGGGAACACACGTTGAGGTTTTTAACATTCTGCAACACAGCAACCGTACTCTGTAACACAGTGAACACTGGAGTTTACATCGGGAAACAGTCCTGCATTGCGCAACGCGACGGACACGCGGTACCGAGAACGGGCAGCTCAGGGAGACGGGGGCACGGAGGTTCGGGGTGGCCTCGTGGTGTGGAGCCTCTGTTTGCGATGAGGAGGAAGTTCTGGAAATGGCCGCTGGCCATGGCTGTCCAACCCTGTGAATACACTTATCACCGCTGAATTGTACACTTAAAAAAAAAAGTGATACATTTTGTTATACGCCTCTTACCACAATAAAAAAAAAAAATAGAGTTGAGACTTAAAATTTAACAGAGAGAGGGCCGGGCTGGAGCTCAGCGGTTCAGTGCGTGCTTACCATGTGCAAAGCCCTGGTGCTACCCCCAAATGCACAAAAAAGTGTTCTCAGGTTGAAATGTCTTTCTTTATAGTGTCCACTAGGCTTTTAAAATTATTTATTTATTTATTTATTTATTTATTTATTTGGTCTTTTTGAGACAAGGTTTCACTCTGCAGTTCAGGCTGGCCTTGAACTCACTATGTAGCCCCAGCTGGCCTCGAACTTGCAGCGATCCTCTTGCCTCAGCTTCCCGGGTGCTGGGATTACAGGCGTGTGCCACCACGCCCGGCCCACCAGGCACTTTTAACTTGTCATACAACTATACAGCAGCAATTCTTACTCACCCATCTCAGGGTGTTTCTGGATATGCTAGTGTCGTGGTGTTGTGTTATAAAACTCAAAAAAACAGTCCTGAGGCTGATCAGTGACCATGAGGAAAAGAATTACCGATTAGTATCAGCAGAAGGCTCCAAAGGGAAACACATAGAAAAGCTCTTAGGGAGCCAAAGAGGGAGAAATTATCATCAGCGGATGAAGGAAAAGTTGGGCAGGTGAGGGGCTTTGAAGGCGAGGGGATAAGTTTGGAAAGGAGCCAAAGTGATGAGTGTGTGTGTGAGTGTATGAATATGTGTGTGTGTGTGTGAGTATGTATGTGTATGTGTGAAGTCACTTGGTTGTATCCTAGGGTGACAGTCCTCATCTGCCACCCAAGGAAGCCCACAGCCTCTGCACCGGGCTATGCACCCTTTCCTGTCGACGCCCCTAGATTATGTTCAGCGGGACTTGTATGTTGTGTTTTCATTACGACAAGGCGTTCTGAGGAGGCTCAGTGTCAGAGGTCCGTCAGCAACAATAACAGGGAACTAATAATGTAGTTATTTAGGGAACAGTCTCAGGCCTTGATTCCATTCTAATCAGTCAAGGACTCAAATGTACGTGTGTCTTCTAGGAGTGACTTTCCTAGGCTTCCCCTCCCCCGCGAGCAGCCTGTGCCTTCTCTTCATAGCGCTTAATGTAATTTACAATTAATCACATACTTGTGCAACTGATGACTTTATTAATCACCCTCCGACTGAGAGCTGGAGCGGGCAGGACGGCATCTGCTCGGCTCGTTGCTGCCCCCTAGTGCCCGGCACAGTGCTGGGCGCAGAGCACTGCAAAGGCTGCGGCTCCCAGGTCTCAATCCTGGAACTTCACTGTCAGGGGTCCTGAGTATTTCATAACTTCCGCTTCATCTCTGGGTCACTTAGGAATGTGTCTTCTACCTTCAGAACGTACGGGGTTTTGAAACTATATTCAGTCATGGGTTTCCACTTATACCCTGTGTGAAAAATACTGCTTGTTTAGAATTTGTGCTCGTTTGCACACTAGCTGCAGCACGATCCGTTATTACCCTTGCTCCCTATGCGCTTGCAAAGAAATTTTCTCTGAATTGTATACAGAGTCTATGCATAGTTTATTGCATTAGCCTGTGTTAGCTGTGTTAGTTTAATCTGTTATAGGCTCACTCTTTTGGGGGGTAGGGTGCAGTATGGGGAACGGAACCCAGGGCCCATGAACTGAATTACTTCCCCAGCCATTCTAAACAATTTTATTTTATCTTATTTTATATTTTATTTTTTCTTTTTGAGACAGGATCTCACTATGTAGCTCAGGCTGGCCCTAGCTCACTTTGTAGCCCAGGCTGGTCTCGAACTTGTAACGATCTTCCTGCCTCAGCCTCCTGAGTGCTGAGATTACGAGTGTGTGCCACCACCCTCGGCTTTAAACAATTTTAATTTTGAGATAGGGTCTCACTACACTGCTGAGTTGCCTAGGCTGGGCTTGAAGTGGCAGCCCTCCTGTTTCAGCCTCCCAGAGTGCTGGGATTATAGGCAGGTACTACCATGCCTGGCTGCATTACTTAGCTTTTTCTTAAAAAAGGAATTATGGGATTTTGGGAGGGGGGCGTTGTTTGTTTGTTTTGGATGCTAACAAGTAATTTAAAGACACAGTGGGAGAACATATCTCTCTCAAAAACTTCTAATTTAGGCAGGCAAAACAGAAGTAAGGCACCTCATTAGGGTGATGATGGTATCACCAATAAAGACCTCACAAAAAGTCCTCGGTGAAGTAAGCAGAATCATATACCAATAAAATGGGATTTTTAGGCTTCCTTGTGGGTCTCTTCTCAGAAAGCCTGAGAGCAACTAAGTCTTTTTTTCCTTTCACAGAGTTTCTTGGAAAAACAGAAAAATGGGACTCAGATAAGAGCAGAGAAAGAAGCCGGAAGCACAGCCGGGGGGTCGGGAGTCGCCTACTTACATACACCACGGAGAAGATCCCGCTGTAGCGCTTGGTCTTGACCCCGAAGAGGTACTTGAGCATGGAGGTGAAGACGTGCACGGCGGCCGCGGTGGTGAAGCCGCGCACCAGGGGTTCGGTGAGGTAGATGGCCACGAAGCCAAACCTGCACACACCTAGGCAAAACTGTCGTTTCAATGGCAAAGAAACAAACAAATCACATGAGAGGTTAGGAAGTCATAACCAGCGGAAAACACATCAGAGGTCTTTCCGGGCCCCTTCTAACACTAGCGACCTGGATCTGTCGCTAAGAAATCAGTCCCCGGCTATGGAGAAAACAGTGCCAGTCAGGCGGTGCCACAGAGCAGGGGCCATGCCTGCACCTTGTGTCCCCGAGCCAGAGGCACGCGCAGGCCTGCATACAGGGTGCCTGACCACTGGCTGCTCCGGCCAAGCAGATAAAGGATGTCCTTCTCCAGTGCTACCCAGTCTGACTGTTTCAGACTGGGCTCGCTTTGGGGACCTCAAAGTGCCCAACCAAAGCTTGTGAGTCTCTCCTGGTAAATAAGGCCTGGAGTCGGACTGCTGTGCCCGACCCCATCTCTGGAGATTTTTCTTTTTGAGACAGGGTCTTGCTGTGTAGTCCATACTGGCCTTGCACTCCCAGTGATCCTCCTGGCTCAGCCTCCCCAGTGCAGGGATTATAGGTGTGCGCCACCATGCCCAGCTCAGCTCTGGAGTTTGGCTGGCTGGCTGCCCACCATGGGGCAAAAGCAGCCCGGAGTGCTCGGTAGATGTTTCAGAGAACACACCAGCCCCATCTCCCCACCTGAGTCTCACCTGAATGATTCCTGAAAGCAAGGTCACAGACATGGCGACTTTCACCCGCAGGGCGTCCCTGGCTTCCGTACCGTTGGTTGTGTTTACTCCTCCTGGAATGACTATATCATCCGGTACTAGCCGAACAGCCACGCCACCAATCATCAAGCTAATCACGGCAAAAGGACCTGAAACGGTGAAGCAGGAATTATCTTATTTGGGGCTCATGGAAACTGCCCGGTGTAGCTGACGAGATGGGCACAACGGACCCTCACCGAGGGATTCCAGTGTGTCTGGTGGGGGCTTTGCCAGTGTGCCAGAGACACACGTGAGGGGCACAGGCCACCCCTGCAAGGCGACTGCTCAGTGTCCTGCAAATGTGACCGCAGCAGCACCTCCACCCCCACACCTGGCCAGGGCCTGGATGTTTCCTCATGGAGAGGGGCATCCAGTGCCTCTCTCTTTAATCTGGGTGGTCTCACAACATGCTAGTCATCAAAAGGACACAGCAGCAGTGACACGGTGTGACTTCTGAGGGGAGGTGGTAAAAGGTGATGTGGTGTCTACACAAGAACTGTAAACCTTCCGCTGGAGCCTGAGCCATCGTGTTTGCTAAAGCTCCAATGGGGCTGTGGGGAGAATTCCTGGGACTACGTGGAAAGAGAGAGGGAAAGGGATGACAGAGAGGAAGAAGGGAGACAGCAGAAATTGCCCAGGTCAGCCCTTCCCAAATCCTGACCCACAGGAGTAGAGAGATAATAAAAGAATTATTTGTCATATTTTTAATTAAAAAATTAACTGATCTATAATATAAGCTGCCAAACTGAGGGCCGTTTGTTACCCAGCAATAGCTAGCTGAAACATTATGTTTGTAGGGAGTAGCTTTATGAAATACTATTATGAAATTTATATACATCTGAACTGAAATAGCTAAAGAGAAAATATGTACAATTCAGAGACTAAAATATGAAAATTATATACATGCATAGTAATGGGAGAGCAAAGAAAGAAAGTCAGACAAGAGTAATTTTATTAGGAAATGAATTCATTTCACAGATTTTAAAAGTTGCTATTTTATATAAGAAAATTGTCCTTTTTCATTACCTCAAGGCTACAAGAAAGGTATTCACTCTAGAAGCCTTGGGAGCAGTGTATTGCTTAAAGACTTTTTTTTTTTTTTAAGAATGGACTCTTTCTATGCAGACCAGGCAGGCTTCAAACTAGTGATGATCTTCCTGCCTCAGCCTCCCGAGTGCTAGGATTATAGGTGTGCGCCACCATATTTAGCTAAGGAATTTATTGTGTGTAACAAAAGTTATTAAGCAGATGTTCTAGTAACAACCACACTATTTCTTTGGCACGTGGTGAAGCTTGGGACTCCAACGGGAAAGGGACTGGAATATCAAGTTCAAGAATAAGCTTTTACCGATGGATATGTGCCTGGAAGTCCCAAGGAAACAGTACATGATCACAGGGTAGAACGAGGAGTACAGGCCGAACACCGGAGGCACCGCTGCCAGCGTTGCGAAGGCCAAGCCTGTGGGGTTAAAAGCCGAGAGGAGCGTTAGGAGCGGGGCGGGCGTTCGTCCCTGGTGCTTCCGCTCCGACGCACGAGCGAAGCCCTCCTGCCTCGGGTACCTGATGTGTCTGCTCTGCCCACCCTCCCGCAGTCCCGCACGGAGCCTTGTGCCTGCAGAGCCCAGGCTGGCGTGGTCTTCCTTGTTCAGTGCCCTTCTGCCCGTGCATGGGCTTTTTCCTCCTTTAGTTTTAAAAAATTAGACAAGGGCGGCGAAGCAGTCTCCCTCGGTAGGCGCAGTTGTAGTCTGGGGTTGATACACAGACGCTCTTGCTCTAATGCTGTGTTCTGTGGGTTCCGGGGGACCCCTTTGCTGTGAGGAGCGCCTCTTGTCCACCCTGGTCCACGTGACGCCTGCGCCTGGCCCTGGCCCCTGCCTCTGGCCCCGTGTCAGAAGGTGTGGTCTCTTTCCCGCGCAGGCTCCTCCCAAAGGCGTCTTCTCGGGCAAGCGCCTTTCACACGAGCCACGCCGGGTACCTTCCAGGGCGCCCAGTTTTCCAAATGGAAATCTTGGCATTTTGCTAAAAAACTTGAGAAGTTCAGGTCACACCCAGACTCTCGGTTCTGCCGTCCCCACCAGCTCACACCATCCTTTACCTGTGCGCTCTCAGCAGACTTTATATTTTAGAGAAATTTGAGGCTCACAGCACCTTGGGTGCAAGGTACGGGGGTTTCCTTTATCCACACCTGCCAGGCTGGTACCTTTGGTACAATGATGAACCTACACCCACAGTTCACATCAGAGCTTACTCTTTGTGATAAAAGTTCTCTACAAATCCGCAACGACCTGTATCTGCCCTGACAGTAGGACGCAGAATCAGTCCATGGCCTAAAAGATCTTGTTCTCCACCGACTCCCTCTTCCCCCCTCTTAAATCCCTAGCAACCACTCACCCTTTCTCTCCTTCCGGTGTGGGCTTTCCCAGAATGTCAGGCGGTACGCAGCTATTTCAAGTGGGCTTCTTTTGCTCAGAAATATGCACTTAAGTTTCCTCCACATCTTTCCACAGCATGAAGGCACATTTCCTTCCAGTGGTGAATCATATTCCACCATGTGGATGTACCATAGTTAACTTAATAACTGTGACTAAAGCGGCTAGAAATGGCCATGTGCAGATTTAATGCAGGGTTTTAAAAAAGAGATGGTTTTTTTTGAGCAGTGTGAGACTTTTTTTGTTCTTGCAAGAATTAGGCGCAAACTCCAGGGGACCCCGCAAGTGCTCTGGGGGGCTCATTGCAAAGGTGTGTGTGGAGAGAGAGCAGAAGCTGGCACCCCAGGCTCCGCTCTGGACACGCCAGCCTTCTGCTGTCTCTCTCCTGTCCCTCCACGTCCCACCCTGACCAGCTGACCAGCACCCCCTCCAACTCCGGAACCAGTTCTGCTGTTCACCTCTGCTTTTAAAATTCAGCACCTTTAACAGAGCAGTTATACACCTCTCCCCCATACAGGGAAAACTCTTTTACAATGGACATGCTCCTGCTATTGAGAGGTCAGGGCCATGACACCGCTGAATATCGTATAATACACAGCACAGACCTCACAATAAATAGTGTGCAGGGTATGGTGACAGAAATTTTGTTTTGGATGTTTCTATTGTTACATCACATAAACAGAAGCAAGGACAAAAAAAAAAAATCACAACATGACCATCTCAATAATGCAGAAAAAGCCTTTGGTAGACTCCAATATTCATTCATGATAAAAACACTGACGAAAATAGGCACAGATGGACTTTATCTCAATTGGACAAAAGCCATTTATGTCAAACCTACTGCTAACATCCTATGATGTAGGGAAAAGCTGAACACTTTTCCTCTGAAATCAGGAACATGGCAAGGATGGCCACTATCACCACTCCTGTTCAACACAGTACATGAAACAGTAGCCAGAGCTCAGGCAGGATAAGCTAATAAAAGAGACATGTATAGGAAAGGAAGAAGTCAAATTATTATTATTTGTAGATGACATGATCCTCTACATAGAAGACTCCCAAAAAATCCATCACCAGACTCCTAGAATTAATAACCAAATTCAGCATTGGGTTACAAAATCAACACACAAAAATCAGAAGTGTTCCTGTGGACTCAGTGAAAAAGAAATTAGGAAAACAATGCCATTTGCAATAACACCAAGAAAAATTAAATACTTAGAGGTTAACCTAAGCAAGGAAGTGAAAGACTTGCACAGTGAAAACTACATACAGTGCTCTGAAAAAGAAGATGGAAGAGGACATCAGAAAATGGAGAGAGAGCCATTTTTCCTGCATAGGCAGAACCAATCTTGGCAAAATGGCCACACTTCCAAAACTGATATACAGATTTAATATCATGGAATCCCAAACACAATGCCAACAGCATTCTTTGCAGAACCACAAAAAAAATCCTAAAACTCATATGGAACCAGAAGAGATTCAGAACAGCAGAAGCAATCCTGGGCAACAAAAGTAAAGCAGGAGGCATCATGCCCCATATCTGAAGTTATATTACAAAGTGACAGTGATAAAAACAGCATGGTATTGGCAAAAAAGCCTCCCAAAACTGGACATGAAGTTCACTGGAATAGAACAGAGCATGCAGAAACAACCTCAAGCGCATTCAACTATTTGATCTTTGACAAAAGGGCCTAAAAACATACACTGGAGGAAAGATAGCCTCTTTAACAAATAGTGCTGGGAAAACTAGCTATTCACATGCAGAAGAGTGAATCTAGACCCATATCTTTTGCCATGTTCTAAACTAAAATCAAGATGGATCAAAGATCTAAATGTTAGACAGAAACAAACTTGAGAAGATAAGATGGCAAAATTCTTGAAGTCCTTGCATAGGCAAGGACTTTCTCAACAGAACCCCTGGTTGCACAGGAAATAGTACCAAGAAACCACAAAGGGGGTCATATCAAATTAAAAAGCTTCTGTACAGAAAAAAAAAAAAACAACTAACAGAATGAAGAGACATGGGAAAACACTGCCAGCTATTCCTCAGAGGACTAATATCTAGAATATGAATCCAGTCCAGACATGGTGGTATATACCTGTCATCCCATCACTTGGGATTGCCTCGAGTTCAAGACCAGCCAGGGCTACACAGTGAGCTCAAAGCCAGGCTGAACTACACACAGAGAAACTGCCCCAAACAAAAAAATACTCAAAAAATTAGCTACCCCCAAATAAAAAATGGGCAAGTGAAATGAATAGACACTTATTAGAAGAAGTACTAATGGTGAATAAATACATGAAGCAGTGTTCAACCTTGCTGGCCACTAGAGAAATGTAAATTAAAACACTGAGATTCCATTTAATCCCAAAAAGAATTGGTATCATCAAGAAATCAAATAATAAGAAATGCTGAGAAGGCTGTGGGGGAGAAAGGGCAGAGTTTTATTTAATCCTCCTGACATCGCTCCAGTCCTGTCTCCACACTGTCATCCCCAGCACGGTACAGGGCAAGGCACCTGCGTGTCCATGTGACATTTTGTCATAGAGAGACATTCAGCCACGTCACTCTCTCACAGCCCTCCCTGGCTCCCAGATTTGACAGCATTTGGAGCCTGCGAGCCCCCAGGGTGCTGTAAAGCAGATCCCTAAATTTCAGCTTCCTCCACTGGGAGGGAGGCTGCTTGCCCAAGCTTGGTCTCCATGGCATCTCTTCTAGCATCCTCCTTGTCCTTATTAGTTGAGAGACTTAAAATTGAACAGAGATAAAACCCTGTATCCACTCTGCCATTCTTAATGAGGAAAATCCTTTCAAAAATTTAAATTATTCATCAATCACAATGAATTTATTTTCGTTGCCTTTGCTATATATTTTCATATTTATCTGTCTTCATTCATTAAAGATGGGCAGAATAATAGCTTTTTGATACAAATTTGTGGGATGATCTATGCATCTTAGCAGTATCTGACCTACTGGATTACTCTGTGCTATTTTCTTCCTTTCTGCAATACCGACTCCCCTGGTTTTCCTGCCCCTCCCCAGATGCTTTTTTTTTTTTCATGGTACCAGGGATTGAACTCAGGACCTTGCGCTTGCCGGGCAGGCACTTATGCCACTGAGCTATATCCCCAGCCCCTCTAGATGTTTCTTATTGGTCTCTTCTGCTGGTTCTGCCTTCTCTATTTAGATCTTTCTTTTTCTTTCTTTCTTTCTTTCTTTCTTTCTTTCTTTCTTTCTTTCTTTCTTTCTTTCTTTCTTTCTTTCTGTCTTCTTTCTTTCTTTCTTTCTCTCAAGGCAGGGTCTCTTTATGTATCCCAGACTGGCCTTGAGCTCACTATGATCCTCCTGCCTCAGCCTCCCAGGAGCTTGGATTACAGATGTGTGCCACCACACCTGGCTCTATTTGGTTTTTAATGTTGCACAGAGCTTGATATTGGCTCCTTTCTCTTGACAGTCTCGTCCCAGCTGTCCTTAGCTACTGTCATGTTTAAATGCAACCAATGTGTCAACGATTCCCAAGTTGATATCTCTAGGCCACACCTGTCTTTGGGTCCACTATATATGTATCAAATATAAAATGAAAGACCTAATTGTTTACATTAAATTGCCCCCCCAAAAAAGACCTAATTGTCTATATCTCACAGGCATCTAAAATTTAACATGTTTAAATTTACTCTTCCTTTCCTGCCTGCTTTATTTGGCGGGCAGCTGGCACCTCTATCCCTCGGTGATACCCGCGGGTCATTCTGGACCCTTCCTCTTCCACACCTGCAGGCATCCAGCTGGACAGCCCGGTCAGCTGGTTCCCTTTCCTTCATCCTGCCCATGTTAACTCAACGACTGTTCTCTTGTCTTACCTACAAGCTAGATGACGTATCTTTCCAGTTTCATAGACACCACCCTCGTTAGGATGAGAGAAAGTCCGCGGGTGAGAAGTAAGTTCAGGTGACTGTGAATCAGAGGCAGAATCTGAGACTTCCTCGAATGGAAGTTCTCGTGGCTCCCTGCAGCGCTGGGTCCCACTGGACTGCTGGCCAGTTCAGCTTCTGTTTCACTGCAGACGTGATCCCTTATCTGCTCCTCACGCTGTCCTCGCCTCTGCCCCTTCTTGTTTGATTATTTTTGGGGTGATGGTGGCAAAACAGTTGCAGAAAGCTATCCTAAACCTGGTTTAAGATCCTGTTTAATGGATTTGCTAGACTTGGCTAGTCTGTCACTTGGCAAGTTAAACACTCAGCTAATTGGTCACTGGGGGAGCTCTTTTTCTTACATATTAAATTTTGGGAAACTGGCTAGAAGGAAATAGAGTTCTGGCCAACTGACCTAGAGCTGCTCAAGGCATTATCAGCTTTGCCTAACCTGAGCCCCTGGCAGACCAGACCAACTGGTCTCCCACATCCAGTCTGGTCCCCCTTCCAACAGCCAAGTCTATTCCTCACTCAGTGACCCCCTACCAGGAAAACCCTCACGAAAACACCTCAACAGCTTTCACTGCACTCTAAGTGAAATCCGGAAGTGGCCTGAGAAGGCTCTAAAGACCTCCCATCCACTGCCCAGCTCTCTCCCCTCCTTTCTGCCAGCTCTCTCTCTCTTTCTCTCACTCTTTTTTTTTTTTTTTGGTCTTTTTGAGACAGGGTCTCGCTATGCAGTTCAGGCTGGCCTCGAGCTCACTTTGGAGCCCAGGCTGGTCTCGAACTCACAACGATCCTCCTGCCTCAGCCTCCTGAGTGCTGGGATTACAGGCGTGCACCACCACACCTATTCTCTGCCAACTCTTCAACCACACTCAACCCTCCTACCCAGTGCCTTGCTACATGCTGTGCCTTCTGCCTGTGATGTAGTTCAAGTTTCACTTCTTCAAGGGACTTTTGTGGGTTCTCTACCCACATTAGGCCCCCAATTATTATTTCACAGTGTCTTATCTTTTCCTTCAAGCAAATATAAATGCCTTTAGTTGCTTCATATACTCCCTGGTTGGGAGGTTAGTTCCTGTGTACACAAAGGGCTGTTTAACATACACACATTGTTCAGAAGAACAAATGAATATTTTCTTAAGTTTATAACATATGTAAAATCACAGAGCTGCAAAGGAATTTAGTACTCTATGGTCATTTGTAATTAGAACTTGCACTTAGAAACCAAGAACTTTAATGAAAACCGTATCAAAATGTTGGTCTGGTGACTGACTTAGCAAGAGGTAAGACACTGTAATGCCAAAGCAGTGTGCTCATCTGTAGAACCACACCACTGTTTTCTATTGTTAATATCCCTGCAGAACTTTAGGGGTGAGGTTTCTGGATTCCTTTAGAAAGGCAAAAGTTACTACATGGATATGATAAAAACTCTTAATTTGCAGTCATGATAAAAAGGCCAAGCAAATATCTGAGAAGAGGTCAGTAAACAAAAGAAAGAAAGGAAGGGAAGGAAGGAAGGAAAGAAAAGAAGGAAGGAAGAAAAGAAAAAAAGGAAGCCAGCCAGCCAGCCAGCTGTATTCTTACTAACCTTGCGGAAGCTGAAGCACTCCAGTGCTTATGCCTGAAACCAAGTCACCCAGCACATATTCCTTGAATTTATACGCTGGCAACCACTTTGTTATGGGCAGGAACATATAAATAATATTTCTTATTTTTTTAGGAGTACACCTGGCAAGACACAGAGAGACGGAGTTATAAATGAGGAACATCTCTGTAGAATTCACAAAGCATCCTCTGTTCCCCACATCCACAAGCGAGGAGGAAAACTTTGCACTGGTGACCCAAGAAGTTGCCAGATGCGGTAGGAGGCAGAGATGGGCAGAGAGAGTGGCTGGAACATTCTTGGGAGCCAGAGGGAAGAAGTGGATGCTTCAGAGGTAGGTGCAGAATTAGACAGTGGTTTACATCAGGCATAGTAGGAATTCAGTAAACACAGTGAACTAGGTGAAGAAGCTGCATCCAATCGAATGACTGACACTGAATTAATTGCTGTGGGCAGCTCTGCGAACCAAGAGCATCGCCATGTATCTTTCTGCCACTCCACCCCACAGGCTTTCTTTACACATTTGACCTTGCTTCCCTCATACCCGAATGACACAATAAAGGAAAAAGCTCAGAACGCAGCATACATGAATGCCTGTTTCAGCTTATCCCCGATGGAATCTGAAACTTTGTCCTTCTCGTGGAGTCTCTCCTGCAGGACAGGATGGCTGAAAATCGGCCTTTCCACGTAGTACCTCTGAGTTGTTGCAAGGATTTCATTTTCTTCAGCATGATCCATAGTACTCCAGAATTATTCTTCAGCAGCAGGAGACAAACATTTCCTGAGTGTCACTAAGGGAGAAAATCAAAAGTCCGTCTTAGATGCCCAAATCCAACTGCAACTCTTCCTAAGCCTTCCTTCCTCGTGGTACTCTAAGTTTCACAGGCTCCTTGGACACCTCAGAGCAGCTGTCATTGTTCTTCCCGTAGTAGGCACTAACAAATAGGACAAAATCAAGATTAATAAAAAACATACTGTGATTTATTCCCTCCCAGAGCAGTGAGTGGATAACGTGCATACTTTTAACAAGAGCTCATATTAAGCCCAGTGGCTAAATAATGCGGTCAGATAGCTTCAGGTTTATGTAAGCGTAACCGTAAACCAGGCCAGGTCTGAGCAGCTGTATGTCAGGAAAACAGAGAGAGGATAAAGTCGGTCCTTAAACTGACCCCAAGTTCCTGGAAGGTATATTAACCTCCTTCCCAATTCCATCTAGGTTTGATTACTTCCTTACATTATCCTGTGGTCCACAACTGGGACTCATGTCTCCATGATGGAAGTCCCCGGTGACTTGCAAAAGGTCACAAATTCAAAACATCTGTGCAACACTATAATATTGTTTTAAAGTTGATTATGTTCTCAAGTGTTAGACTATTAGCATGATTATATTTTCTCCCCTCCTTGCTAGTGAATACCAGTTATATGAAAAGAAATAACTAAGGAATAAGACTTCATCATATTTGTGGATGAGGAGATGTGTAGAAGAATATTCACAGTAGATTTACGATAGTAAGCAATTTGAAAAAACCCAAATGTCTACCTCTCCACAATAAAAACTATATTTTGGTGCACTCACAAATTGAATATTAAGCAGTAGTTAGAAGAAACAGATCTAAATGTACCATCAATAAATTTCCAAAACTTAATTTTCAATAAAAATGTAAAGCACAGGCTGGGCATGGTGGTGTACTCAGGAGGCTGAGGCAGGAGGACTGCTGTGAGTGTGAGTGCAAGGCCAGCCTCAACTGCATATTGAAACCCTGTCTCAAAAAGACCAAAAAAAAAAAAAAAAAAAAAATAAGTAAGATGTAGATGGATACAAAGGATATAATTTTTAAACAAAGTCAAAAACTTGTAAGGTAATAGAGCCTATGTTATTATAGATGCATAGATACGTAGTAAAGCACAAAATCATTTGTGCCAGGGACAAACACTGGGGTCAGATTGTGGAGACCTCTGGAGAAAAGAGGAATGACTGGGAGATGATAGAGAGCCAGAACTAACTATACCTGCTGTGTTTTGATGGCAAAAAAGAACAGGCACAAGTACTGTGAAGCAGTAAGATGGTCAGGCTGTGTGGTAAGAAAACCAGTGTTTATTACGTGATTCTGTGTACTTGTCTTTATGTCTGAACTATGCACCTCACAAGAAGAAGGTGAGCACACAACTAAACCCAGTGTTCCCACCGAAGCGAGGTAACCCAGAGGAGTCGGGTCCAACGTGAACCCGTAGTGAAGTGTTTGATGGTGGCTACAGGGTTGTGGGTTACAGTGTTGGTCAACTCGCCGCTGTCATGGTGAAAAGTCGGGTTTTCACCAAGCTGACGTCACAGTTCAGTGAACTCAGTGTTTGTGTGACCGACCACAAAACGTCATGCAAGGTAAATACCTGCATCCAAGGAGGGTGAAATTCAAGAGCCCAGGGGTAAGTGAAACGCTAGCAGCCACAGGGCGGAGTACCAACAAGAATGGTGTGAGGATCAACGGCTTCAGCGTTATCACCTCTAGTTCCTATTCCTGCCTGTGTGACAGTATGGAGATACGCCACCTAAGGCTGATCGGAGCCTAAGGACTCTGCCCTCGTAAGTGGGGTTAGGTGTCCCTCTTGATGGCCCTTTCTGTCCTTTGTTCCCTCTGCTGGGTGAGGACACACGGCGTCCATCTTGGAGGTGGAGACTGGACCCTCATTTGCTGTCACCTTGACCTTGAGCTCCCTTCCTCAGCACCGTGAGAAATGAATTTCTACTGTTCATACCTGGGCCAGGTGGCGGTGTTTCGTTACAGCACACGGATGCACCGAGCCAGGTTTGCTAAGTGTGGGCAAGTGCGGTTTTGCAGCAGGATCTAACAAAGACTGTGCGTCTTTGCTTTAGATGAGCAAGGTTGGTTGACCACCTCTCCTGTGGCTTTTTATGGCCTTTCTAGGAGCCATCAGCAGCACTGAAATGTAGCAGAGAAAGCAGCTTAAATCATCAGGCATCCTTATCTCAGTGCTAGCCGTCCTCGGCTGTCAGGATTTACCCACTGACACCCATGAATCTGAAGGCCGCTTCACACCTTCTCTCCACTCTGGCGTCTCCAAATTCCTTTCATTTTGTTCACCAGAGCAATTATCTGTGTGTGTTAAAAGTTCCCTGGGATATTAAGATGACTAGGTATTTAAAATACTGGTTTTCAACTCTGGCTAGACCTAGAATCATGTCAGGTCCTTTTGAAAAAACATGAAATTCTGTTTTTTTTTTTTTTTTTTCTGGTACTGGGAATCGAACTCATGACCTCGCGCTTGCCAGGCAGGCGCTGTGCCGCTGAGCTAAATCCCCAGCCCCAAACATGAAATTCTGGGCCCACCCCGCAGCAGCAGAGCACAGCATGCAGGGGTAGGGCCCGGGCGCTGCCTTCTAAGGCATCCTCACAGGTGTCTAAGAGCAGCTCAGTGGGGACCTTGCCTATAACCTGGGACGGAGAAGCAGACATGGAGAAAAACGAGAAAATCATAAAGAAACCTTTTTTTCATTTTTAGTAGTCTAACTTTAATATTGTGGAATATTTCATATGTGATATAAAAGTCATATGTGTATATACAATAGAATATATATACAGCACACAAAATAGTAATAATAATAATAATAATAATAATAACACCACCCGTGTAATCAACATTCGCCCATGTACAGAGCCTGGGAAGTTTGCCTTTGTCTCCCCGCCTTTGTTCCACCCCCTTTTGAAGTGACCCCCTATTCTGAATTGATTGTTTATCATTATCTTAATTTTACTCATATATTTACAACTTATGCACGGTCTTATATACAAAATTATATTCCTGTGTGTGGTGGCCCACACCTGTAATCCCAGCATTCAGGAGGAGGCTGAGGCAGGAGGATCGCCATGAATTTAAGCCCAGCCTGAACGACATAGCAAGACCCTATCTCAAACAAACAAACAAAAACCCAAAACAAAAACAACCCCCGCCAAAGAAAAAACTATATATAGCAACGGAGTTTCTGTTGCTTCCCATGTGCTGGACTTTGCAGTTTTTCCATCTGGAGAGTGAAAATCAGCATTTGTTGTAACTTTAATTTGTATTGCAGTACACATTTTTCTTTTTACTATTCATGTTCACAATTGCAACTGAGTCTAAGCATGTCATCATTTGGGTTTTGTTTTTAAGGAAAAAAAATTAGTCCCTGTCTTTATCCATTTTGCCATAGAGTTGTTTTTTCTTGATTTGTAACAATTATTCATGTATTACAAAGAAACATTTAAAAATAAAGCAAATTCTAGGCTTCTAGGTAATGAATACTGAATCAGTGACTTATCTAAAGGCGAGGAGGTTATTTTTAAGGTAAACTTCACATATAACAACCACTGTTGAATTCCTATCATCTTGTCTAGTGAAACTGTATCGTTTATAATTTTTTTGTTTTTATTTTTTATTCTCTTTAATGGTTTGATCAATTTTGAATTCTTACATCCGGTAATCTGACCAACTTCGATGAAGATAAAAATATATGATGTAACAACCACTGTTAATAGCTATCTTTTTGTTCTGAAACCCTGTATCATTCTTATTGGTTTTGCTTTGTTTTGTTTTTGTCTGTGTTATTGGCAGTTTGCTATTGTTGTTTTTAAAAAAAAATCCTCTTTAAAATAAAATAAAAAAATAGAGTAAACTTCACAGTTGATGGTACACTATAACAAAACAACACAGCATAGTAAATATAATGCATCTACAACAACATGGTCGGGGAAGGTACGTGGCAAGCATCAGTTTGGAGAGGGATGTTGAGGTCAGGACCCGCGTTAGTGCGAAGATGGCTTCTCTGAGTTTGTAGTCTTCATGTGGGACGTCTGTTCTCAGCCTGGCTGCATCCTGGCGCTGCCTGGCCAGGTCTGAACACCGCTGATGTCTGACTCTCCTGCCAGGGATCCTGATTTAATTGGTCTGGGAAGCAGGAAGGGACTGAGAGTTCAAAAGCTCTCAGGTGATTCCACAGTGCAGCCAAGGTTCAAAGCACTGCCTTAGCAGAAGGCAAAACAAACAAATACCCACAGCTCTGCACTTCCTCTGCCAAGCCAGCCGAGCAAGGAGGAAAAACCCGAGCGCGGGTAAGTACTTGTGTGCCATTTGCTGTGTTGCTATCTTTACTTATGTGTGCCTTTGAAATGTTGAACCACAAACTACAAAAAATAAATATTTAGCCTGGGTTTCTCAAGCAAACCCAGCTTAACTGTCCCAGCTATTTCTCCGAGAGTCTAAGTGAAGAACAAATCTCCAAGAAATTGAGCTCTCAAGCACTAGATGGACTTAGGGAAGCGCGAGGTTAGAGATTCTCTGTAGGGTTCTCAGGGAAAATACACAGGCTCAGTTAAATGTGCACAGCGGATAGTCAAACACATTTCAAAAAGCATACATTGCACCCGTATTAAATTTTTTTCTTTGCCTCAACTCTAACTGGAGAGTTTGTATTTTTCTATGAGAACTCCGGCCACCATAGCACTTTGTGTTTGAGGTTCCAGGGCCCTGTGCGTAATCTCTGTCCTCCTTGACAGATCTGTTTGGTAGCTTGCGAACGCACGTCCTGACTAGAAAAGGAGGAGAAGAGGATGCTATAAGGAAATACCTACCCTGGTTTCACAGAATGAGATGTCCTTCGAGAGGACTCATTATTCTCGACAACAGTGATTAAAAAATTAAATCCTCGAAGGGTGTCAATAACCACCGTACCAGAAACGGAGGCAAAGAAGGCAAGGACCAACGTTAGGAGCTCAAATGACCAAATTCACATGGCCAGTGATGAGCGTCCGGTGTGCTGACTGAAATTGTAAATCACTAAGTTGTAAAACCACACAACGCCTGGCATAGAGGAGAAAGGTCACTTTTAAGACGGCCCAAAGGGACATACCTTCTGCTAGGTTCTCAAGCAAAAGAACTAACGAAGCAAACTCCCTGAATGGTTCAAGCCCCATTTTCCGCAGGTATGAAAGACGGGATTTAAAAATTGTTGTAACATCTTTCATAAGAGATTCCTAGATCTGAAAGTGACCTTGGAGATCACCCAACTTAACTCCGCCAGCTGCAGGTGACTCATCTAGATGTGCTAGGGGGTAGGGGACTCGTTTCAAAGGCAGAGATATTTATAAATAGAAGTTATACCACGACGGCAGTAACATTTTAAGATTCAATAGTGGTTTTGTAGAAGACGCTCCAAGAACCTGTGGCACGAGGACCAGGTTCTTTTTTTTTTTTTGGTTTTTCTCCGGTACCGGGAACTGAACTCACGACCTTACGCTTTCCAGGCAGGCGCTTTTGCCGCTGAGCTAAATCCCCAGCCCCTCAGGATCAGGTTCTGTAGCAGGTAAACCGGTCCCCACACAGTCCACCGTGCCTGGGCTTTCGTCCCAGAAAGATTTCCAGGCTCTCGCAGATTCTGATTTAGTAATTTTAAATCTGTGTTCTTCTTAGAAGTCATGGAATAAGAACTTGACACAACCTGTTTGGAAAACCGGCTAAGTTCCCTGAGAAGAGACGCCCAAATGCCATTCATCTCTGCACAGCGACCAGCTCACAGGGCTCACAATCTACGCCATCCACATGCCCATGACCCCGAAAGTTTTCTACCACTCCTTTTAGTATTCTCATTATTATTTGTGACAAAAACGCTTCGCATAAGATCTACCCTCTCAGTGAAGTTCTAAGTGTGCAATATAGTATTTTGTTTTTTTAAAGACAGGGTTTTGCTATGTAGTTCAGGCTAGGCTTGAACTCACTATGTAGCCTAAGTTGGCCACAAACTCATAGCGATCCTCCTGCCTCAGCCTCCCAAATGCTGGCATTACAGGTATGTGCCACTACAATGCAGTATTGTTAACTGTGGGCCCTACAGTTACCACAGATGTTCAGGATTTGTTCTTCCTGTGTAACTGAAGCTTTGCTCCCTTTGGCAATGCAGCCCTATGACCCTTCCTCCTTAGTCACCGTTCTACTTTACGTGTGTCTTATCTTTACTGTTTCCAGTGACAAGATCTGAGAAGAGAATTTGGCAAATTTGTTCAAAATGTCCCTTAAATCCTTCTGTGCTTCAATGAGCTAGAGCAGCCTCTGCAGCCTGAAATTTAGAACCCTTCCCAGTACAGTAGCGTTTTTCTTTATTAAATTTAGGAAGTGAGTATTTTTCTGGGTGGCCTGCAGGTATTGGAAGAGAGTGAGCGCACCTTTTCAAAGTAATCAACTTACCTGTCGATAACGGGAATAAATGCTCTTATTACCCTTTTAACTCCAAATATTCGGGCCCATGCCAAGCTCACTGAGTCTGTCCCCTGTCTTCCCTATGGGCATTGCATAAACAATTAACAAAATAAATGTGATCAGGAAAATTTTCAACACTGTCCAGACAGGGTATCACTGTGTAATCCAGGCTGGCCTTGAACTCGCTATACAGCCCAGGCTGGCCTCGAATTGGCTGCAGTCCTCTTACCTCAGCCTCCCGAATGTTGGGATTGCAGCCTGTGCCACCAGCCCAGACGGAAAAAAATTTAAATACATACATAGCGTATAACAAAGGCTTCATGAATTATAATCCAGAAAAACTTCTTACCTGTAGCCTTACCAGCCTATTTCTAAAAGCAAACGGAGAGCCAGTCTCTCTTCTTTACTATAACCAGAATATGCGATCTGCTCTTTCTAACAGTCATTGACTGATTACAGGAAGAGCAAAGGCCCTGAAACCTGCCAGCTGCTCTTCGATGCACACTGCCAGCTCTCGAGGCTTCTGAGTTGCTGCTGACTGTTGGCGGGTACCTGGGGGGTGTGGGATGGCCGGGGTTCAGCGCCTGCCCATCCCTCGCCCTCTTCTTTACACGTCCTCCTCCCCAAAGGGCTCCTAGATGAGCACTGAAAACCCGCCCCGTTTGCTGGGCCTTGGGTCAGGGCCGTGTTGGGAGACAGCACCAGCACCTACCCTTGTGTGGCTTTTTGCAGGCTACGTAAGTTTCCCTGCCTCAGTTTCCTTATCTGCAAATGGCAGTGGGAATCCAGGCTGTGGAATCACACAGACCAGCTCAACTCCTGGGCCTGCCGTTCTGCTAGGATATCTGCCAAATTCCCGACCCCGCTAGGCAGGGGGACCGGAGGGCCTTGCTTCTGCCTGCGGTGCCAGGTCATCACTGCTTCCCAAAGTGCCACCGCTGGAGAAATAAACCCTGTTCCCCTCGGAATCCAAAGCTGTAACACGGAGAGAAGAGTACCTCATTTTAAACCTGTAAGGATTAAGTTAGAAAACACCTCCAGGACCTGACACAGTGCTCAAAAGTGCAGAATTTATTATGACTACTGTGTGTAAAGCCCCTAATTTCAGTAAGGTTGCTCGCTTGTAAAAGAGGAGAGTGATTTTCCTTTGTTCTTATTTAATTACTGCTTTGAATCACTAATATAGTCACAGGACTCAAAAACTCTTGCATGAAAAGAATGAAAGTGAAATCTCACGTCCGTGCCATGGCTGGACCACCACCAGAACGCAGTTGCCCGTGCATCTGCCCAGAGGTGGTTTACGCACTCCCCGCAGATATGAACACACATTCTTCCTCAGGACTGCCTTTCACTTCGTATATCCTGGTGATCTTTCCACGACAGCACAAAGGAGCTTCCTTATGCTATGTTTTATTATTATTTTTATTGTTATTTTATTTTGTCTTTTTGAGACAGGGTCTCACTATGCAGTTCAGGCTGGCCTTGAGCTCACTTTGTAGTCCAGGCTGGCTTCCTCATCACAACAATCCTCCTGCCTCAGCCTCCTGAGTGGTGGGATAACAGGCATGCATCACCATATCCTACCTTCTGTGTTTTAAATAGCTGTATAGCATGCCATTATAAGGTTGTCCCATAATTTGTTTAGCAAGTCCTATAGAGCTGCACTGGGGATAAAAGAATTATAAAATACGTGAAATAAAGTCTTTATAATACTTCAGTAGGCACTTAGTATTACTGCACTTTTGTTTTTTGAAATGGAGTCTATTTTGCCCTGGCTGGCTTCAAATTCTTGAGCCTATTCCTGTTTCAGCCTTCCACATACTGTGATTGGGACTGTAGCACGTAGCTCTGTGCTTAGCTCTGTTATTAGCCTTTTGTTTTATTTATTTATTTATTTTTAGTACCCAGAATTGAACTCAGGACCTTGCACTGCTAAGTAGGTGCTTGTGCCTCTGAGCTATATACCTGGCCCCTGTTTTTTTTGTTTTTTGTTTTTTTTCCAGTACCGGGAATCAAACTCACGACCTTGAGCTTGCCAGGCAGGCGCTGTGCCACTGAGCTAAATCCCCAGCCCCTTGGCCCCTTGGCCCCTTGGCCCCTGTTGTTATCCTTTTAATCTATCTCATGGTTATTCCTTTTTACCTGCTTTATTTCTCAACGCCTTAGCTCTTCATTTTCACCCGTTGTGTGGTATAAATCTATAGTCTCTGTTTGCATATCAGGCCATACCACATAAGCTGACTACACTCAGAGATCACCAAGTTCTGATGGTGTGACCTTGGGAAAGCTGTCACCTCTTGCCTGCAGCAATCTGCTTCCTTTTGGGGACTTCCTCCAGGTGGATAAGGCATGAACAGAGAGGAACACAGGAAGTGTGGGGGCCAGGCGATGGTCGGTGAGGAAATACCAACATTTAGGAAATGAGATCAAGAGGCTTTTGTACATAAAATAGGTTTCCTTTTTATTAATATAAAATGAATATATGACTACTATGGAAATTTGGAAAATTATTTTTCCATCCATAAATTATTTATCTTAAATGTATACTCTAAATTTTATGTGTATATATGTATTATGTATATACATATGGCTGAGATGCTTTTTTTTTTTTTGGTACTGGGAATTGAACTCAGGACCTTGCACTTGCCAGGCAGGTCCTGTGCCACTGAGCTAAATCCCCTGCCTGAGAGGCTTTCTTACCAGTTCTGGGTTTTAATTTTTTTTAATGCAACACTATCGTAAGCATATCACCATGTCATCAAACAGGTTTATAAGCATAGTTTGTCATAACTATGTAATATTTTCTAATGTACATGTACCACGATTCAGGTAACTACTCCTGAAGTATTGCTTAGCCCTCTTTCAATTTTTTGCCATTGTACACGGGGATTTATGTTGAGATCTGTGAGTTTATATACATCATGACAATGAATAGTTCTTATTTAAACGATGCTGATATTGATGACATGTGCTGGGTAACTTAGGATGGGACTACATAAAAGCAGTCTTAAGACAATGTGGATGGCAGACATTGATGAGTCTCTCAGGCCATGGAGTACAACAGTTAAAAGCATAGCGCGTAACACTAATTGGAACGGTAGGTGAAAAATCAGGGCACATACACAAGAATCATCCACAGATGTCAGATGGAGTAGCTGACGCTCTGACCGAGTATCAACAGCCTGCGCTGGGATTTAGGTGTGCCTCATCTCAGAGACCATGTTCTTACCTTATGCCGCCTTATTAAGTGTGGATCAGACTAATCATGTCAAAGTGCTAGTCTAAACTTACCTCAATCATATTAACTACAGGCATGCACTCCTACTTGTCACGTCTATTTTTTATGGAGCATGGTGTTTTTAACTGAATTAAAAGCAGGTGGGAAATCCGGGAAGGCTTCAGAGGAGATGTGGGATTTCTAGAAGCTCTAGGATAATGAATAGATAGAGAAACGATGGGCACGGGAGACTGCACAGAGAGGAAAGGTGAACGTTAGCAGGACACGTTCACAGAATACAGAAAGCACTGCAGGAACTGGGCCTTGGTAGTCACAGGAAACGGACTGGAGCAGGCAGGACAGGTCTCAGACGAGCTCAAAAGGCGGGCGGGCCAGCCTGGAGGTGCCCTTCTGTGCCGTGGCCACATCCAGTGCAGACCCGGTGGCCAAAACCACTCTGCCACGGGCATTTTATTCAGTCTAATAAAGACATCGAGTCCCTTCCAGCACTAATTTACTGTGATCGGTGAGCTGATAAACTGCAGTATTTATTTTCTAACCAGGAACACTTGAAAGATCACTGATGTACTCTGGGTAAGAAGCTTAGTCATTCACATTGGTGCTTAAGTTTGGATGACAGGTGTTTTAATATGACAAAATTCACTGAGTAAAAATGGAAGGAGAATCTACTGGTTGATGAGTCATTTTTCTTCTGAAATAATTTGAGACACTAATTTAAAAAAGGTACCAGGTATCACAATGGTAACAGAACTCTGCTATTTTCTGAGGACTTTTTTTTTAAATTGGAGTGTGCTGTTGTCTCTATAATATTGTTCAGATGTCTGCAGTGCTTGGAAAGGCTATTGCTGTGCACCGTGCTGATAGTATTGCTTGTTATAGAATATATAGTATACAATATACAATATGTAATATATAACATATATAAATAATTTGACTTTTTGAAAACTGTAGCTGTGCTATCAGCTTTGGAAAAAGTATCCCTGTTTACCACGTTGAGTTGCTACATGTTGAGTTGCTATTCCAGCCACACTATCTAGAAATGTTAAACATAGTTTTTTCCATTTGTATTGGGGTAACACACTGTATTAAATAGGTGAGGTCTTATCTATGTGGGTTTGATTACAGAAAATAAAATTCTCAAAATAATGAAAAGTATGAAACTGTAAAAATCATTTTTGTTACCAATTCTTCTATTAGGTTTCTTTCAACTCTAATTCAACATTTTTCAAAACAAGAGAAATTGGTATTAAGGTGGGATTTGTGAGGGATTGTTCTGTACATTTAGCATCGCTGTTCTCAATATTAAATTCTAGCAGCACCCCCCACCACGATACATTTCCAAGTCTCCTGTAGAATTTAGAGCTAGATAGCAAAAGTATATAGCTATTTTTCCTGTTCATCAAATTTACATATTATCTATGAGTACACATCATGAAAAATGAACATTTAAGTCTCTTTACTCTCTTCTATTTTTGCTAAGTTACATTACTGTTTTTAATTTGCTTAGCTATATAACCAGTACAGGCTAGCTCATTCTTCCTATTCTCCTTTTGGAACTTCTATTAGACATTTGTTGAAATTTTTCTTTTCTGTTTTTGTTTTGTTTTGGCCATCCTTGGGATTGAATACAGAAAAAGGGCTGGGCATGAGCTACAACCCCAGTCCTTTTTTATTTTTTAATTTTGTGATAGGATGTTGATAAGTTGCTAAATTGTCCAGGTTGAGCTTGAATTTATGATCCTTGTGCTTTAGCCACCCAAAGTTCTGGAATTACAGGCATGAGTTACCATGCCCAGGACATTTAATTCTTAAAATCATTCTCCTTGGAGCCGATTGACTATCTGCCCTAATATTTCTAATCCTGGTAAACATGTGTCATTTTAGGATTTATTTTCACTGCACTAGGGAATTAGTTCTACTTTTTCTAATTAGTTCCACATTTTCTTCTGTGTTTTAACACTCATTTTGCTGGAGCACATCCTCAGGCAACTCTTTCAGATATAAGTGTCATGAATCTTTAAATGATTGAAAATGTGTTCATTTCACCTTTATGTGCAAGTGATAACTTTACTGGTAACAGAATTCTAAGTTAAAAATCATTTTCCTTAATAAATTGGAGGCATTGTTCCCTTAGCATCCGGTTTACTCATCAGAAGCCTTATACCAATCTTAAGTAAGTAATTTTACTTTTCCTTTCTGAAGGTCTCAAGAATTCGGTGATGTTGTATCTCTCGCTGTTCATTTGATGAACACACTTACTCTCAGCTCTGGGAAATATTTGTCTAGCATATCTTTGTCAACCTTTTCCCCTTCATTTTCTTTTTCTAGAGTTCCAATAGACTTACTGGAGCTCTAAATTATTTATTAATTTTCTCTCTCATTTCCTAGTATATTCTCTATCTCTTTGGCTGTTAGTTATGCATTCTGGGGTATTTTACCTTTGAACTTTTCTGAGGCTTATTCTTATTCTTATTGAGACAGAGACTTGAAATATTGCTCAGGGTGGTCATTAAAGTGTGTGTGTTTTAGTAATCATTTAAAATTTTTTGAGTTTTTTTTTTTGTTTGCTCCTTAATTGCATTTTATTTTTGTTGTATGGAAATAATATCTTTTAAATCACTCTGATCCTCAGATTTTTTTTGGAATGATTTTGTTTTTCCCTGAGTTTTTTCTCCTCTAGCAGTAGCGATTGTTTATCTTGATTTTTTTGTTTTGTTTTGTTTTTTGTTTCGTTTTTTGAGACAGAGTCTGCCTATGTAGTTCAGGCTGGCCTTGAACCCTCTGGATAGCCCATCCTGGCCTTGAATTGTCAGTGATCCTTCTGTCTCAGCTTCCTGACAGCTGGGATTATATAAGGTATGTGCCCACATGCCTGGCTTCATGCGCTTTAATGTCAAGTTCTCCTTGGTTATGTATTTTCTTTGTAAGCCAACGACTTCATTCACTCCCTTGGCTAACGAGTGTCACTTTCCCCCACTGTCATTACGTCTGTGTTTCTAGGCTAGGGCTACTCCTTCAACAAAACAGTGATTAGGAGGCTCTGTGTTTGAGTGGGCTATTTTGGTACTGAGCTTCACTTTAGAGTGAAGCGGCAAGAACTCTTTTTCTTGTCATTATTCCCTAAACAATAGAACTATTTTCATAGTATGTACATTGCATTAGACATTACAAATAATTAGAGTTGACTTAGAGTATGTGGAGGTTATCTGCAAATACTACACAATTTCATCAAGGAGACTTGGGCGTCTGAGGATTTTGGCACCCGCAGGTGGTGTACTAGAACCAGTGCCCATGGTTAGCCAGGGCCGACTTCCCCACATGCTAGCGTTCACGTCACAACCCGAGCTCACTGTAACTGACCGGGCAGACTCGCCATGCATCGCTCTGCCTGGAGACGCCCCTGCGCATGCGTGTTCTTGTCCCCGCTGGCGGCAAGCTCACAGCTTGCTTCTCTGGCTTCTTTCTAGAAGGTCACTTGTGTCCCCGTGGTGGTCCTTCTTGCATTAATTCTTGCTTCTGAGCATCACTAACTCACTTCAAACATTACCCTATGTCATTCTGTTCTGTCTGCATGACTTTATAGCCATTTTAATGGAGTTCTCACATAGAAAAAGCAATGCCTGCGCCTCCCCTTTTATCTTTACCTTTTGATTTGTTAACATTGTCTATTTTGCAAATTGGGCAATTATGTAGTAAAATGTGTTGAATACATTTTAAATATAAAATATATGGATGTGTGGAGAAAGATTTAAAATCACTTCCCGTAAAGTGGCAGGTGTGTTTGGTGGAGGGAATCACATTTTCTGTTTATCTGCACTTTCTCGGATTTGCACAGTAGGTACCACTGTTCTAGGAATGGACAGAATGAAAGCAATTGTTAATGGCGGTTACAGAACTGAGAGCTATTGTCGTTATCCTCCCAGGGGAACAGCCTGCAAACACTGAGACCCTTGGCACTGGGGGAAGAGGGGATCTGCTCCACAGACTCCCGGAACCCTGAGGCTTGAGAATACGGCTGACTGAGATTGGGGTGTAGGTGAGTCGCTTGACTGATTCATGCTGTCAGGATTATGTTTCTGTTCAGCGCTTCACATGCAGTTGAGAAGGAAAGTCATTTTCCTCCTCTGCCAGCCAAACGCATGAGGCCCCTTCAGATTCGCTTCCTTTTGAAGCCCAAACTGCCAACCGCTGCCTGAAGGCCTCACAGCCCAACACCGCATGCAAGGGGTCAGGTACTTGATGAAGGGACTGAGGTGGACCAGGAGCTCTGTGCCCGTCTAGAAAGCAGGGGCCAAGCCCACTGCACACGGCTGCTGCTCGGCCCTCGTTGGGTGTTGGCTGAGAGCTCAACTTAAAATTTTCGTCACACAGCCCTTTCAGTGAATGATGTTGGGAGGACTTCTTATCTACCTTCAAAATAATGAAACTGGGTCTTTATCCCACACTGCATATTAAAAATCACCTTAAAAGGGATTAAAGACATATATATTTAAGACTCAAAACTATAAAACTACTGGAAAAAAAGCAATGAAAACGTTCTGTTCCATTGTTCTGAGCCATGATTTTTGGGAAATGGCCCTGGAAGTATTAGCACCAAAAACAGGAATAGAGAAATAAGATGACCTCAAACTAAAAAGCTTCTTACAGCAAGGGAGGAGATAGCCTAGAGAATGGAAACCATACATTGAATAAGAGGTTAATATCTAAAATGCATAAGGAATTCAGGGGAAGGGGGAAAAGAGATGTGTTATATATATAACAAAGTTGTGTTATGTACATGTACCAGCTCTCTGCAATGAATCCAATTGAATAAAAATCTAAGAGGGGAAAAAAAGGAATTTAAACAACTCAGTAACAATGAAAAAAAGATTAAAAATGGCCAAAGGACTTGAGCAGACATTTTCAAAAGAGCATATACAAATGAGTAACAGGTAAGTGAAAAACCTGTCAGCATCACTAATCACTAGGGCAATGCAAATTTAGATCACAGTGAGACACTGTGGAAGGTTTCTAGTGAAAAAGAAAGAAGAAAGATAACAAGTGATGGTAAGGATATCGGGAAAAGGGAAATCTTGGACACTATTGATAGTAATGTAAATTACTGCAGGCATTAAGGAAAAACAGTATAGAGGTTTCTCAAGATATTATAACTACATGATCTGGTATTCCCACTTCTGAAAATTATCCAAAGGAAATGAAATTAATATGTCAATATTAATCAATATCCTGTGTTTACTGCAAAGCTTTTTCACAATAGCCAAGAAATGGAAATAACCTAATGTCCATAAACTGATGAATGCATTAAGAAAATGTGGTAGCTATATACAACATTATGCTATGTGAAATAACTCAGGCACAGCAAGATAAATACCCCATGCTTTCACTTTTATACCGAATTTTTATAAAGCTGAACTCATAGAAGTTGAAGGGCAGTTCCCAGAGGCTGCAGGGCTGGGGCGGGGTGGGGTGCATTGAGCAAGGGGATACAAAGTTTCAATTAGCAAGAAGGAGTAAGATTCGAGATTTTTTTACAGCAGGGTGACTACAGCCAATTATAACGTACTCCACATTTCAAGTTAAGACAATAAATTTCAAATGTCTCACCATAAAAAGGTTGGATAAGGGAGGTGATGGTTATGTTCATTAGCTTGATTAAATCATTCCTCAGTGTGTCCATGATCAAAAAACATCACATTGTACCCCCTTCATGTATGTAATCATGATTTGTAAATTAAAAAATACTATTACTATAAAAATCAAAACATTCTTTACATTGAGGTTTAATTTGCATGTAGATTGGCACACACATATGATTTGATGAGTATTTTTGTGCATTTCAAGCTATTATATGTAGAATTTCTCATTACCCAGAAATATCGCTGAAAATCTCCATCCAATCTCTGCCATGTCACACAACCATGGTTCTGATTTCTATCACCACAGACTAGTTTTGCCTATTCTTAAACTTCATATAGAACCTATGATTTTTAAAAAGAGCTGAAAACTACATTTTCACAAAACTTCCTCAGCTTTACATGCTGGAAGCCTATACTGATTGCCTTATACATGTTGGGCAAGTGCTCTACCACTGAGCTCCCTCCCCAGCCAAAACACTGTTTGTCATTAAACAGTGGGTAGCAGGACCAATACAACATTAAGGCCACACTCAGCCCAACAGCCTCACTCTGTGTCTGGTCTACAGTGTCAACTAGGAAGATGTTCTGTACACATTTATTAAGCTTCCTCTCATGATGGCTGGTTTGGTACCACATGGCAGCTTTCATTCCCAGACCTGGGGGAGAAGCAGAGTGGAGCACATATCAAAGGGTACAAGGAGAAAACGGAGAACTCAGCTGCTGTTCTTCTCAGCAGACAGCAAGAAGCCCACCTTCGCATCACCTTACAAGGCTGGCCTGCAGGGCCCCAGATCTGCTCCCACTCTTGCCTCCTGTCCCTGCTTCCCACCTGTCATTCTGCACCATCCCTGGGGTCCTCTGCTGTTTGGTGAGCTGAAGGTGCAGAGCTCGCTCCTTCACCACCTTCTGTTCCAGGCTCAGGGTCACTCTCTCATGTGAACACCTTAGTCTAAAAATTGTACCACTCCACCTCTTTCTTTTTCTCCACAGCGTGGATCACCATCCCACCGTAGCACTGCTCGAGTCTAAAATAGAACACGACATCTACAAGGCATTTGGCTTCTGTATTTCTGCCTTGCCTCCTCCTCCACAAGAACAGAAGCTATACGAGGACGGGCACAGAGTCGGAATCCGTTCCACAGCTGGCGAAGGGGTGAGTGAATCAAGGAAGGAAAAAACAGAGAAAGGAAGAAAAGAAAAAAACACTCCTGCTCCCTCTGGAGAGAAAAATGTTCAGTAAAACAGTGACGAGTTAAAATATTTTATCACTTCTAATTATTTTGCAACCATTTCACTATTTTGCAGAAGTAAAGATTTAAAAAGCAAACTAATGTTAATCCTAAGGCTCATCATGACTCTGACCACCGCTTCCATCTTAACAGGTGAGTGTGTGGGAGGAGAAATGTTTATGGAAACACACAGCCTTTGCGTTCAGTTTAGTAATAATTAGGCTTTTCATTAAGTTTCATTGTTTCATTAAGTTTCATTGTTTAGGATGACAAAGCCATCTTTCCTGAGTAACTTTTGTACCTTAATTCATTGTAACAAGTAGCCGAAGAAGGAATTATGAAGTAATAAAATAGCATATGTCTTATTCCCTGGCCTCTTTGAAAATAATGATTAGCAGTAAACGTAAAAAATGAATCTAATCCTATAATTTTTTTTTTTTTTTAAAGTGACAGTGAATACAACCAGCGCTGGGGGGTTAGCTGGTTCTGCAGGTCAGCACTGGAGTTTTGACATCAGGTAAGGGTAGCAACTCTGAGACACGAACTCCAACAGGGCGGGGTTCACCAGTCAAAGATACTATTTGGGATGAAGTCTGGCCCTGGGATTGGTCAGCACTGGGTTAGATCAGGAGTTAGAACTGGGTTGGAACTAGACCGCCTGCTAGTTCACTGTGCGTCCTGCTGAGAACAGACAGAAAGCTGGGGTCACAAGCTCACAGAAAGCCACACAGAGCGGGAGGGGACACACACACACACACACACACACACATGCACACACACACACGCACACACAGACACACACACACATGCACACACACACACACAGACACACACACACACACACACAGACACACACACACGCTTTTTGTCTTTTAGGATGGGAGAAACAAACACTTTGATAAATAAAGATTGTGAGTTACACTTTTGGATAAGTTTAAACCTACGAACAATTTTTCAACTGTCAACAGCTACAGAATTCACGACACAAAGGCAGCAAGATTAGGCCCCGAGAAATGCGTGAGGTAAACAAAGTCCTTCTCCCCCCCCACCCCCCGCCCCGCTCTCCCAGGTCGGGTAACTCAATCGTCTTTGACTACTTGAGAAGACGCATGGATCATTTTTTCTCTCGGCGTGGACAGAGCAGCTCACATTTCCACTACCATCAAGGTGATCGTCCCTATCCCTTGTTGACACCTTTCTTCCGCACCTCGACAAGTCACAGAGCACGGGAGACAGTTTCAGAGGCGATTAAATACTGGCACGGATACCCAAGAGATGCAATCATCCCCGGGACCTTTCGGTGCAGCGGCCACGTGGGCGGGCAGAGTTACACCTCCAACACCATCGGGATGTGTGGGGCCTGGAAACTCAGAAGACCTTGGTGGGGAACAGAGGAAGGAGAGGTGCAGCCCATGCCTGAATGCCCAAGCAATCTAGGCCCCTTCTTAGATGCGCACCTTTGGACACGGTGACCGCACGGCACACATGGCGTTTAGCCAGGCACGTGCAACCGATTTTGCCAGCCTGCATTCTGTCCTATGATGATACAATCGCCGAATCAGTTGTCAGTGCAGACTGAAGCCAGGGATTTTCTATCTGGCTGGACATTAGCATTTTCTAGGGGGCCTGGGCCTACCTCAGTCCAATTAAATTGGAAGTTTTGCTTGGTATTTTTTTTGAAAGTGAACTCCCAGGCGGTGCGAGTACACATCAGTATGTGAAAGCCGCAGCCCCACACACCACACCACTTTCATCCATAGAAAAACTGAAGCCCAAAGAATTTAATTGGCTTGTGACTTTCCCACAATCACTTGCCTAGTTAGTAGCAGAGCTCCCATTAAAACCACGAGCTCCATGAATTTACTCCTCCAGCGAACACCTATCGGTGATGCTCTAGATCTGATGAGCAAACATGCACCCAGGTGCCATCCAGAAGTAAGGCCAGTCCCCGCTGGCGGGTACCTAAGAGTCAGGATGATCCTGATCCGAGTGAAAAGGTGAGAAGCAGTGTAACTGCTCTGCCTTCTCTCTTCGACTTTTCATCCAAATAGATTCTGCCTCTGCATCGCGGACATCCATGCCTACGTTGGCGCTTAGGCCCTGCTCTCCAGTGTCACCAGTTCCAGGAGGTCCACTTACCCAGATCCAGCGTGTGGCGTGAAGGCAGGGGACAGGAAGGACCCCAGCTGGGACTCCAGCTCTGCTCCCTGCGTCCTGGACCAGAGGCGAGAGCTGCGGAGGGAGAGAGCACCCGCCCCTGCAGAAAGAAGAAGAAAGCACAGTTAACCCAGCAGGTGCCGGTCTGGGCTTTGGAGGAAGGTCTGCCCCAAATGCTCATCAGTGCCCTCGCTGACTCCTGATACCAAGCCTCCCTTGAAGACATAGCTGTGCTACCCCAGGGGCTTACATGCAGCATGGTTCTTATGTCAGAAAACACAAATACAGGGGACAGTGAAAAGCAAAGGCCAGTGTTTGAACTCAGCCATGCACATACCGAGCAAAACACTGGTGCCAAAACCGTGTGAGAAACTGTTCCCCCAAAGGGGCATCAGCCCTGGGAGTGCAGCATCGCAGAAGTACTTTTCTTGAGGAGGGCACGGAAAATAGAAAAATGAGAGAGATTTACAGTGTTCGAGATCAAACTTGCTCTTGTTCAATTAAAAAAGTCAGAGGACTAATCTGTCTTTAGTCTTTCACAAATAATGCAGTGATTACTTCCACTGACAAAGACCTTACTCAGGCGGCGGGTGTTTATTCCACTTGGAAGTAAATTAAACCGTATCCACCCAGTTTGTGGATCTGCACACATGCTGTTTCGTTTCTGTTGTCCACATATGTGCCCTCCATTGTGCTACCTCATTGGAAAGCAAGGTTTTTTTTTTTTTTTAATTGAAAGGAACATTTTTTATTTTAAAAATAAAAGAAAGAAAACATATTAACAAACAGACATCCATTTACAAAATAGCATAAGAATGATACAAACAATACAGAGTTACAGACAAAGTTGTAGGAAATTAACAATTGTTGTATTACTTATTGATATCTTCAAAGTGGTTTCTCAGGAAAACAAATAGAGACATGCAAGACTGATCAAACAGGTAATCATTAACTGTTCTTTGAAAGGAACTTTTTTTTTTTATTTTAAAGAGAGTAGTACATGAGAAATGAACAAATAAAAAAAATAGAACAGTAGCAGCATACCAGTATCATGAACATAAACAAATCAAAGCAAAAACATTCAAAGTGATACAGGGTCTCAAGACACATTAATACGGATCAACAGTGGTTGTTACGTTGCATACCGGTCCTCAACTACATTGCTCAGATTATCAGATGTAAGAATGAAAGATTGCTCAAACCATTGAAGATATTAAGAAAATAATTCTTCAATAAAACATTAGGGATAATACAGAGT
>NW_004955410.1:8415201-8417265 GCF_000276665.1 Chinchilla lanigera
TGGGTGGGTGGGAGATAAAGTCCCAAGCATTTGCCAGGTTGGAAAAGTCCCTGCTCCTGGCCCTAGAACACAGCTGGGTTACACAGATAAAGTCGGAGAGAAGATAAGGACACTGATGGTTGTTGATTCTATAAGGACAGAACTTATGAAACTGGTCCCTGGGACTATTTTTCAAAAGACTTTATGAAATTGGGTCCCTCCTCCAAAAGAATGGACTTAGATTAAAAAAAAAAATAATACTTTGGGAGGCAACAGAGGATTACATTTTTCCATGTTGCTTTCTTCCTCTTTCCTGTAGGGTTCTACTAGTTTGAAAGCAAAGGCAAAGTCATCATGTCCTCACTTTTCTTGATTGTAACTGCATTAACATAATGGTAATACAAACACGAGAGAGAACGGAGCGTCTTTCGTTTTATTTCCTGGAAAATGGCTTACTTTGAAATGACTAAAATGCAGACTACCCACGAGAAATTACAAGCTGACTAAGGTACCAGGGACACACAAGGCACTGAAATGAGGTGAAAACTCAACTGAATCTGATTTTCAGTTTTAGTCAGCGCAAACTCCTATCTTCGCTCACTGTGTGTGGAGTCTGGCTGCTTTTACTAGAAAATTCTCCATCTTCCGCTCTTCTTTAGCCGTTCCTCAAGTGCCTGGACACAGAAGGGCTCAAATACTGCTTGGATGAGGTCAGTTCTTTCGGTATCGCTCATTAATTAATGAGAAAGTGTAACTTTGTATAGTTTCAGGGTAGTTAGAGAGAGAGGGAGAGAGAAAGAAACGGTACGTGCGCAAATTGGGCTTCAGGTGTTACCCAAGAGGCCCCGAAGCTTTCCAGCCGCGCACTTAAGATATCAGCCGCAGCAACCTTACCCAGGAGTCCTTTAGCCCAGCGTCTTTCTCATGCAAATTAGTTCGACTTTAGCTTTCCGGCTTCCCGTCCCAGCCTAAAGTCTTCTGATCCCGGCGCTACTAGGGCTGAATAATTACAAGGATCCACTGGCAAAAATGCTTCTCAGTGGTCGCCGGGGGCATCCTCAGCACTACCAGAAAGAGCCTTCAAACTTCATTTTCAAAGCGGCTCGTTGTTTCTATTCTATATTTCAGTTTTCTGTTTTCATGCCGGCTTAGTCCCAGGTTTAGGCTGATTTGGGGAAATACATTTAAAAGAATATCTAGGGTGCACTGGTGCCAGTTTTCTGGGAAGAAAATTCGGAACCGCAGTGCCCCCCCAAACACTGTCTTTTGTTGCCTACAAGCATCTTGGTTAATGTTTTTCAAACCCCAGACCCCAAAGGCACGGATGCAGCCGCCCAGGTTCGGACCTGTTTCCCAGAGCAGGAGCGGGCAGAGGTCGCAGAGGAGCCGCTCCCGCTGCTCAGAGAGCGCCGGGAAGGGTTTTAGGCTGGCGGCCCGCTCCGAGTTTAGGGGCAGGAAGGCTCTTAGCCGGAGGAGCCAGGGGTTCAAGCCTCGCTGGGCACTGCACCCCCAGAGTGGGACCCAGGGCTCCCCCAGAAGCCAGGACACGGGTGGAGGCGGCGCCTGCTGCAGAGGCCCCGGGCGAGTTGGGGTCCTGCTCTGGGCAGCTCCATTCAGAGGCAGAGCACATTAGGGCCTGTGCAGTTGGCCCCAGCCACAGCAGGGCAGCGTGACAGAGACTCAGAAGGTCCAAGAAAAAAATGCAAACCAAATAAACAGCAAGGGCTTGGGGCAGAACCATAGGGGCTCGGGCAGGCAAAGGAGGGGCTTGGACCAAACGTGTTCGCTGCACAGGCAGCCTGTAACCAATCCCAGCACTCTAGGAGGCTGAGGCAGGAGGGTCGCGAGTTTGAGTCCAGCCTGGCCACTTAGAGTCCTCTCTCAAAGGGGGCTGTGGATGGAGCTCAGTGCGAAGCCCTGGGTTCAGTGCCCAGTACCCTCAGCTCCCTTTATTTTTTTGGCTGTTGGCTTAAAGGAAGAGAGAGACGGGGCAAGACAGCGGAGGCAGAGACCGCACCCAGGACAGGCCAGTGGCCCCGGCCCCAGCCCTTGGCCGCCGCCCGCCCCTGCCCGGCCGCCCCGCAC
>NW_004955410.1:8417365-8450679 GCF_000276665.1 Chinchilla lanigera
CTGCCGGCTCTGCGCTGTGTGGACGCCGCGGGCGCGGGTCACCGGATCCGCCCCGCCCGGCCCGCCCGGCCCGCCCGGCCCAGTCTCCTCCCCAACCTGGAACCTCCCCCGGCGCGGGGGCCAGCCGTGTCTGGGAAAGGCGACGGCGGTGGAGGCCGAGGCCCAGGGACCCCGGGAATGATGATGATGGTGATGATGATGGTGGTGATGGTGATGGTGGGGGGTCAGTTTGCGTCCGCCAGTTGGAATTCACAGACAGCCTCTCTGTTTTGTACTAAGATTGACGCGGGGGGCGGGCGGGAAAGACCACCGGCCTCGCCGGCTACGCCTTCGTAGTTTTGCAATCCGTTCCAGTGGAGTAGTTAAAAAGAGGGTGAACGTGTTGCTGGGGACACAGGACTGGGGGCGGAGGCAGGTGAGCGTGGGAGGAAGAGGAGGAAGAGGCAGGAGGGTCCCACAAGTAGGGTTCGGGAAGTCCCGCGGCCGCAGGGCCAAAACCTAGATCCGTGGGATGAACCGACTTCGATCCCGGTTCCTTCTGTGCTGCCGAGACGCTGACGAGCTGCTAGGCAGCTGGTTGCGGGTCTGGAAGCGCGGGGAGCCCCAGGTGTGACCCCCGCCGGCGGGCGGGCGGTGCGGAGCGCGCAGAGCCGAGACTGCAATCCCGCCCTTTGCCGCACGGGGGCGCCGAACCGGACCGCTGTGCGCGCAGAGCCCGGGCGCGGGGGGCCGTCTACCCCTAATGCGCTTTTCTGCAAAGTCTGGAGTCTCCGAACAAACCGTCACACGAGGATCTGGGCCCTCGGGACATGCATCCCCGTACCGCTCACCTGCCACC
This sequence comes from Chinchilla lanigera, assembly GCF_000276665.1. NCBI lineage: Eukaryota > Metazoa > Chordata > Mammalia > Rodentia > Chinchillidae > Chinchilla > Chinchilla lanigera. The sequence continues at coordinate 8,418,204 of NW_004955410.1, forward strand.
TTGCAGTGAGCCCCGCGCACCCCGGACCCCCTCGGGGGTTAAAATGCGGGTCCGGCTGCAGCCCGGCGAGGCTGCGGGGTGGCCGGGTTGGAGGCGCAGCGCTGCGCGAAGCGCGCAGGCGACCGGGCTGTTGCACCCTTCCGGGCTGCAGACCGGGGCCAGCGCCAAACAGCACCGCTGCGCGGGGGCGCCCGCCCTCCGCCGTCCCACCCAGCGCTCTGCGGGGAAGCAGGTCCGGGTTTTGGGGGCTCCCCCCGCCCCGCTTCCTTTCCCCTGCTCCACGAAGCGCTACGTGCTCCACCTGCCTCTTCGCAGGTAACCTCCTTCCCGCGGACGCAGCTGAGGGGCGTCGCCCCAGAGCGTACCCCAGAGGTCTCGCTCTTCCCACCCGCCCGTGAGTCGGACCAGGGGGCTGAGGATCCGAGGGGGGCGGGCGCTAACTGTGCAACTGAAACTTGGTGGGGGGTGGTCCTGACGGGCAGGAGGGCTGTGGGGCCGAGGGAGAGCGGCGTCCGTAGCTGCTTACTCACGGCGGGGCCAGGCCGGGGGTTGGGGCTGTGAATGTGCAGCGGGCTGGGTGCAGTTTTTGGAGAGCTGCTGGTCCCGCAGGAGAAGGCAAGGATGGTACAAGCGCAGTATCGGGAGGCGGTTCTCCAAGGGCCCTCCACATTCCCGCGTATCCTGTGGCAGATTCACTCCATTATCCTTTAAGGGATGTGTGGATAGCAGACGACCTTGGAAGACAGGTGTTGTGTCCTCGGCATACAGGATAACAAGGTATCTCCTGCCCGGGCAAGGATTGAGCCGGTTTGCCAGCACCGTTCACACACTGTGGTTTCCTAAGATCAGGGTTCCCCCAACGTGTCCCAAATCTGTGTACCCAGCATCCACTGGGATCCCTCCACATCACCCCTAACACGCACTGGACATCGGGAGGGGACCAGGGCCACCAACTCGGTCATGAAGCTCATGTCCCCTTCTGAGCTGGGAGGATCAAACCTGGCCGCTGACCGGGAGCCGTGCAATGGACACCGCCCCGTTCGCCTGCACACGAGGTGGAGCCTCGGACTCTTCGAAGTTTTCGGCAGGTTTTCTGGGGATGTAGGAGATCGTTGAGTCCGGAGTCCCGGGAGGCAGTGGCGTTAGGTTAGGAGTGGTAGGTTGGTTGTTTTAAGATTTTCTATTTATCTTCAGCTTTCATCCCTTCAATTATGATGTGCCTGGGAACTGTTTTCCTTGTGTTTCTCCTGCTTGAAGTTTGCTGAACCTTTTGGATCTGTGGGATGATAGGCTTGATCAAATTCAGAAAAAATTTAGTTACTAGTTTTTCAAATAAACAATTACAGAGTCCATCTTTGTGTGAAGTTGCCTATTTTATATATCCTAGTATCCTAGGTGACATATCAGTGCTCCTGAGTTTTCCCTTCTTGACCGAGTTTTGCAGTTCCGGATAGCGCTTATAACGTTTCAACTTTTAAAAGTTTATAATAAGTTGTAAAATAATGTGATTTATTTTCTTATGTTCAAATAAACATTCACTTTTATACTTAGTTGTAAGTTCATAATGCTGAGTTCTTTTTCTTAAAGAGAGTCTACCAAACGGTATAAGTTTCAGGCCCCACGAAACCTAGATCTACCCCAGGGGCAAGCCACACAAGAGGTCACAGGAGTTGAGATGTAAGTCGTGCCCAAGGAAAAGTAGAATACATTTGTTTCTCTCTGGCTTGGATCGTCCCTGGGTATCTATTTCAATTGACGGTTGGGTCCATTTTCTTGGTGAGAAAGGCCCACTTACATAAGGCAGGGCAGGGACCGTGGCACACTTACACGGTGGCACACTAGCATTTGTGTACGTGCAGGCTCTGTCACTGGTTTGTGGATGTCTTGCAGGATAAAGGTCTCACAGGAGCCCAAGCCTTGGAATGCCTGTGGCCAGCTCTTCAGCTTGGCATCTGCTCCCTGCAGATAGAAGATATCCACTGCCACTGCAAGTTTGCCACAATCCCTACCTCATCCACCTAGAAAAACACCCCACATCTCAGAATTACAGACGTACTCCTGGGGATCTTGAAAATTTCTACACTCCTTGTTAAAATACAGATTCCTTGGGGGAAAAGTTACAATCGAGTCTACATTCAGCTTTTATGAGATGAGTGTGTAAGTGCTTCCCACTGAGCCTGACATTTGACACGGGCACATTCCCTGTTTCTCTCCAGCATGAGAGAGGGTTAAGCTGCGGGCCTGGGCTCAGGCTGGTTTTCCTTGTGTTTTTTGGGGAGGTGCTGGTTGTACAGGTTCAGTGTTCCAGAGAGAGGCCCAAAGATAGCTTTGCTCCTCTGCTGCCTACCAAGCTCCAAATACAGAAGGTACCAGCACATAAGGATTGTGTCACAGGATATTTAGATGAAGACCCAAAGAAACAACTTTAAATCACTAAAAATACCAATGTGGAGAACATGAAGTTAGAATTAGGAATGGCTGGGGTCTTCCTCAGCCTTGCAGGGGGCCGTGTGGTTTCTGCTGACTGACTGGTGTTCCAAATGTTGACATGCCACCAAGAGTGTGCTTTCTGTGGCAGTCACGAAGGGGCCACCATAATAACTTCACTGTAAGTTAGTTTACTGTCCCTGGGTTTACTGAGGCAATATTTCCTATACAAGTTTTTGTGCTTTTTTATTATTCACTTAGATATTTTTTCTACCATTAGTTGCTCCATAAAAAGCTGTTTTCTTGGCTTATCTTCTCTTCCTCCGCTGTCCTGGCATGGATCGGGGCTGCTGGGTCCAGACAATGGCGTAGGTAATGAGGCCACAAGAGAGAGGCACACCCGCCAATGACATTGAGTGGTGTCCCACATCTGTGAGGACGGATTTCCAGCCACGTTGGCTTAGGAAGAAACAACTGTACAAATGCACGTATAATAAGGACTCCAAGGATTAAATGGAAGATGTAGTAGTAAAAAGACTCTCTCAAGTTGGGATTTTCTCAGTAGCAACTATTTTTCTTCTGAACAATAAACAAATGCACATTTTAAAAAAGTCTTCACTAGTATAACTTACATGTGAGCTGTTTGCAGCTACTCTGAGAAGTACAGATTCTTAGGCAAATTCTTGTCAGACAATTTAAAATGATTCCTCAGCTGCTCTCCTGGGATTCCTATTAATTCTAAGTCTCCCCGCTTCTCTTCGGAACTTACCCCTGCTGTCCTCTGCATATTGTCCACAGTAGAATAGTGGCACGCTCTCTGCTTAAAACTCTCCACTAGCTTTCTAGCAAATACCTCTTGGGTTAAGCAGTGTCTGCTTAACTGGGGAAATGACTACCATCTGTCGCTATGGATACATGTATGTATCAGTATTATTGATATTGTTCCATTACTCTCTGATACTTTCTAAACAGGTTTGTTATTAACTATACAATACTTTCTCAAATGTTTCCTCTAAGATCACACATATGACAAGGAAGTCTACTATCACCACTCCTACTCAGTATAGTCCTGGAAATTTTTTTTTTTTCCCCTCCGGTACCGGGAACCGAACTCACGACCTTGCGCTTGCCAGGCAGGCACTTTTGCTGCTGAGCTAAATCCCCAGCCCCTTAGTCCTGGAAATCTTAGCCAGAGCAATTAGGCAAGAAAAAGAAAGCGCACCCAAATTAGGAAGGGAGAAGCCAAATTATCCTGTTTGCAGATGACATAAAGTATAAAGAGTCTGTCCAAAACCTGTTAAAAGTGATAAATTCAGTTATGCTGTAGGATGTAAAGTCATACAAAATCAGTAACATTTGTACACACCAATAATTAACTGTTAGGTTTTTGGGGCAGAAGAAGAAACAAACTAAAAGGGGAAAGCAGGCTTTTAGTCTGGACACGAGAGGAGAGGACCGCATGCAGCACAGGGCTCCTCTGAGGTCGGCAAAGGAGGCTGGGGGTTTATGAGGACTCTGGCTGGAGGCGGAGGTTGAGGGGCGGGCTCAGTGACGCGCATTAGGAGCTGATTGGGGCTTCCCTCTAGCATGCGGGAAGGGTAACAGGAAGTTGTAGTCAGGGCTGAGGGGAGAAGAAGCGGGTAAGTGGTCATTTGGAAGATAGGCTGTTGATTTTGGGCTTCAGCCATGTTAGACCACCACCATAATGATTCAACAATTCATACTCAGGCAGGAACCGATCATTAACTAGCTGAAAAAAAAAATCTACAAAAGCAATTCCATTTATAACAGCTACAAAAATATGCAGGGAAAAATTTAACCAAGGAGGTTAATATTTTCACTTATAATGAAAATATTAAACATTGATGAAAGCAACTGAAGACACAAAAAATGGGAATACACTCCATGTTCATGGATGGGAAGAGTTAAAATTATGTGAATGTCCATACTACTCAAAGCGATCTGCAGATTCAATACAATTCCTACTAAAATGCCAGTGACATTCTTCACAGAAATAAAAAAAAAATCATAAAACTTGTGCAGAACCACAAAAGGTTTCAAATAGCCAAAGGAATCCTGAGCCAATAAACAAAAATAAAAAACAAAGCCAGAGGCATCAAAATGCCAAACGCTCAAAAACATAGTAGAAGCAAGAGTAACCAAAATAGCATGGTACTGGCAAAAACATAGTAGAAGCAAGAGTAACCAAAATAGCATGGTACTGGCAAAAAACCAGACACATAGACCGATGGAACAGAATAGACACTCCGGAAATAAATCTAGGTACTCACAGCCAAGTTTCCACTAAAGGTGCTAAGAACACACTTTGGGGAAACAACCATATCTTTGATCACTGTTGTTGGGAAACATATTCATAAGCAGAAGAATACAGCTAGACCTCTTCTGCTATATAAAAATTTGTAAAGACCCTAAGACAAAAAAATAAGACCCTAAAAGCACAAGACAACAAAAACAACAAAACCAAAATAAACAAATGGGATTTGTATTTGCTTTCCATCACTGTAACAAAGCACCTGAGGTAAATCAGTTTATGAGGAGTAGAGGCTTATTGTGGCCACGTTTCAGAAATTTCAGTCATGGGTCACCCGGCTGGGCCGCATTGGGTCTGAGAGCTCAGTTTATCACGGTGGGGGTGGGGCGGAAGGTGGAGGGTGGAGGAGGCCTCTTCACCTCCTGGCAGCGTGGAAGCAGAAGTACAGGAAGTGCGGGCTCCCAATATTCCTTCCCAGGCTGTGTCCACCTGGCCTTTCTTCCTGAGGCCCAGCTGGGTCCAGGCTTTGAAACCTTGGGCCTCTGGGGCACATTCCAAAGGCAAACTAGAGAGGGGACCACATCAAAACATTTTGTGCATTCTTCATGCTCCAGCTGGGGGCGCAGTGACTGGGGAGAGACTGCAGCCCAGGGCCAGCCAGTTCTGAGACAGCCAGGGCTCAGTCAAGAGTGTACCTTTCAGGGCGGTTGACCAATCCCGAGTCCATGTTCCCTCCCTTTACATCCAGGGGGCAGAATTCCTATGTCTGGGTTACCCCAGAGCTGGGTGTCAGCTGAGAGACAGCCCCTGGACTCCATGGCCTGGTGAAGTCGTCCAACTCTGCCCATCCTCAGCGCTCCCTGCTGCACTGTTTGCCCGGAAACCACAGAAAGGCCCCTGCCACATCTCCCGGCCCTGCTCCTACCTCAGGACCAGCTCTCTATGGCTCCTGGGCCTGCGGATGGCGGCAGAGCTCCTCCTCCTCCACCTGCGAGTGACACGGTCAAAATGGGGTCTTCATCCACAGTCTTTAAAGTAGCAATCGGGAAAATGTGTGCTTCACCACAGTACTCGCAGCCCCTAGCACGGTGCCCGGCTCAGAGCAAGCACTCAGTCATTATTTGTTCAAAGGAGGCACAGGCCGTTCTGATGACCAGGTGTTGTATTAGCACCTAACAAATTTCTTCGGAGCGAAGTCATTTCCAGGGTTCTCTATTGCCTTTTTAAAAAAGTGTAATTACGGGGTGATTAGTAGAAAAAGCTGAATAAGTGAAAACGTGGCTAAATTGAAAGTGTGCCTTCACAACTGATTGCTGTTACCGAAGACAAAATAGAAAATCAGCATACATATTTGACATCTTTTCCAAAGCTGACTGGCTTACAAATACTATGTAAAATTTAATTAAAAAATCAATGTAAACGGGATGGAGGTGTAGCTCAGTGGTACAGCACTTGTCTAGCATATAGGAAGCCTTGGGCTCCATCTGAGTAATACACACACACACACCATAAAAATGAAAACAAATGAACTTTAAATGGATTTGGGACGTAATTTTTATTTAAGCATGGGCTTTGAGCTCGGTCCACCCGAGAGTGTAGCGCTCCATTTCGCTAGTGGGGACGTGAGGGCTACAGGGCCATTAGAATGCTGCTGGTGCTGGTTTAACCTCATTAGAAGGTGTGAAGATGACCCACAGGAAAAACAACCCGCGAAGAGAATACAATAAAAAGAACATCCACTGTCTTACAAACCACTTAGTTACCACAGACACAAAATGGCAGTTACTGTGAGTAAATCAGCCACAGAACACTTCAAAAAATTTTTTAGACAAGGAAATAGGATTTTTTGGGGGTGGGTGGGAAATGGGGGTCTTCATCCACAATCTTTTATGTAGAAAATATTTCAAGGTCAAGCATTTTTCTTATCCACAAAACAACGCTAAATTAACATACATTGTAAAGAGTATATTAAAGGAGATACAATATCTTTACAACCATCTTCTTGGATAGGTATTTCAATTAACTTTCTGCAGATATAAGCAGGTCAAAATTCAGCAGCAAAATATTGCAGTGTAACAAGTAAATACAGTTTCAATGTGTTCTATGGTGGAAGAGAATACATAAAGGACAATGATAATTTAATCATATAAAACATGATACAGAGCTGAAATACAGTCCACTTTAAATAGCTTTGTGACCAAGAATGTTTAATACTGTGCTAAATGCCATTTTAAACATAAAATCTCTTAAAACTTTGTGCTTAAACTTTTTTGTTAGACTATTTCTTATTGTCAATACTGCCACTGTAACTGATATTCCAACAGATCACGGTTTTCACGGACACAGCCACATGAAGACATTTACTTATAAGCAAATAAAGTCACTTGTCCTTAGTTCACAGTGTGGGAACCTGGTATACACTCCGTCTTGAGAAAGGCTTACAGTGAAACACTGAGTCCTTGGCAGGTATTTCCTGATATCAGATGCAGTGAGAGGTTTCATAGAAGGGAAGCAACACGTCACATGTTGGAAAGAAAAAATAAACTTTTTGACTCTTCATGGGTTTCGCCTAAGTGACCTTCGTCTTCTGCTGTAGAAGTGCCTGAGCCCATGTTGCCGTGAAAAATTCATCATGTAATTTTGTTTGCGAGTGCTGTGGACAGCAGAAAGGATACAGGCAGGGAGGGAGAGAGAAAGAACATGTCAGTTCCATCACAGAAGGTTCCACCTTTTTAGGTCCTGAGTGACCCTATGTATTTGAGAAATTTCAGGCTTGTAAGTCATACTAACTTTACTGCCCAGGAGCTCAATAACTAAGACTGATGCCTGCATTCACTGCCTCAGGCCCTGAAGAAATCTTCCCCCGTTTTTTTTTTTTTTTTCAAAACCAGAGAAGAACCAGAAAAAAAGTAAATTCTCTTGGTGTATAGCAAAATCAGATGGAAGCTCTTGGATTTTGACTTTTAATCTGATTCATGAACTCTTCCTGAATACACTTGGTGAATGCTAGAGAAAGTACACATTTAATGTCTATTACTATATTCACATACATCTTTCACAACTAGGAAAAATAGCAAAAATAAAGAAAGAAAACCCAGACTTATTAGCCAAACTATCCTCATTTATGCAGTCTCAGGTTGTAAGAGAAGGGAGTTTTTCTTAAAATACTGGATTCCATTGTCTTTCTGAAACAATAAGCACCCGGGTTTGTATTGTGTAAACATGGTTTTGTGAAAGAGACACCATATTAAAAAGATGTCATAAAATACTAAGAAGGTATAATTGTACCTGTGTGTCTACATATTCTTCCACAGAGGTACACGCTCATTCATACATACGCACACATGTGAAGCTGATAAAAATACTGAAAATGGACAACAGGAGCTGAATAAAATTGTACAATACTAGCGGGGGTAGCTGTTAAGGTTTTGGCATGGCAAAAATATATTTTTAAAAGAATCATGTTCTAATATCATTGAAAAGAATGATACACACTGACCTGACTATGTGTAACATCAACATGCAGCTTATAAGTGTGAGCCTGTCAATCTAGTCCAAATTCACCAAGTTTCTTGAAAACATGGTCCCAAAGCTTTTCCTCCTGAATTTTGTGGAGATGTAAAATATGGGTAAGGCAGGGGACTGTCATAAGATGTGATCGCACCGTGAATGTCAGTATGACAAGAATTTGAGTTAGAACAAAGTGAAAGGAAAAGGTAATTGGGCACAGATCACCTAGTTGTCTGGGTTACAATCATCCCAGCAAGAGGTCATAGGGTGCTGTTTTACCTAGTGTGCTACCCTTGGTATGAAACTCAGCTACTTGTATCAGTAGTATTTGTAAAATGCCCAAAACTTTAAAATAAGAATCTGATCATTACAAAAGAAAATTCATCATAAAAAATCTCAAAGGAAAATACCTAAGTTGAACTCATAAGTTAAAAAAGTAAAAAGGGACAGCATCTGTGATGAAACCCCAATGACAGGATAGACCTGAAATTGATACATACTTTATAAAATAAAGTGCTAAGAATTTTCCACCCTGGATTTCTATATTACCAAAATGCTAGGAGCTATAAAATGGAGACAAAGAATATAGAATGAAGAGTTTTTTAAGAGAAAAAGATAAAGAGGTCAGATTTTGTCCCAGCTAGCCTTACCACCCACTCTACCCGTCCATGTGAAAGGAGCACTCCAACATCTAGATTATAGGTTCCAGGGCCACAGGTAGAGGGTGAACTAGAGCATCCGTTATTCACGAGCAGCGCTGCTGTCTACGTAAAGTTGAGGTACAAAAAAGGATAATGAGCTAAACTACTGCCCTAATCAGGTGTCAGGAGAAAGCCTCCCGTTGCTCCTTTATTCACAAAATCTAAGCCGGGCCCTTACTGTCTTCTTTCTAGCACGCCAGTCATCTGTAATCCTTTGTCTGAGCTGTTGTGGCCCCTACATGAGCCTCCTTATCTCAATTTTCTCCCCTTAGGAAAAAACTCCACTGCAAAGAAACTGTGAAATAGTAAGAAAGCATCATTTAGCACATAACTGTATGTATGTATCTTCCTACATGTGTATGCAGTCATTTCTGCACACCAATGTTAGTAAACTTTCTCTCCAGTGCTGGCTTCCCCTTACTCAAAAAGCATTCGTAACCTTCTCATCTATGTACACAGTTACAGCTAAGCCAATTTAACCAGATATTTCATGTCCTCTTCATGTTCAATCTGCTCTGTTTTTCAGGTCCTTCCTCCCACTGGAGTCCTACACAGACTACTCTATTCCACCTCAGCCCCCATCTTTCCTACCTGCCTCACTGGCCAACCTCCAATATCACTGCCTAGATTTCTACTTGCTCAAAAATCACGTTTCCTTTATTGCTTATCCCTGCTCCGGAAGTGATTATATTTTCTACTTTGACCTCACATAGTGGTCATTTTCTGCTTCAAATGGAGTCTGTTTGTCACACAACTTTCAGGGATTTCCAACTTCTCTTGTTTTTGGTACCGGGGATCGAACTCAGGGCCTTGCGTTTCCCAGCCAGGCGCTTATGCCACAGATCTATATCCCCGGCCCAATGGAGTCTGTTTGTAAGTTGGCTCCCCAAATCTGAAGGTCTGCTGATATGGGGGCCTGTGCCCCAGCACCTCCCACCCCACACCACAGCCTGGGCCTCCTGCCTGATCCACAGGTGGCCAAGGTGTGGTTTTGGAACTTTTGGTGACTTACTGATTGGATTCCTGTTGTAAATCATTACTCTTTAACTATAAGGAATAATTGCAAAGTTAAAGCAATGAAATTATTTTACTGAAAACACGTTTAAAATTATAAAGTACCCAACGAAAATTTAAAAGTTAAAATATATTAAAAGATAAACTGAGCATATTCAAGATATTTAGTTATCCAGTTCAACCTAGACTGGCAGGAAAGTTACCTACCTGCATATTTGGGAACAAAGGAACACTGAGCTTTATCAAAGGTTGATGTGCATGTTTAATGGCTTTAAACCAACTTCTCCTAGGTAATTAGTTGCTTCTTAAAGAATTGATTTAAATTTTCCATCTTTATGTGTGAAAAAGAAATATTAGCAGGTTAGAGATCTTCAATACCCTACAAATCAGTTCGTAGTGGAAGTTCACAGCTAATTTAGGGGACATTTTGATTCACTGGATACTCTTTAATAATGAATATGTTTATCTGAGTATCTTATATTTGGGTGCCTGAGAATGCTGGTATGCACATGGTAATGTGTTTGCTTCAGATGCCTAGTGTTTATATAGTTATATTAAAAATGACCACACTTTCCAAGCCTCCTTGAAACTAACTGGTAATTTGATGATGTGAAACCAAAGCACCTCCTGAGTCCGACTGCAAGCTAATGAGATTTTAGAGTTCTTCCAGTTCATAACGCTTTAAAAAAAAATCAAACACCATGGGGAGTTATACAAAATGCTGTTTGACTCTAGGAGCACTTCATAAACTAGCATGCTGTGTTTCCTAAAGTGTCTAGCTTACAAGTGTGAGTGTGAGGGGAGCTTTCTTTAAAAAACAAGTTGAAAGATCTTATGCTTCCTCACTTTTCTGTGCAGCATAACTATGAGCCTCTTTTTGCTTTTGATACAGGGAAGTGTATAACTCCAGAAAAACTCAGGAATAAGAACAGGTCCAGTGCACTTTTAAAGGTTTATTTCTTCACTGTAATTATGAGAGAAAGTCATTTTTATTCTAAAGTCAATGAAAGCAGGTTATATCGCAGGCGTGTTATGCTACTCGACATATGAATGTCCTTTGGCTGTGAGTAGAACTAGACCCATTGAAAAAGTCTCCCAAGATGAGTAGGTCATTGTAACAAGGGAGAATGGGTATTGATGGTTTCTTGGAAACGCTGTTCAAAGTTTCTGTTATCTCTGAGGGATTTAAGTGGCATGTAGAGTTAAAAAAATATGGCCCAGGTCCTGCTCAGGACATGTGAGCTTTCTGAAGAGTGTGTGACTGTGAACTATTACCTTTGAACTATTACTCTTCACTATAGCCACAACCATGGGTACTTACTATCATGAAAAGAATTCAACTGATTTTTAATGCATTCTAAAGGAGATGAGTGATGAAGAATTGGAAGAATTTGAGCTTATAGAAATTTAAGCATTTTTACAATTAGTAATTTTTTTAAAAGAACAAAAATGAGATAGAGGAATGCAGAAATAAGAATTCAATGGATTGTCAGAACCACCTTTCGGAGAAATATAGGGGAGTGTAAGGTGGACACCACCACTTTAACTACCTCATGAAGTTCCCTGGCCAGCCAGAGGACATAGTGTGTATCGCTTTGAGGTCATGCATTTGCAGGAAGACCACATACAGGGTAGGGTAGGGGTAGGCACGGGTGCCCCCCAAGACTTCATATTTCGCTTTCTTGCTAAATGGAGATGAGAATAACGTCTGATAATGTGCACCTCAAAGAGTTGTAAGAATTAAGTGAACACTTTCAGCACCTTGTGTAGCTGTTCAGGGAATGATAGCCTTTTCACTCTTTTAAGTTTCAGAGTATCTCAATTAGAGGACCCGTGTAAGTGTGCATGACCCACCCAACCTGAGGAAAGGATCTAGAACTCAAAAGCATCATGAACAAATCTCCCCTCGGCCAGTTCATTCACTGGTTTAGAACAGAAGTGGCCCAGCATGGGAGGGGCTTTGAAAGACATTGGTTACACTTAACCAGGACCCGGGGGCCTTTCATATACATTTCTAATTTCATTTTTCACACAATGAGTTTATAAGCTGTGGTCACTTCGAGGGCACCTAATATAGTGCCATGCACAGAGAAGAACCTAAGTGTCAAATGTTCCATTGTGTCCCAAGATCATTTAGAACTGCAGTTATATGCTAGATTATTCTTTCATGGGCAAAGGTCTTCTACAAAACTTCTCAGTTAACTTTGGTAACACTGATGAAGCTAGCAGTAAATAGCTCCCCAGATTTAGTAAGAAGGACTTACCTTACTCTAGTGGAAAACCAATGACAGCAAATAATGAAATATAACACAAGTTAAAAAATGCTTTTCAATGCATGCAGCACTGTGATTAGTCATAAAAGTCTGATCAGGTTTAGACGCACTATAGGATTTTTCATCTCTTTTGAAAATAGAAATTAAACAAGTTATTTCTTATTCTTCTATACCCAATATATACATAAACTTAACTTTTTAATGTAATGCAACATGCAATATTTGCTCATAACCGTATGTCAAGGTACATGTAGCCGTAGTACTACATTTGGCATAAATGTTGCACACAAAGTATAAATAGTTTAGCTACTACTATTATTTTCATCTGATTTTCAATTATTTGCATTTTGGGAAATACTAATTCCTGGATATATTAAGAAATGGGCTTTAGAAATGCAGAAGTCCTCTGTATCAGATAACAGTCAAATTTAATAAAAGATAAATATGTTTTGCAACAAATGTAATATGTTCATCTCCATAAATCATTTGTGCCAAAAATGTGACAGTATCTGGATGATGAATAGCACGAGGGGATGGTCATGATGGAGCTCATATTAAAATCTGACACACGTGTTTAAGGCCATAGCTAGCAACATATTGGCTTTCAATTCTCAGTAAATGTGGAAATAATTCACTTTTGTAGTAAACTGATGCACAAAGGCTAACTTTTTACTGAGTGATTCGCTTTCAAGGTACACATGCAAAAATCATCGCACTTCATTATCACATGACGGGTTGTGACGGAGACGCGTACACAGGAAATGTGATGTGTGAATGAAATGCAGTTGGGTGAGGGAGATTCTTAGGATAGAAGTCTGAATACCCAACAGCAAAAAGTTTAAGACAAAGGATCCTCTTTTATCCTAAGAAGAGCCCCACCAGCATGGATCTTGTGAGGGATCTGCCCAAATGTATTCACAAACATTGACTAAAAAATAAATATCCTACACTAGCAGATCAATTCAGAGAAACTGCGTTTCTGACACTGATCGTCCATGATTGCATTGCACTACATATTTGGAGTTTCCAGAATGGGGACTTTTGTAAGCTAGTGAGGCTGGAAAAAGGATCTGACATTTGGTTCATTTGTGGTATGGCAGATCAACAGGGGCTGATCATCAAGGAGCACTTTCCATGCGCAGGTTTTATTGGAAAACATCAGGAGAGTGGGAAGATTACACTCTCAAACAAGCATGGGGCTTATGGACTTTGCTTGTTACACCCTCAAAGGGTGGCTTTTCTCTTTATGGTACGGGCTTGTCATTCTGTATATCCATATGTATGAAACTCCAGTCTTCCCACATGGAGTCTGTTAGAATTAAACCATGCAGTTGGACATAGATTATGTATCTCGTCCATTTTTGCCTACACTTCTAAGTCCCAAAATATTCTCAAGAGTGCTGAGTTTGTTCTCGTCAAACTCATGTGTCTTGTTGATTGAAATGGGCAGTACGGATGTTAAAATCAATGTAAGATACCATGCGTGACCACAGTTTTTCTTTACGGGGTTTTTAGCATGTGTCCTTGGTGCACATGCACAAAAGCGAAACTGTAATAAAGCCAGATTAAGGCCAATCTTCACTTAGAAAAGAAAATGTGTCCTAAAGGTTCTTAAGTGAGATATGCGCTCTTCCAACCATTAGCTGCCAAAACACAAGGAGCCCTGTTTGCCGTGTCCTCTTGGGTGGGGCCGATATCTGCATTTAGTCCTGGGGTTTGTTTCTACTCTTGAGTGGGAAACATGCCCAGCTCGTCTAAGTGATGTTCTGTGACGGAGGTGTAGCTAGGTGAGAGCGTATTTTCAGCTAAAGGGGGCTTAATGGGCTTATTCTAATTTTCTATTTTAAATATATATCTTCCGTAGCAGCATTAGAATTAGTGATATTTGGGAATCATGATTCGAGCCTTGGCTAGCTTCTCTGTGCCTGTTATGGTGGGAAGACCGTTTAGAAAATCATTGTATCTCATTTTTTCTGAATTCTCTGGAAGTTATTTATCTTATGCTCGCCAAATGAGTGAATTATTTTGTAGAGATACCAATGCATATTAGTGAATTCTGTGAAAAAGAAGTATTCCCAAAAGATGTGGCAGCAAGGAATGTTACATCCCTTAAAAGCAGAGCAAGACATCAAAAACATCATCTTGAAGATAGAATTCCTTAGGGCTGTGTTTTTAGAAAACAGCTCATTTATCTGTGAGGAAAACAATTCCTTCTTTATAATTCTATAATTTTAACACGTTATATATTATTATACACTATACACTAAACTATAATATATCACATTAAAATTATGATTCTATAATTTTAACAAATTATAATTTTGAAATGTCATTGGCGTTTATTTTAAAAATTATGTGTATATGTACAAAAAAGTCAGTGGTATGTGTTAATTTGTAATTCTGAAATGATTCACTGAAAAAAAAAGACTTGGGATGAAACCAGTCCTGCCACTCCACGCATGTGTAGTGATACCCTTCATCATTTGAAATGTTTTACTTCCCTGACAGTTGGAGACAGTAATGTAGGGAGAGAACAGACTGGCACCCGTCATCAGTGATCAGTTCTTTAAAGCACTTAAATTCTGGAGATTAAGTAAACACGAAGTCCTACAGTATAGCTTATAGCTCCAGAAAAATGCCAGAAACCATAGGTTTCTGGTATTTCATATAATCTGAACTTCATTCTTGTGATAGTTTTGTTATGCTGGTAGTTCCTTGTGAAGATTAATACCAGCAGCAGTTCCAGAAGGTTCTCGTGGGTTCCGTGGAGAGGCTTCCTGCTGGGGCTCCAGGGCCCTCAGAGGCAGCAGAGAACAAGTTCTGTTTCCAGGTTGTAAAGGGGATGTTTCAGGTCAGGCAGGGGCTGTATGAATATCTGCACTATTCCTCTCACCTTAGCCCAAGGGAGGGAATTATTGGGCATGATATGTCTCTGAAATTCAAAATAGGTAACTGCAATTGCTTGTCTGGATGGGAGAAGGAGAAATATCTACTTAAATATATGATATGTTAAGGATTCTTAGGACTATCACAGGTAAAATTAGCACCTGTCTTCTCTCAAAGACTGACAGGCTTTGACATTTCCAAAGGAGTTGGTTGTGCTTTGTCCAGCACAGGAAGCCCCATCTGTTAATGCAAATTGTCTTGGTAAGAGATGTGAAAGACAGGAAGTGGTTGTTGGCTCTAATTTAAGCCTCAATGTATTAGAATCACTGGAGGTGCTTTTAAAGACGACTGAGGCTCAGCTCCTACCATAGGTCAGTTTAAATCTCCCATAGGCATGTACTCGAGCATCAGGACACTTCTTGACACTATCAGAAGCTTCCCAAGTGATTCTGGTATTCAATCAGATTGAGCAGCGATGCTCTGCAAGGACAGTAAATGGCTGTGGGGTTGCATTTTGGTCTATGTGGACATCTCTCTATAGTCTCACCATACATGTGCATTTTGGAGTCTACATTATTGTGTCCTGGAATCGTGTGGTCTGAGGAAATGGATAGCTAGGTAAGACATCAGCCTCATGTTTGATTTAAGACTCTGGACTGTTCCTTTAACCTTCAACTTTGTCTTGTGGAGGCAGAGCCCAGCAAGTTGTCCAGAAGCAGCAGAGCGCACAGTGGGGGCTTGTGTGGGGACCGGGTTGCTCTGGGAGCTGGGGGTTGATATGGATGCCATGCAAGCAGGTGCCTCAGTGAAAACTAAGACGAGGGCTAGCTCAAGACGGGAGAAGTCAGCTCATGGCCATGATCGAAAGAAAACAAATCTGGTAGTTTTCCTACCAGTTAAAATCACTTAAATTTGCTTTCAAAATGACTGAAATCAGCCACGAGACTGATTTCATTCTGGATTTGGTAAACAGAATGAACATTTGAACCTATCTACCGAGAAGATTCGCCTCTCCTTGCCAACAACTTGGAGCCATCAGTTCGAACCCGTCGAGACATAATCATTCCAGTTCTACAGGAACTAGATTGTTAGAGAAAAAGCAAGTCATCTCTCTGCGAGGGAACAGTCAATGTGGGCAGGTGACAGTGGGGAACACCCATCACTTGTGGGGAGGTAGCGGGAACACCCTTAGCTTCTTAGATGCTGGGACTGGTCAAGAGGAATCTGAAACCACAGATTCTTTGCTATAGTTCAACCACATCAGTACGTGGAGAAGACCTCGGGCATCTATGGCTAAGACCAGTGCTTGTAACTGGGTACATTTGCCCCTCACGCCCTGTATCTGGCCCAGTACAGACCCTTTCTCCTTCCAAGGTCATTCTATTTTAAAAAGCAACCCAACCTGGCATAAGACATTATTCCCCATTTACCTGGAGACTTTTATTTTACCCAGTTTAACCAATACCAGCAATCCTTAAATAAATGTTTGACGTACTGAAGTTTTCTAAGGTACATTCAATTACATTCATGGCTTTGTTATCTCACAATTGACTTGATCTACAGCTTGTTGCTGAAGAGTATAAGGCAAAGTGGTCCTGTGGGGACCGTCTCCTCAGAACAGTTCTTACTGAATTAAAGAGCATGCCAGACCAAAGGAGTGTCAAACCTTTTTGAAATGAACACAGGGGCGATGTATCAGATACTCACAGGACGACCTCCACATGGTCCAAAGCCCACTGATCATGACCTGTTCCATTGTGGCGTGGCTGCCACCAGCGCAGTAAGACTCCTTTCATTCGTGCCTCCCTGGGTCACAGAGAGAAGCGCAAGGAAGTTAAACACTAGGCAACAGAACTTCCTGGTATGTGACCTGCTCCTGCATACTGTATAGGTAATGTAAATCAACACACTTGGGGCATGGATATCAGATTTGCTTAGGTCATATTACTCTTCTAAGCAGTATTAACTTCAGTTCGCCACTCATGTGCTTGCAATATTTTCCCAACCTCTCATTCCTCTCCCTTGCAGTACCTGGAAAAGCAACACACGTGGACAATGTAGAGTGCTTTCAGTGACAGGCACCGTGCTCAAAGCTGGGCGAACAATGCCAGGCAAAACTGATGTGCCTGCTTGTGCTCAGTAAATTTTCAAAGTTAGTAAAATTAGCAAACCAAGCAGGAACTTAAGAAAGTTCGTGACAATCGAGTTTGGTTGTGTCAACTTGATTGGCTTGGGTGCCACCCAGTGGGCTGGAGGTGCACATTTTGTGGGTGTGTCTGGGGGGCTCGGGGAGGTGTGGTCATGTCTACACCTGGTCCCTGACCCCTTCCGCTCTGGCCCTGACCCCCTGATCTGCTTCCTAGCCCCAATGAACTAAGCAGATTTGCTCCACTATGTCCTTCCACCTTGGTGCTTCTGCCTGGAGCCAGCTGAGCCCAGGCTGAGTCTCATAAAACCCTGAACTAAATTAAGGCTCTCTTCCTTTGAGCTGTGGGTATTGAATACTGTGTCCCAGCCATGGGACAGGTGATAAGATTAATACAGTGTTGTTTTCTAAAGGACTAGAAATACTGTTTAAACAAAGAGATATATGCAAAGAGTATCTTAGAATTTAGTTGATGTCTCTCTTCCTTTTTGTCCTTCTTCCTAGTTTCAATATTTGCCTCCTGTCCTAGTGGAAAACAGAAATGCAACTCTGGAGATCTGGAATTGCCTTGGTTCTGCTACTGCCTAATTTCATGGCACTGGTCCAGTAACTTTACCCAACTTCTCACTCTAGTTCTGGGTCCTCAGGGATCGGCCTGAGTCCATGCCTGAGCAGGCCACTTACAGGGGGACATTGTAGGAGACTCTCTGAGCCTGTGTGAAGTCCTTTGGCTGGTGCTGGGCGATGACATGCCAGGTGATGCCGTTGTTGACGCTGTACTGCAGCAGCACTGCCTTGTCCACGGCGTGGGGGCCACTCAGGTCACTGTTGCAGCTGTCCGTCTGCGACTGGCTCCCAATTTGCAAAACAAACATAATTTTGCTGAAAAACACAGGGGAAATCATCTTTAGACAGAAGTCGGGGAGTACTGAAAGGAGTTTCCTTTAAAATCTTTGTTGCCCCTAAAATCTCTAATGCTGTACTTAATTTGAAGTACGGCAGGCTCTCTCTATGCATGGCTTCCACCTCTGCTAATTCAACCCATTACAGGCAGAAAAGTATTTGGGAAAAAACTGCATTTGTATTAAACATGTAAGAGCACTTTTTTCTCTTTATCTCTAAGGAAGAGAGTATAAGAACTATTCACATAGCATTTACATTGTATTGGAAGTTACCAGTAATGTAGAGATGATTTAAAGTGTACAAGAGGATGTACATCGCTTGTGTGCAAATCTACACCATTTTATTTAGGGTCTTTATCATCTATGGCTTTTGGTATTCCCAGGGGATCATTTAGTATCCTTTTGGTATCCCAGAACCAATCTTATCTGGGTACTACAGGGATCACTGTATAGTAAAATAGACCCAAATACGTTGTATTAGTCATGTGATTTTGCTTATATCATTTTTATATTAAATGTGTGAAAAATAACTTTAGAAGGCCGTTTTTCGACACTCCAGGATAAGCCATCCATTCATGATGTTGGGGATCCGGTTGGCATATTTCACCAGAAACATCTTTTACACTCTGAACAGTAACATGGACCACACTGGCAGTGAGGCTAGGGAGAGGACGAGGAGTAAACACATGATATTTATACTACATACTTTCCGAAGAGCTCCATGCTCAACAGCACTGGGACAAGGACAAGCGAGCTTGTCTGTTTTAAGAAAGGCTGTCTGGGGGCTGGGGATTTAGCTCAGCGGCAAAGCGCCTGCCTGGCAAGCGCAAGGTCGTGAGTTCGGTTCCCGGTGCCGGAGAAAAACCAAAAAAAAAAAAAAAAAAAAAAAGGCTGTCTGGAGATCAGAGCTGAGGGAAGGCAGAGCTAGAGCGTGCAGCTCCCGGCTCACATATGCTTTTCTGCTTGATATTCCTTTTTGCTCTTCAGCAGTGTCCTTGCCCTTACGAGACAGTTTTTAAACACAGGAAATGAATCGCCCCACAATTCCTAGTGATTAACAGAGTGGCCCATTTACAGCAGGTGCTTGAATAAAGAACAGACTCGAAATTTATATGCAGTACACATAAACTGATGTAAAATACAGTTATTTGTACAACATGGTGTGCAACTGTTAATTGAGCACCTGCAGCTTATATGCAGTCAAGGAACGCGGCAGGTTCTTTCCAGATTAGCCATAACTTTTTGGTAGGAGAAAAATGGGGATGGGTAGAGTCTCCTTTTAACATCTTCATGGTCACCATACAGGAATTAATTTTGTCATATTTTCATTGTTTATTATTATATTTAGGGCCAATACCTACCTTTTACTTTGAAAACACATTGTTACTATTTCTCAAAGTGAAAGGCTACAAGGGAACATCTATGTTCTCATTAACCAAAGGTCCAGTTCTCAAACATCCTCCTGGCTCCCGAACGCTCATCAGCTTTTGGGGAAGAGTTCAGCCCTTTGCAACACTTTTAAAGCCTTGGCACCCTTTCTTTCTTTTTTTTTTTTTTTTTCTCTTTCTTTTTTTGGTACCAGGAATTGAACTCAGGACCTTGCGCTTGCCAGGCAGGCGCTTATGCCACTGAGCTATATCCCCGGTGGCGTCCTTTCCTGATTATGCAGAGGAGAAGCTGTGTCTGCTCTGGCCAAGGCAGACCTGGGAAGGGAAATTCAAGCCTCCTGTGCTTGTTCTGCTCTGTCACTTCCCCAATGGCCCTTTGCCTGGAGTTTACTCACTTCATTCTACACTAGTCTCGAGCTCCTGCAGCATATGAATTTGTGAGGATCTTAACCATCCACCCCATATGTGCTTACTGAACTTACACATGCTACATATGTTTTGATTTCTACAAATCTTCATATACGTATTCAAATTTACAGACTTGCCCGGGTCAGCCTTAAGCGATCTACAGTATTGCTAGGAATTGTCCCTAGCCATTTCTTTATGCTTGGTTGTGTCTCCTAGTTTACGCCCAGGTCACCGCTACTCTGCCAATATGTGTGAAGAAATACAAAAGCAATTTCTAATAAATTTAAGTCAAGCAAATTGAGCTGTTAAAACACGTAATGTTTCCTGGTAGCAAATTCAAATGATATTTCGGTTTCCCCTGCTCAGTGACGTGTTCCACAAAGGCCACGATCAGCTCTGATGGACGGTGGCCCAGAGCCAGGCGTGCCCTGATTTATAGTCTGGGCTACAGCACAGGGCTTGGTTACCTTGCTCGGGTGAGATCCAGAGGTTTGGTAGCAGCTTGCCTTATCTGACAGCCATTAAAATAGAGCGAGTCTCCGTGGGCATAGGGCGCCAGCTGCCCACAGCCGCTGCCTATGGCTCCGCCCTGAATGGTCTCCCAGTTGGCCTCCGTGACTCTCGCAGATTCAAAGTTATCTTTAATGTAACTAGGAAGATCATGGCTGAAAACAGAGCAGTCATCACCTGGGGAAGGAGATAATCACAGATATCAGAGTCAGCTGGACCGAGCAGACTCACTGGAGATTAAGAACAGATATCAGTCTTAGATGTGAGCCATGGCTGTGCTGCTATAATAGCAGAACACCAGTAGACACAGAGGCCCACATATAAATGTTTCTCTTTTGCTGTGTCAGTTGTTACTGGCTTGCACTGCTGAAAATAAATCCCACTATTTTTCGGTCAGTGTCCATTAACATATGTAGGCGCTAGTGTATTTCTTTGTGCCAATCTTTTTTATTCACACACCACAGCACCTGGTCAGGTCCTGTGTGTTTATCAGTGCTAGGTCTCAGGAGGGAATTCTCACCCTGGCATGAGAGGCCAATTTAATTTCTTTTGCTCCCTGCATGATTTTATAGAAACAGGTCATGCTTCTGTTCTCCTTCCAGTTCTACATTTGATGATCCCTGAATATAGGGCTATATGTTAATGCATTGGTGGATTCTACTACCTCTCACAATACTTGGTACACTGAAGTTACTGTATTCAGTAACAATCCCGGGATAAATAAATGAGTGCTGAACAAACGGGGAGCATCAGAGACTGCTCCAGAATTCACATACACGGATTCTAACATCGTATGCTTGGGGAAATTGTATAATTCTGATCCTCTGTGGATAAATCTTTCAGCTCTGAGAACAATGTTGAAGGGAAAGACCAACACTAGTACTGATCTTCTTTGTGACTCTTAGTAGCTGTGTGATCTTTGGTAAGTCGCTCAAACTCCTCAAGTCTTGGTTTCTTCACCTCAAAAGTGGGAGTAACTGTCTTAACCATAGGGAATTTATGGGGATGTGATGAAAACTAAATGAGTCTAAAGAATGGATTGGTGTACGCTATGCGAATAATGAAGTGTGAGACGGTGTACGGATTCATTCAAAGAAGCCCCTTCTTCCTTGCTATGTGCCAGGTATCAGGCTCTGAGGATAGGATAGGATGGTATGTATGATTGGTTTTTTTTTTCCAGTACCGGGAATTGAACTCATGACCTTGCGCTTGCCAGGCAGGTGCTGTGCCACTGAGCTAAATCCCCAGCCCCAGAATGGTATGTAAAGTGAGCTTTGTGATGGCAGAGGCTGGAACCTGTTAGAAGCACTGGCTCAAAGGAAAGCAGCGCTGTAGGCCTTCCAGCAGGCGGCAGGATTTTCCTGTGGTGTGAGGGACCGAGTGGACACTGACCTCATTATATGTTCAGTCTCTAGACACTCACGCAGTTAAAATGCATTTTCTCTGTGTCATGAAGGTTTTGTTTTGAGTGACACAGTAGACTGGGAAGCAGAAGGTCTTAGTCATCAGCTGGGTCTTGGGAGCACACTGGTGCCTGCTGTGGGAAGAGGCTGAGGAAGGATGGACAGAAGCAAATGCACACTAGCAGAGCCCTCGGGACAGGCAGCGCAGCCCGGAGGGAGAGAGGCTGGGGAATGGAAATGAGGTGTTGGGGTGTGCGTGGGGGCGGAGAGATAAGGAAAGGTAGGGGTGTGAGATACTAGAGAAGCATTTATCTGCATTTGTATTTACTAATAAATTTGCATTTGTAGAATATCTTGAGTGGGCTTCAGTATTATCAAGCTAGGCTTGAAAATTCATTCTAATGATAATAACTCCATGATCCAGGAGTGTGTTTTGTATCTCGGATATGTCTGCGTGGAGTTTTACCCATTCCCAGCGGGCTGCTGTATCCCTGCTAGGATGGGGGGCCTCACAGTGTCCCCTACCCACCGCTGCCCCCGGGGGTCACACCTCGGAATCCCTCGTCGCAGATGCAGACGGCGCCTGTGGTGCAGTACCCGTGCCCGCTGCAGAGCTTGGGGCAGGCCTCGCCGATGTACACGTGGTCGATGGCCCAGCTCTGCTTCTCCGGCTCTTCACCCTTCTGGATCCATCGGAACTGTGTAGCACTGAGACACCCACGGAGGGCAGAAGAGAGTCAGGAGGCTGTTGCTCACCCTTGCTCTGTCCAGCCTCCGCCTCTGGGGCTCCCCAAATGTCCCCCTAAGGCCCCCCAAAGACAGAGGTGAATACACTTCTATCCCTCAGACTCAGAAGTTACCCTAGAACACCTTTCTGGAAGCTCTGAACTTCCCCGAAAACTGTATGGAATTTTCCATTCTGGTTCATAATAATTCTGTGTCCATTTTCCCACGCAGCTCTATCATCTTCCAGATCTTTAAATAACATGAGGGCTGGTCTAGGAAGATGGCCAAGCATCACATTTATCCTTAGCTCTGTGCAACCTGGCAACCCTGCACCCAGGGGGAATCTGCATCTAGTCAAGAAGCACAGCCTCTGGGAGAGCAGAACGCCAGGGCAGAGCAATACCAACTCTAGTCTTTGTTTGGGTCCATGGTTCAAGCCCCGTGAGTGAGTCTGGCACACATGCGTGTGGTGCATAGTCAAACTCTGAGACCCAGGAATCACTGATGAACCAGCTGCTATTTCTTCTGATTTTTTTTCTTGGGATGTGCAATTGCCTCTTGGGGTACGACTGGCAAGAAGAGAGGGAGAATGGCGAGTGGGTCCTAGGTCCTAGGTCTCGCCTCTCTTCTTCAGGGCTTTGCGGCTTCCCTCCCTGAACTCCGTGGAGACTGGCAGACGGTTGCGTTCAGCTTGCCTTCATACCCAAACCCACCTGGAGGAGACGTGGTCAGGCAGCTGGATGGTGACCCTCTTCCAGCTCGAGCTGTTGACGGCGTTGTAGATGGTGGCTTCGTGGAACTGGAATGGGGAGCAGCCGATGCTGTTTGAGGAGGAAGGCAGGCACTGGTTCTGAACAAGCTGCCAGGAGTCAGACCTGCAGAAAACGGGAGTTGCGCAGGTGCAGTGTGAGAGACCTGGAGGCGACTGATCCAACGCCAAGGTAAAGCTCTGAGGTGGGAGTAAATTACTTTTAGGTGAGTTTTCTGTTTACATGTATTTTTAATTACATATCATAAAAGGAAAAGTTGAAAACAGTTTCTCACAAGGTGTATTCTGACTCTAAAAGCACACCATTATATTTACAGACAAACGAGTAGCATGCATGCTGATGGATCCTAGGGGCTTCGTCCCACTAATGTCAGCGTCACTAGAGACATATTTCAAGGCAGCTGACAAAGCTGTCAACCCAAAGTCAGCTTGCTATAATTAATTTTTGAAAGTGATGGTAGGAGACAGGCATAGCAACAAAGCAAGTACACTGTGTGAGACTTTTCTTCAATGCCACGGGCATGTTTCGGGAGCTGTACTGTGGCTGAAACATTCAGATCATTCATTGCTTAAAATTTTCCCACCTCCAGTGAGCTCAGTAACTCTGCTGAGAGCATCGAGAAATTCCCTCAACCTCCCAAAGAAAAATGGAAAACCATAAAAAGCCACCCGTGGAGTCTCCTAACATCAGGCAGAAGCAGGTGACAACTGGATCAGACGTGTCCACAGGGAAGAGCCTCCTGTATTGTTTGGTGTTTTCCCCAAGTGGCCCCTTCAGCCATCTCCAGGCATTCTGGAGATGGGTAGCCTTGTGCGCGAGCAGTGGCCACCCTTGTGGAATGCATGGGGACATGGGAAGGCCCTTTCAGATGACTCATCTGCATGACAAATGTTAACGGTCTACCGTTGACACCAGCCCTCTGAACGGCACTTGGAACTGGGTTAGCCTTGGTAGCACATTCATAAGCTGGCCTACCTGATTATCCAATTCATCTAGAGCAGTGGTGGGGGACCTATGGTACATGTGTTGTTTTCTTTTAAGACAAAAGATACTAACGTATGAGTTATTTTTTTCTAAACTAAAACAATTTTTTTCCCTAATGTTGGTTAAAATGAGCAATATGAATAAAACCATTCTACTCTAAGGACAAACTTGGTGTCTTACCTCCTTTAAAATATGAAGTTTCTTATGATAAAGAGAAGTTTTTCTTGGTTTGAAGGAAAATTGGAAGATGTGTAAATGTTTTACAAATCAAAATTGTGTGAAAATACAAATGAACTGCTACTTTTAAGACACAAGAATGCCTCTCTGTAGCATTTGCCTTAAAAGAAAACATTTACATTATGCATTTAAGTTTGGGAAAAATACAAAATATGATTTCACTGACCTTGCATCCTTGGTGTATTCCAACATTACAGAATGGAGGTCACCGCAGGACGTGGCTTCACATCCCACCACAATCTAAAGCAAACATAAACGATCAACACACAGGAAGGCTCAGTGATGTCTGATAACATTCACCGGAAATCCCATCCCTTATAGTGGGGGGAGGGACACATGACCAGTATGTTACACTTATGCATACAAATGCTACACTGAAACCCCAGATTTTGTAAAATTAATAGGCACTAATAAGAAACATGTGAAAGAAAGCCCACCCCTCTCTATCACCACTCTGACTGCTCATTCAGAAATATTCAGAGAAGATTTTACAGAACAATCTGCTAGGACATCAAGAATGCATTCTTTTAAGTTCTGTTGGGAAGATGTAATTTTCCATGGAGATGAGAATTAAGGTTTTATAAGGTACTATTTCTATCAATTTAATTAGTAGTGAAATTGGGTAAAAAGAAAGTAATGTGAAGAGAATTTATGGAAAGAAATTCAATGTTTCACTAGTACAAAATATTTTCACTGATATCTTAACTTCTTGGTGCTACTGTTCAATCTTTATTTGGAATTGAAAATTGCAGTTTTAATTACTTAATATTCACTCTTAGGGCTTTCTGTCTTTCCCTATGATTAAAAGTTTTCCATACCATATGCAATTAAATGTTTGAATCATTAATAATGCATAAGTGCTATACAATGTGGTGATTCAAGTTTAAATCCTAATCATCTACTTATTCAACAAATCCTATTTCAGTGCTGCTATCAGGGAAGGTTGGTGCCAAAAATCCAAGCCATACATTCATGAATAAAACAACTCAGAATTCAAAGCGAGTATAAGAAGCATAGTCCAATAACGGCAACGGAGATTTAAAGGATATAAATAAAATGCAGTGGTACTTCATAGGAAGGAGCCATTGCATTTCATTAAATGGATGGGGAAGTAATCCATCAAATAGGGTGGGTGTGAGCTGCCCCTGAAGAATGGGAAGGGGATGCAGGGTATAGATTGGAGAGAGATATTTAGGGGGAGTGAGCAGATGCTGATGTAGGGCCTGGCATGAAGTGCGTTTAGATCCCAGTGGAGGATACGTGGACTGGTGAGTGGTAAGGTTAGAAAAGTTGGTTGAGTTCGGCAGATCATGAGTTGTAGTCTAAGGTTTGATTTTAATTTGGTAAGCAATGGAGAGCTGTTCAAGTTTTTATAAGAAGTGGAATTCTGACCCCAGGTTGGACTTTGTAATGGTCAGTCAGGCTGTGATGTCAGTCAGATAGCAGTGGAGAGAGATTTGGGGTGAAAAGAGGACTTCGTGGACAACTGGCCTAATTAGGGCAAGAATGGAGGTGGGAATAGCACAAGCAGAAAGGTCGGGTGGAAGCCAAGAACACTGGAAATGAGAACTAAAAGGGTATGGAACTGATTGGATTGTCAAAAGTGAAAAATCAAAAGTTGTGCTAACAGTTCCAGCTAGTTCCTTGGTGGAAGGTGGAGTCTCAACAGAAACAAGACAGTCAGAAGTGTTGGTCTGCGGAGGGAGGACAGCAAGTTCAAGGTTGGACATGTCGAGTTGAGGCACCAATGAAAAAGGCAGAAATGTGTAGCTGTCTCTGAAATTACCAAGTTAACTGTTAGTGACCCTCTCAAGGTTAAATATGCAGATTTGAGATTAGCTTTTCAAGATGTAACACTTGAAATCAGAGGACTGGATAAAATTCCAATGGTGAGAATGTCCAGTAATAAAAGGACAGATGAAGAAGCTTCATGTACATAATAGGCAAAGTGTAAGAGATAGAAGACTTCAGCATAAGAATGTTACAGAGAGCTAGCGGCAGAGAAAAGCACATATTTGAGGTTTTGATTTATAAGGTTTGGGAAACGGAAATCAAAATACATATATGAGATATAATACAGTCACATTTCTTGCTATGTCCCAACATTTTCAGAGATTTTGCGTGTGTGTGTGCGTGCGTGCGTGCGTGCGTATGTGCATGTGGTGTTTTACCGGGGATTGAATCTGGGGCCTCCGCACTAAGCTATATCCCACTCCTTTAAAAAAATTTTTCTAGTTTGAGACAGGGTCACACTAAGTCACTAAGTCACCCCCGGGTGGGCTCAAGCTTTCCATCCTCCTGCCTGAGCCCCCCAGAGATTTCTAAGCTCAAATACTCATGTTTGAACAAAGGCCTTGGTGAAAGAGTGCCTCTTTGATTCATAAGCTACAATGTCTTTTAATGAATGAAATCAATCACTTACAGTTTTCCAAATATGCATTCCCCCTCCCACACCAAACATAACAACTGCCTTGCTTTGAAAAGCCGCTTTCCCTTACTTTGAACTGCATCATGTATCCTGGCTGAATAATGAGTTCTCGGGAGGAGAGAGCGTTCTGAGTCTTGTCTTTCTTTTTGTTTGGCCAGTAGAGGTGGAAGGATGGATTGCCACAGAATCCTGCTGTCCTGACTGCGTTGGGGTAGAAACTCCAGTTCTCTTCGTGGGAAGCACCTTCTGCGAAGGTAAGGTGGAAGCAATATGGCATGTTATGTTCCTGAACAGACTGGCTTATTGTTGAATTGCCTGCACCTTCACGTTCTAGCTTTTTGCTTGCTCTTGAGGAAGGATTTCTATCTTATTTAATCACTTTAATATATAAATCCAAGATGAGAGGTCAAATTTAGAAAAAGCACTATATGCCTAGTATAATGATTACCCAGTTTTGAAAATGGGTAAACTTGCAACACCCTAAAGTTCACTGTTTGAGTGATTGCAATACGCACTGAAAAGAATGATTATTTGGGGTGTTATAATTCCAAATCCCATTTAGGGTGAGACATTCTGTCTTTACCTAGATTTGTCAGTCTCCTTTGACATTTCAACAGCAGCCAGTTCTGAAGATTTGTTGAGCAGGAGTATGTGCTAGGCATTCTCCTGAGTTCTCTTTATGAAGAAACTCAGCAGAAAATGCATAGACAAATGGTTGACAAGAGAAGAAAACAGTTCACTGCCTGTGTCTTACCATCATCAAAAGTGTCTACCAGTTGACTGGGATTGATTTCTGCTCCACCAATCAAAATGTTGTCTAGTGCCCACTGGGCACGCTCCACCCCCGAGACTACTATTCCATTGCTGATCACAAAGGGCTGCCACCAGCGAAGGCGTGTTGTGTTGGTGAGGGCCTCCTCGGGAAGAAGGATGTAGTCATGTCGGACAGAAATGTACTTCTGGAAATCCATCTCATGGAGCAAAGTCCAGGAAATTCCTGTGAATGCAAATATGCCAGCACTGTAACCCATCTGGACAACCCTTCCACCAATCAACATGGTACTGCAGATATTACCAGCTGCCTAAAGAACTCTTCAGTCAGAAAATTTACATCGACTTTGCTGACTTTCATGTAGGCACACGCCACTTACAACCTTGTTTCAGTATGAGACATGATATAAGGGGAAAGAAATATGTGGATAAGAAAACATTGCAAAATAAAAATATTTTTTGCTTTCACAATTTAGTTCTAGATCCTTGCAGGCATTATTTCTCATAAATAATAAGACACACTCATGTTTCTAGACGATGACTTCCAGAGTTTAAAAATGTGGCTACTATCATTTCACGCATCTGTAATTTGTTGGACTGACGTGAAGTTTATCTCTTATTACTTGAGAAGTCCATGGGTGCAATGCTTAAGTCACTTAAGAAAACATCTTTTGAATGGACTAAAATATTTTAGGTTCATCTATCATTAGCTGGTTATTAAGAATGATAACTGTCTGCTAATGATTATTTTCTAAAGAGCTCATGATATTCCTAGTCTGGTTTTAGCAATTCCAAAATAATGAAACAATTTCATTAAAACATTCTATAAAATACTCATGAATTCAGAATATTATCTTTCACAATGAATGAAGCTATCTTGTGGATTCTCCATAGTATTTACTACTTGTTTGTTGTTACAAAAACTTTTGAAATGATTTACAGCATTTCAAAATGTTTTAAAGATGATCTTTTACTTAGAAAATTATACAAAATGTATTAATTGTATTACTCATAATGAAGCTTAAGTTGATGCATAAAAGGGTATTTTCTTTACTCATAAAGTTTGGAGCTTATTTTGTAATGTGATCTCTCTTCCATTCATTTTTGGGTTGATTTTTACGTAACACAGAAGTGACAGGTACGGAACATGTAATGCAGACAGGATGTGTAGCTTTTTCTTCACAAAGCCTGCAATTTGCTCTGCATTGTCAGCAACACCCTGCAGCTGTATCTTAGGTGTTGGATGGCATCTGGGATCTGCTCCCAGTGTGGCTCTCACCTCCATCGGTGGAGTAATCCAGCAGCACGCCTTCCTTCCTGCAGATGGGCCGATGGCAAGAGGTCATGTTGTTCTCACTACCGATGCGTCCCCAGTACTGCAGGAATCTAAGCGCAAGCACATACTGTCCATCAGAATACTCAGTGAGAATGAATACTCTACTCCAGTCCTGGGTAAAGTTTTCACCCAACATGTATTCCTTGCCTTGGGGCCAATTTGCTACACTGAAGTAAAGATAACAAACAACTGACTTACTTTGCGCCTCTGAGATCCAAATCTTGAGTAATAGCTTGTCTCACAGTGGATCCCCCAAAATAGAGGGCCGTGTCCTCCGCAAGAATTCCACACTCAGTGCAAGTGCTTCCACCTTCTAAGGCCACCCACAAGTCAGGCTTGATTTCCTCACTGTCAAAGCGCTCCTTCAGGAAAGTCTGGGAAAAAAAGTGGGATGCAGTTAAAAATAACAATTTCATGTAACTATGGATACTTAAGACAATACAGTTAATTAGACTTAAAAAAAATAGAGCTACTTTCATTGTTTTTCCAAAGATATTTTAAAAAGACAACAGGATATCAGCACAGTTTTCTTTTCTATCATACACTGAAGATCATTTCAACTACTTAAATTATTATTCTTATTTTTTGTCTTTTTGAGACGGGGTCTCGCTGTGCAGTTCAGGCTGCCCTTGAGCTCACTTTGTAGCACAGGCTGGTCTCAAACTCACAACCATCCTCCTGCCGCAGCCTCCCGAGTGCTGGGATTACAAGCGTGCACCACCATGCCTGTCCTAAACTACTTTAATTATGCTTAATAATTATAACTTAAGGCCGAGAAGGAAATCTTAAAAGTTAAATAACTATAGCAAGTCCTATTTGTGAAAATTACTTAAGCATACACCTCCAAATAGATATATTTATTTATGTGGTATATAAAGGTACTATTGTGTTATTCTATTGTTAAACATGCAAAAAAAAGGTGTAAGATAAGAGCAGACTTTTAATCTTTCCCAACATTCCCCAGTGGATTGCCCTGGCGTGTGCCCACCCGCAGTGGAGAGTATGGGTGGGCAGAACCCTTTAGCCTAGATTGCATTTGTGGCTGGCCAGGAACATCTGAAAACAAAGCTTTCTGTTTAAAGTTAAAGGAAAATTAGCTTTAATATTAAGAGGAAGTCGGATATATGTTTATGAGTTCATCATAGCAAAGTTATAGGGTAATGGAGAAATATTCAAAATCTAGAATGACATGTTTTTCCTGGGTCTCCAGTTTATCCTTTTAAAAAATATAATCAACAAGGAGGAACAGTCTGTTTCCCAAAGAGGGTAGATAAAAGTACCAAAGTTTCATGGCTATATTTCATGTAAAATTAACTTATTTCCCATAGGATTGTCAATATCTTAATTCTTCTATCCTTCTGTTCACAATACATTCATTTTGTCCTTGATATATTTATGAATTAGGTTGAGATATTTTAAAATTGTATTTCATTTCATTTTTTTGAGATAAATTTTTAAATGGTGGAAACATATAATGAAAAATGTTTGTTACGGCTGCAATTGTGTTAACTGTACGCAGAAAAACTACACTTATCCAGTTCTTTAGGACTGTCATCCACTTGCTGTCTGTGTGGCTAGACCCTCTTCTTCTCAAACTTAGGACATAATCAACTGGGTAAAGATACACAGTCAGTCACGTGTCAGTCTGACTTTACTTCACTCTTTGAGCAAATGAGCACAGTTTTCATAAAAGAAGATTTATACATGAGAAAATGAGTCCGAAGAAATGCACGGTTAACGATATCAGCTCTCACTTGAAGGATTTGAGTCGTAGTTAATATTGTAGATTTGTATAAGTTCTTACTGACCTGAGGAATACTAATGAAATCTCGATGTTCATGAAAGAAACTAGATTTCAGTTTATTTCTTGTGGCTTATCAATCTCTAAGTAAGCACTGTTCATATTCATTTTTAATATGAAATGATCAATCAGCTCATTGATCTGAACAACAAAGATGTCTGCATTTTACTGGACCTAAGTTGCACCTAATTACTTAAAAGAGTCAGAACAGGAAGGCAAGCAAGTCCACGACAGGTGTCGTGCTGGTTTTCCAGCAACCATTTCATCCTAGATCATCCACCCAAGAGAGTCACTGTCATAACGGTTCTAAGCACTGACTTTTAATTCCAAAGTTTTGAAGAAAACAAACATGGCAGAACAGGTTTCGTCTGCATCATTTGTCACACATCTGTTGGATTTCAGTAATTTGTGCTCTTTTAGCCTCGTCATTTTTCTCTCATCTTACTGGTGAGCTCAGGCTACTCATTCACAGAGAAAAAGTGTATGTGGCTAGTGTGTTGTGCAGCTGCATTTGCTTTGCATATGAAATAATAGCTTAGTAGGTAAAAAACCCAGAAATGACCTCTTTATTCTTAATCTATTACCATATTTTAGCAGCCAGTAAACCAGAATATCTAATTTTCTGAATGAAAATTCAGGCACTGTTTAAGCCCATTTGAAAATGTGGTGGTGTATGATAGCATATCTAATTACTTGTTTTATTTTATAGCAACAACAACAATATCCTCCTTTAATAGGGCATCCATTGGAAAAAGGAGGCTGACAGGCTTAATACCGACTTTCAGACTACTTTAGAAAATAAAGACAATGGGAGTGACTGTGTTCTTTAATCCATAAAGTCTGGCTTAGCCTATAAATCGGGCAAGTTGTACTGGAACTTGATGCAAATATTCTTGAGTCTGGGACACCTAAGACATATTTTTGTTTTCTTAGTTTGTATCCAAAGGATTTATTTCCTGAGAGAGTCAAAGAATCTCCTTATAGACTGTCAGTGTTACTCATCAGGTGGTCTCTAGGCATAGCCTGCAAGGAGGGCAAATGCGCTGCCCGCTGCACCATTACCTTCAGAGTGTGAGTCAAGTAACAGTTGGGTCCAGAATATCCCGGATCACAGATGCACTGCTCCTTTAAGCAATCGCCGTGGCCCCGGCAGTTGTCCAAGCATCCGGGGCCCAGGTAGAAGTTATCGATTGCCCACTGCATATCTGAATACTTCTGATAGAACCGAAACCTAACAGGACTGTTGACAAAGCAAAAGCAAAGGAATGAAAGACAAGATGAGTTTCATTCAGGTCCATTTTGCTGCTTGTGTATTCACTGCTCAAGAGACAAAAACATGTAAGAAACTCTTGCTAGATGAAATGGGTTAATAAAAAATGCATTCTGACCACCAGTATCTTTCTACATGCAGGGCTGGAACTGTAAAGCTCACTTTAGCTCAATTTTATAATATCTGAGCAAACTTTGTAAACAAAGTGAAAACCAACAGAATCTCTATTTCAAGCAACAGGGTATTTAAAAATACAAAGCAGAACCTTTCCTAAGTTACGTTTCTTTTTTTTTTTTTTTTGGTTTTTGTTTTT